>NW_020632152.1:3635399-4235399 GCF_003573695.1 Papaver somniferum
GAACGAGTTTCCTATTAAGCTCGTTACCCTATTGGTCTCGTTCTATTCAAAATTTTAGGCTTAGGTTCGCGTTTGGTTTCGTTTTCCTAAGGCGGGCAAGAAGGAAACGGTGATGAAATCCGAGTCCTTATCTTGATTTGGCCAGGCCTTGCCCTTTACTAGGAAATTAAAAACAGTCCGGTTCGTCCTCAAACAATTATCACCTTAAGGCAGACAGTAACCCGCTTGCAGGAGATTCGCGGGTGTTTCGGTTGGACTTACCTCCCGTACCAGACGGGCGATGAACCGTTGTTGTCGACTCGGGCCACGACTCCTATGCCGTGTGCGAACCCGAGGGGCCGAGACGATATAGTAATCGTCGTCCTTCCCTGCAAACAGTTTGTATTTAATTTTTTTTAATTTATAACCCTTCCGTAGGGTTTTTAAAAATAATGTCCAAAGTCCAGAATAAAGTCCAAATAAAAAGTCCAAAAATTACAAAAATTATGAAAAATAAAGTCTATTTACAAATTCTAAAAAAAATATATATAAAAGCTATATACAAAAAAAAATAATAAATAAAAATAAAATAAAATTAAATCCTAAAAAAAAATTATGTCTTTTTTTTTCTTCTCTTTTAGCTTTTAGCTTTTAACTTTAAGCTTTTTGTTCCCAAGTCCTTAGTATTCCAGTTCGAACCTGTAAATCAAAGACACAAAAAGAAACGTAAAAAGGAACAAATAATAATAAAAAAAATAATAAAATTAAACCTAAAAACAAATCTATATACAAGTCCGCGTCGGCGGCGCCATTTTGTTGTAGTAATTCGATTGCGGTAAATACGGATTCGATGCTCGGACGTGAATAGATTAAAAAACAAAAATATATACAAAATTGTCACAGGATCAAGAGGAACCAGGACTCAGGATTTCACCAATTCTTATACTCATGCGATTCAATTATTAATTCTAGACAATTAAAGCTTATATTGATAACAAATACCGACTCTTACTTTGCCAAAAATAGATTTTGTAAGTATTATATGTAAATCTTAAGCATGGCCTATCAAAAGGATTAGTCCCAAGCATAAACCATCAAATGAAATCACAAATAATCAATAAAAAATCATAATTCCATTCATAATAGTGCAAATAGTCATAAAAGAATTAAATAAAATTACTCATGCATAAAGAATGGTTTCCTCCATCATCCCAGTATTGGGGTTTAGCTATTCATATCAATCACACACTCAACATATTAATTCAAAGCTCAAAGTGTGATTAAAAGAGTCAAAAGTTATAAAATAGTAGTTCTGAGACTCACAAAACGCGTCCAGAAAAGAACGACAACAGAAAACTGCAGCGAACTGCGACACCTCTCTTCTGATGTTGAGCGCTGAAAATAAGACTGCTCTGAAGCTGCTGAAAATAAGACTGTCCTGGAGAGTCTGTTCTTCGTGTTCTTGAAGCTTTTTAATGGCAGCAGCAGCAGCAGGTGAACATTGCTGCTACTCCTTCTTCTTCGCTCCTCCTGGCTCTGTCTCGACCCCAAACTCTTGATAAAACTTTCTCTCACTTCCCACCAGCCTTTATATACCAATAGGGTCCAAATAACTCGATTAAATCCGAGTTTATCTCCCTTTTTTCTTCACGTGCAGTTGAGAGAGAAATCTCTTTTCTGTTGCTTTGTACGCGTCTTCTGGCAATTTCTTACGCTCCAAAATTCTCCTAATCCTTAAACAAGACTAGATACACTTTACTTCAACGTAAAACTCTCCCAGAATCTCTAAATATATTTGAAAACTTCACAGAGAACACATATTCTGTTTGGACTTTGATCGCTTCTCACGGCCATTCCAGCCCAATTCGATCAGCCCAATCACTTGCATAGGGTCTGTTTAGGTCTAACAGGATTATCCCAACTGATTTCCGGTGTTTAATCGCATTAAAACTCCTCCAATAATCGAACCAAAATCTGCCAGACGATGCATGCATTTTCCCGCCAAAATTTGCTTTTAAATTTGAGAAGTTGACCTCCCCTTATCTGTGGCTGGTCTCCCTTTAGCAGTTGCCTGGAAATGGGTCACCCCTTAGTAATTAGGTTACCCCTTATCCAAAATCAAGGATCCGTATAGCAAGTGTCCTCTGGGGCATTTTCCGCACTTTTTCCGGGGTTCCTCCGGGGTATTTCTGGGGTACTTCCGGTACACTTCTGGGGCGCTTCCGGTACTCTATCAACGGAGGTCCAAACGCCGCATTTTCAGCCAATTTCGCCGCAAATCCTTATTCTTCTAAAAACACCTACAAATAAATAAAATAACCAAATAAGTACAAAATTGAGCACTAACAATATATACAAATGAGCTATATTAGACACATAAATGCGTCTATCATCGAGCCTCTGCAATAGTCTTTCTCTCGACCAGAGACGTAGATTGGTTTTCTTTATTTATGGGCTTTTTTCTTAAATATGGCGTCTTCCTCATTTTCTCCTTAATTTTTCTTTTATTAAGCTTTTCTTTTAATACCTCTTAAGGATACTTTTCAAGTTCACTAATACGAATTTTTTCAACCTTAGGTCTTCGATATATTCGGCCATTTAATCTCTAGTTTAATAGAAGTTTAATACAAATTGAGGTATGTTCATTGGCCATTACTTTAAGATTATTCTTTTCTTTTCTTTTAAGTTGTAATTTGTAACCTTTAGTGGTTGCCATTCTTTGTGTCTCTTTTATAGTCGGTTTGTTATAAATCTATGAATAAATCTATTCGGCCATAATTCCTACTCCTTTGATTGGTCATCTTGGACATAAATCTATGAATAGATATTTTGATAAGGAAATAAACAGCGTAAGTGTAGAAAGAATATTGAGATAGAACAAAGGATATTTACTGGGATCCTACAAAATCATTCGTGTATTATTATAGTGTTGATTCAGATGATAATTACACACTCCAGATGAAGATGAGCGGTATTATAGACTTCTAGTGGGAATTCTTGACGTAGGCGTACGTGTGCCATCAAAATAGGTGGGAAATTTTGTAACTTACTTATAATCATTAAGTTACTTGTAAATCTCTTGTAATTCTTAAGTTTTCTTTTAAGTTGCGAGCAGGATGGTTTTTGATGCTTTTGATCATGTTTGTATGAAATTGAATGAGTATGTTGCCTGATATGCGGTAGCTGGTCTCCTTGTGAGGAGTGCCTGTGTTCTCCACAGGTTCTCACTATGTCAATACTGGAATTTGGTATCATATTAGAGGTGGAATTAGTTCCAATACTACTAAATAAGGTCCGCGGAAATAGGCGTGACCTAATATTATAACTAGTGGAAAATGGATTTTTAACCACTTCCTGGGATTCATAAAAACCATTGTTAGTTGGCAGATGTAACCATTTGTGCTGTGAGCTACAGTAGTTTTACTAAAACTTGCCTCTGAAACAGTTGTTTTCTTAGAGGGTATTTCCGTAAAAATACATAGCTCCCTAATAGCTTCTATCGGACCTGAAAAACGTCTGCAAGAGAAAGCAACTTCTATAATCCTCTCCCTTTATCTCTTTGACTTATCTCTATCTCGGTCTGCACTTCTTCTGCTTCCTTCACTTCTCTCTCACCACCTATCTCTCACAACTTAATCACTCTCTATCTTTTGTCGATTTTTTCTCAATCACAATAGTAAGTCGCTTGTGAATCAGTATTAGGTGTTGCTTTTCTTCTTTTTCAAAGAGATCCATCACAAATAAAATTCTTAGACCTATAGTTTTGAGATTTCTCTCGACCTATTTCTCTTAACCGAATCAGTATGAAGAAATCTAAGGTTTCTAAGGTTCTTAAAGAGATTTTTGGGAAAGAATTACATATGGGTATTATTAAATTTCTGTTTTTGATCTCAGATTTGGGTTTTAGGGTTTCTGATGCTGATAAGTTGATGTTTTTTCAGTTTGGTTGGTGATGAAAAGGGTTTTGAATTAACGGCTTAATTAAACAACTTCATGAGAAATAACTTCTAAGGTATACAAAAACTTCCTCTGATTTCAATTTCTCAAATTAGGGTTTTTAATTTTAAATTGTTTTTCTTATTTGGAGTTCAAATTCGTAGATTTGGGCATTTTTATTGATTTTAATTGTTTATGTAGTTAGTAGACATTCAATTTTGGTATTGGTTTTCATTTTTTCTCCTTTTTTCAGTTCTGGGTTTTCTTGAATGGATAAAAGTTGTGCTTGAATGGGGTTTTCCGGCCATTTTATTTGTATGTTGTTGTTATCGTGGTGGTGTTTCTTCTTAGGTGGTTGTTCTTCTCACTACATCAGTTTGTGTTGCTGGATTTTTATCGGCCTGATAACTTTTGGATTGCTCTTCTAGGCAACGAGAACCACCTGTGGAGGACATTTGTTTCTTGCATCATTGAACTAAGGTCTAATTAACTTCTATTTTGTTTTGCATTTGGTTTGGTGCTTGCGAGGTATCCCCTAACATGAAACTGTTTTGGATGTTTCAGCATATGCAGAGGTAATGATGTGTGATCTTAGACTAAGTTCAGAGCTGAAGGTGGCATGTAATTCTGCACCAAGGAAAGTCGCAGGGTGAGTGTAGACTCTGTTGGCCATGTTCGTATAGACTGTTTTGGTGATTTATCTAGAAATTTGGTGTTTCGGCTAATGGTGCGTTACAATTGATGTAACTATCTGAAGTTGTTTAAATTACTGTGTCCTAGCTCTGAAGCAAGTATGTTGCACTTGTAGTTACATGAAGTAACTGTAGTATATTGGTGTTGCTTACTGTGGTAAACTGTATGACAGCTGATTGAATAATCTTACTTGTTTGTAGATTACGAGAATCAATCTTATATGCACTCCAAAAAATCTGGGCTCATCAAGGTAAATCAATGTATTTTTGTCTTAAGTGAGCTTATCTACTTAGTTTTGCTGTGACATAAAAATCATTTGGAAGATTGAAATTTTGTGCAGATTGACAGTATACTTTACTTATAGCCATGTAGTTTTACAACTATGGTTTCATCCCACGTATATTCTGTGAGGATGCCGATCCTATGGATATGCTTATGGCATGCAGGTACGGTGTATGATTCTCACATCTTGTCACCACCTCTCCTATTTTGAGGACCTAATAATTTTAATTAAGCAGTTAAGTTTGTAATATTTTGCTTCTTTTGTATGCAGGATACTTGGTGCATCCGCCAAAGTTTCTCCAAAGCCTAAAGTCTCTTTAACCGAAAAGTAATATGTCAGTAATAGACTAAGTGTGTAAGTTCAGTGATTTTTGATAAGCTAACTGCTCATTCATGTAATTTGGATGCCACTATTATTGTTACTCTAGGATTTGATGGTCTCAGCCTTGTAAGCATTACATTCTCTTGATAATTTTTTACAAGGGGCTAGAAATATGCAAAATGCTTCTAAGGAAGAAAATCAAGAGCACCACCAACCATTATCTGTGACGATCTATGTATCATACCATGAACCCTATTTTTCATTATGCCCTGTACCAATTTTATATGAGTAGCATGTTATAATTTTCTATTTTGTTGTTGATTAACAGTACAAGCTAGAATTAAGCATCATCCTTTTTCTTCTTTTGTATGCAGGATAGTGGGCGCACTCGCCAAAGTTTCTCCAAAGCCTGAAGTCTCTCTGACCCAAAAGTAATATTCCAGTAATAAACTATGTTTGCAAGTTTAATTAATGACTTTTGATAAGATAACTTCTCATTCTTGTAATTTAGATGCCAGTATTATTCTAACTTCGGGATTTGATGGTCTCAGCCTTCTAAGCATTACATTCTGTTGATAATGTTTTACAGGGGGATAGGAATATGTGAAATTCTTCTAAGGAAGCAAATCAATAGCAACACCAACCATCTCCTGTGGTTTTCCTTGTATCATCGCATGCACCCTATTTGATTGGTAACCAGCTCCACATAGTGAATTACTTTTTTGTTATGTTTAGGTATCGGGTAGATTTGCTTCTTCTTATAAAGCATGTATGGTTATGACAAGTTCTGTTTTATGTGGGAATGCTAGTGACCAAAATAAACAATTCAATGGGGCAGGGTTAATGGACTTCAAATTTTTACTGAAGTAGTCTTTCTTGACAGCATGTTTAATCTTAGTTTCCTTTCTTACGAAGCCTTATCACAACATATTAGGATGGTTGACCTAACTAAAAAATCCTAGGCTTGGTTTACTTATGAAGATTTGTCATTCGCTAAGCATATTTGACCTTGCAGGAAGCATGTTCTATTTGGAGGTGCTCGACGTGTGAATTCGCTGAAAGACTTTGTAGTTGATAGTAGTACCCATATTTAAATGGATCAAAATAGGTTTATGTGAATCCTTTTTATTTTTGCATGTCTTTCTAATGGTTTATAAAGACCAGTAACTGATTGCTTTATAGTTTATACCCCAGTACTTAGTAAGATAAATTACTGAGATTTCTTTGTTGATTTTCAGGTTACAGAAAACAAGCTTTACCAATATATCTTAAGGTTGTCAAAAATTTCTAATCTAATAGCTGGCTCAAGTAAGGTAAATCTCTCCCCAAAATATATCTAGTACTAAATGTGTATCTTAATTTTTGTCTTCATGAGTTTGAGAATGAAAAAAGTATTCCCCAGTTCATGATTTCAAAGTGATGGCATATACTGGACTATTGGAGATTTGAAATAATGTCGAATCATATTATCTTTAGTACCCCTTGGCATCCAGTACAGCATATATGTCTCTCACTCTTCATGATGCTATGTTGAGTATTCTTCTAAGATAGTTCATAGTATTGAGCCATGTTGCTCGCTGTTTATTAACATAAATTTATGTTAGTCAAATACGCTCTCTAGAGTTATGTTCTGCGGAGTTCATCTTATTGTCAATTTAAATGCATGGGAATAAATTTCTTGATAAAGATTGTTTTTTTTTGTGAATGTGGATTTTTAATCTTCTTTTTGATCGATTACTAATATAAGTTCTCTTCTTTGTAGGTGAACTCATTGGTGCAGATATTTCTAAATGATCAAACTACTGATGTGTTGTGAAATGGCAGCTTATTATCACCCGGAAACACCTTATTTAACAAGTATCCAGGTATTGCATTTCTATTCTTCATGTGCTTGTTTGAGTTCTTTTTCTCGTCTCTTTTTTATTTTGCGGCTGTTAGTTGAAATACTCTTGGGTTTTATTTGTAGCTTAAGGATAGAGTGATGGACATGAATTGGGATAGTTTGTCAGGCAGTGATGTCTTGTAATTGGTAATAAGCTGCTAACTTGTATGGAAGATTCTGTAGTTGGTTTGTTAAGTTTGTAGGAGGAATATCTACAGGTTGAACTTATTTTTCCTTAATGTTGAAATTTTCAGATTTGGAAGATTGTAAAAGTTGTAATTGAGAACTCATTTTCATACAAATTCAGTTTAAAGTCATTATCAATTCAATCTTGTAAAATTCAGTTTCGGACTCATTTTTAATCCAATATAGCTGATTCAGGTTAACCTTCAGCTGAATCAGTTTTAAATTCTGCTGAATCAAAGCCTTTTTTATAATATATAATCAAAATAAACTATTGTGTCTATCAGAGTGAATAATTACACTGTGAAAAGAAGTCGTTTTCTTAAAGAATTCAACGTTTGTGAGACACAGTCGTTTTGGGAAAAACCACTTCTAAATTAGAGCTGATGGACACAGTCGTTTTGAACGATATTACCTCTTGTCCCAGCAGTGGTTAACTTCCATTTTCCACTAGTGTATATAGGGTTGGAATATGGCTCTAATATTATAATTTACATGTCACTGGAATTTGGTGTTATTATTATTACGGGTGGAATTATTGTTAATATTGTGGTGTACTTAGGGACACATCTGGGTATCATAACATATATGGGGACGTCGGCCTCTCACTATTGTATATATTTTTCTATCTGGAGAGACTTGTCGTATGTATATTATGCTTGACTTTCAGTCTTAGTATTATGACTGGATTATTATAATCTTACTTTTGGAAGAAATTCCATGTTCATGATGAGGATATGGGCCTTTGTGAACATGTTGTGCGAAGTCGGTTTATAGTAATCAAAACCTTCTTATATATTCTAGACTTTGATGGTAGTTCCTGACTCATGGGATGTACGCATTTCATGTTGATGTCACTATCATTTTAGACATAATTTATCTTAGCTTTTCTTCTCTATCGAGTAAGGCTAGGTTAAGATAACATATGTTTAGATTGTTCTAATTCATTTTTTTTGTGGTCATATGGTTGTGGTCTTTCGCATATATTGTGATATAGTACACAATATATTGGGAGGTGAATTAGAGAAATCTTTTGATGTGTGATGTCTGTAAAATTTGTTAATCGTTTGCTGTCCGTAGAACTATAAAGCATATTAGTGATTACTTGAATATCATAATTGCATCCACCGAGCCCTTTTTGGGATGATGTGCTCACTCGTTCTCACTTCAGCTTTTCAGTTATTAGAAGAGTTGGTGCAAGCGAAGATACTTGTTTCTTAGCTTAAAGATTTATTGAATTCGCGACAAATGTGAACCACTTTAGGTCTGTACACTTTTGTAACCACAAATATATTATTTTACTTATCTAACTTGGAGGTTTTCATTTACAAAAGTTTGAGTGTGGGTTCATTCGTGGTTAAAATTCGTATCAAACCTTTATTTTGATGATTAGGTAAATGATATTATCCTTAATGCCTCTTTTTGTAGTTTAATATCCTAATTTATAAATTTGGGGCGTTAAAGTATGTGCATCTTTTAATATCCCATACAAGTTATCAAAAAATGTTTAAGAGTTGTGTAATGACAAGTGAGCTACGTAAGCAATTTTTTTACTTTTTCATATTCGTCGTTCCTCTCGATACAACTTCAACATTTGTTTTGCCCCTAGGACAATATTGATTGACCACACGAACTAAATTTATAGATTCTTCAACTTATTTTTCATACGGTTACAAATCTACGGAGCTACCCAACCCATTACTGTTTTTTGGAATACTCATTTCAGTGCATAAGTGTTCATAAAGCCTCCTCCAATAACTCATACTCAAGTGATCTGAAAGTTCTCAGACTTCCTCCCATAGGGCAGGTTGGGAATCGAACCCCTGTAATAGCATAAATCCTACGCTAAAGTACGTAAGTATAGTTCTAGGGACCCCTTGCCAGATAACTTATTACAAAGTATATACATATTTTTCTTTTCTACTCAATCAAGAAATTTCTCATTAATCAAAACAAAAATTTCCAAATACAAAAAAGAGGAACCACCCAAAGTGGGTCATACAAAACTCAAGCAAAAGAAAGAACCCAATAAAGAGAAACCAAGAACAAAATTGCTATAAGTTACAAAAATGTAGGAATTTAACTAAATCCAAAGTATATTTTTCCAGGGAATTCCATGTCTGATAAAAAAGATGATCGTTCTGCCACTTTTCATCTAGTCAACCTGGAACCATATTGTCCAAGTTTGTCTGCATACAAATTAACATCTCTGTAACTATGCTTAAAGATGATAATATTGAGTGCTTGACATATCTTTTTCCATCTAGTGAAAACAAACCATGAGACTTTTTGAAAAGGCGAGGGTACCCAAATATACCTCAAGCTAAAACTTTTCCTTTCTATAAATCCTTTCTCCGAAAGTGATTGTCTATGGACTGAGTCGAGACAATACAACAAATCAGTTCACACTTTGTGTGATCGTCTAAGGATACGAGATCAAGACAATACAACAACGAAGTATGTTTACTTGATAAAAAGGTTCGGACTTAGCCAAACACAATAAGATTGCTTATCAAGTAAATAGGAACTAACGTTTGTGTAATTTACTTTAATTATAATAAAACAATTATAATGCGGAAATACAAAGTAAATGACACAGCAATATTTTGTTAACGAGGAAAACCGCAAATGCATAAAAACCCCGGGACCTTGTCCAGAATTGAATACTTTCAGGATTAAGCCTCTATACAAAATAAACCAACTTCGTATAGTTGAGACCAATCAACTAAACATATAGTTCACCTAGTTCCGTATGTATTCCCACGCCTCCGACCTGTAAACAAATCACGTACTTGGACCAATTACTTTGGTTCGTCTTCCAAACAGTAAAGGAACAACAAATCAGTTTGGTATCAACTCTCTTCAACCAAGTGATATGAGTTGGACAAAGGCTCTTATGTTTATCTTAACATAAACTTCTTTGCCAGGTTCCAAGATCTATCTTATGTTCAATCACCAAAAGGTAATCGTTAAGATTTTGCAATCAATACCTTTAATCCCAAGGAAACGTATTGATGTCGATCTACACAACTATTCTATCAAAATACCACAAGGGTAAATCGATTATAATTGGATCCTCTTTTACCGAAACAAGTATTGTGCACACCAAAGATTTATATAATCAAGTCAGAAATCTTTTATCTCTTCTTTGTCTCCAAATCTTCTTAGATCTTCAATAAACACCTGCATACAACTACATGAATCTCTTGTGATCAATCACACACAGAACAGAGTCTGTTAACAACGGATTATCACAAGATCGTCTTTAGCACTAAAAACAGTCTAAAGATCCCTGTCGAAACCTTGAACTAGTTTGAGTGAATCTTATATCAGAAGAGAAGATTCTCAAGCATAAACAAATTATGTGCAATCAAAGTTCAACCATCGTTAGTCAACCAAATCAATATGAAAACAAAAGATAAACCGCAATTATCTAGTTTCCCACCAACGGTACACGCTAGAGATTCTAAATCCCAAAAAAGACTTTAAACTGCGCGCCCGTAAGATATTTCGCCTAATTAGGTTACTCTCCTCTCCGAATAGGCGGCTTCACCAGTAACAGTACAACAGAGGAAGTTTACTGTCACAAAGGATTAGTTTGCTAGAAAGGCAAACTTCAAGTATTTATAGACAAGGAAGTTTGGACACCAAGGAATTTCCAAAACCGAATATATTCTCAAGATATTCTATAATAATTTCCATATTCGGTTTTTATAATTCCTGAGAATGCTCTGTCCAAAATAATGATTGAAAATCTTCTTGGATAATCTTTAACTAGCAAATGCACATTACCAATTCTTATTTTCAATATATAATTAAAAACCTTAAATTAAAGATTCTTAACTTATTTAATTTCGACCCCGGGATTTACTTCCTTCTCAGCCGTTAAGGAATATCTTTGAACAATAAAAAATATACGCATTACTGCATGTGTTCAAAGTGTGTCGACGTCCTTTCTTTGTAAGTCCTTTTTCATACTTACTCACTTGAAACCGATTTACCACACTTCCAAACAAGTTTAGAATTGGTTCATATGACTTTCAAGAACTGTGCGATTGATCAAGAACTTCTCAATCACAAATCATGGGTTTAACGGTTCTACCAAAACAAGTTTCGGTTATACCTCTATGTGAGTACCGTGCATAGTCACACTATCTTCCCAGAATTCGGTTGACTAGGTACTAGGATCGGTTCCCCACATATATATGGTGTCTAACTTATATGTGTTGCACATGTCCATAGGATCGGTTCTCCTTTGCCTAAAAACGTGTTGCACATGTCCATAGGATCGGTTCCCCTTTCTTCTATAAACCTTGATGCACCGTATACAAGGATCGATTCCCCTTTGTGACGTGTTGCACCTCTTACTAGGATCGTTTCCCCTTTACCCAGTGTTAGGCCTTACAAACTACACAAACTCGATCATACCAACAGGTGATTACTTAAGATCGGTTTCACTAATAAAAATCATACCGATATAAAAGTCAGGCCTCATGTGAATAGTTTTACCAAGAACATAAACAAGTCATGAGCGGTTATACTAATCACACATATTGGTCGTTCATAAGATATGCGATGAAGAACATCCCCAATAACGCCTGGCGATTTCCTTTTCGGTTCACAAACAAAGTTCATGAACTTACTTCCTTAAAACACATTTAACAACATTGTTTCCTAGGATGAAATCCTCTCCTCATACCCAAACATAATCATAATAGCATTCATATGATTATGTATATGTCTTATCTACAAAGTTTAATAGTTAAGCAATAAACCTCGTATTGAATTCCTTATTACTATGTCTGTCTAGAGTGTTCATGCTTCACAGTTTTGTTTTCAATATGCACGACTTGAGAGATACGTTAGGGAATGAAACAGTTCAAGTCAAATACCACTAACCTCATGTGGAAGGATGATGTTGTGGTTGTAGCTCCATACTTCTTCACTTCTTCAAGTCTTCTCAATACTTGTAATTTCTCATATCCTAATACTTTCAAGCTAACTTATACGAAGGTTACTCTAGTACATTTAATCAAGAGACTCTTAAATGAGTTTTAGTTCATTAAAATATGACAACCAAACTTAACATACCAACGCTTGGTGGATTCAACTGACATATGCTCTAACAATCTCCCCCTTTGTCAATTTAAGTGAAAAAACTTTTACAATCGTATGGATAAACAAATTACAAGAATTCATTACACATACGCTTGATTCCCGAATTCAACAGCACATAACCTGCATACAGTCAATCCTTAAAAATGCAACAGCTGTTGACATTATAATAAAAAAGCTCATACTCCCCTAATGGTGAGATAGGTATATTTGCAATCTTCACGTTTTTTTATACCAAATCATATGATATGTTATTCCCCTTAGTCTGTGCTTTTCCTCATTCGTTAGATAAACAGTCAAGCACCATTGTCCTCTTCCATAGTGACACCAATCAATATAAATTGACACCAGCATCACTTTTTTACTCCATATATTTCTCCCCCTTTTTGTCACAAAATGACAAAGAAACGAAAAAATAAAGGAGAACACGAAAAGGATCTTACAAATCTCAAAATAGACTTGCAACCTGTTGAGTCAAGCACAAGGGTTCCACACACTATTTTTGATAACCAATATCAAAACTGAAACTACAAAGTAATTATGTTTTGATGTGTTATCATGGAAACAATTACCCGAAGCAATTTTCCCAACTAGTTTAGCAAACCAAAAATCAACTAATCACATTAGTTGCTTTGCTAAACCGATTGTATAAATACAACTTCTTCATTCGATAAGACCAAAACAAAGATAAACTCTATTTTTCTCATCAGATTCTAATTATCCATATAACTTAGACCTTTAAATTTTAAACAAGCCAAATACTAGGTTAGTTAACTAGAATTTACTTGTTTATGCATTCGATTAGACTTGAATAACCGAAACCTCCACTTTGATAAGCCTAACTAAGATCAGAATTAACTTAGTTTATCTTATCAGGAATCGAATTGGACTAAACAACTCATCTCGTCAACATATTGTTTAGTCAAGCCATAAATAATTCATACAAACCAAAACAAATCAACTTGCATAATTATTCACCTCAACCGGAAGCAACTGAAACAACATAAACATTAAAGCACTGCAATTGCACCGTAAAAATGTGTAATCCTAAACGATTGATACCACACAACAAAGTAAGATAACAATAGTTTTTCTTAACCGGAATCAATTGAATCACACACACATCCATACACACATAATAGAATAAAAGCATCAATTGTACCGAAATTTTATTAAGCAAAAGCAAAAAGATATAAGCAATAACATTAATTAGGCTTTTCTTAAACATGAAAACAATTAACTAACAAGATTGTTACCTCAATTTCGCATCCAACTTCTCCAATATGATCGCATCTTCTTCTTCCAGGGAGAATTGATATCGAAATACCATTATGTTGTCATCCTTATGCAAAAACAAAAGAATAACAACAACCAACCTTTACCAGAGAAAGGTTGAAAATCGGTTTTTAACTATTGCAAGCAAAAGTTGAAAACCTGCGAAACACATATGTTTTTATGCAAAACCAAAACCGATTCAACATATTGTGACTTTTTCACATATTATTTTTATCAGAACCCCTCATGATCCTTTGATAAAGCCTACCAACATGGGCTAGAACTTAATCCTGCTAAATCAAAAAGTCACCCAAACCATAAGGGTTCACAACATATTATGAGATCGAATATCCAGGTATGAAACCGAAATCAAACATCCCATAAATATTCATAGCAATAAATAAAGCATTCAAGCACATGCTATGAAAATCAAAAACTATCACAAGAAAAATTATAAATCAAATAACTTTATTAATAATAGACTTAATACGATCAATGAAAGAAATCAAAAATTGACGTCTATTTTTCTAGATTAAGTATTACAGCAAATAACCTAATCTCTAGTGGTGCTCTTGTTGTTCACCGAGGTTTCTTCAGTGTTCAAACTGTTAAAGCATGTCTGAAGAGGCTTGTCTGCAACCACTTCTTGTTTTTCAAGTTTCTCAACTTCTATTTTCATGACAGCAATTCCAGCTTTTGTTTCCTCAATCTTATCATTGAGACAGTCTTGATTTCGAACCGTTGTTATAATATTGGTTCTTAGTTCTTCAAAACCCTGTATATAGTCAATCATACTATCAGAACGAACCCACTTGGTTTTGGTTTGATCTTGAAGGTTGTAAGCCAACAAACATGACTCATCTTGTGACCCAACATGGATATTAGAATCATAATTAGACATAATTTCTGATCTGTTTCTCTTCTTCTTCTCTGTATTGATTCCTTGACAATCTTTGATCTTTTGAGTTTCCTTCTTATCTGCCTTTGAGATATTGCGAGTTATTGGAGGCATGCTCGGATATATATACATACATACATATATATATATATATATATGTATGTATATATGTATGTATATATAAGGGATTGATCAGGGTTTCAATAAAGAAGGCAAGAGAAGAGACAACTTTCGGACTGAAAAACCGAGAACCGAAAATATTACAGAAAAATATTACGTTTCCTTTTATCCGAACTTTTCAAGACGGAAGGTTTATTAAAATTCGAAAACTCCAAATAAAACCTTATTTCTGAAAATCATGTTAAACATGAACATTTTAATCAACCATGGATTTGCAGCTATCCATAAAATATCACAACTTTTCTAATAATCAACTGCACAAACATATGTGCTCCATATTTATTGTGCCTTCCCATCCATGAATAGAAGCACGGAAAAAGGATGTGGGTGCACAATTTTGGTACAACTATGTTGCATCGGAATAAGATTTTTCAAGCTTACAATGAATATCAGAAACATAGTTCATGCTTCTTTTAGGGAATTTCTGCCCAATATATTTTCGCCCAAGACGATGATCTTTTCTAACTCCAGAGATATGATGATGTGGAGAAACTGTACTAATATGAGAATTCTCAAAGATTGATAGATCTCTCTTGATTCTTTCAATGAAATTTTCATATGATTTTCTCATTCTAAGGACTTCCTTATGATTCACATCAGTGTGATTATCTGAAACAATTATTGGAAATTCCTCATTGTTTCTTTTGGCAGAGATTCTTACTTTCCCTTCCTTCTGGAATAATTCTTCATCAAAACAGTTGTTTCGATATGGGTGTGGAGGAATATTTTTTCCAGAAGAGATTATCAACTCTTTCCTCTGATCCTTTTGAGTTGATCTTGTTGGGTTGTGGTACAATCTGTCTTTCTACTGAGGAATGGTCTTTCAGTTTTTTAAGACAAGAAACTTCGTTCAAAATTTTTACCACTGTATATTGAAGAAGTATAAGTTTCCTGTCAAGTGACTGAAAGTTGTATTCCTTAAGATCACCATTACGTAATCGGTTCAAAGATTCCTTTGCACAAGATTTCGTTTGATCATCAGTAGGCATGAAAGTTGTTTTTTATCCTCTTCTGACTTGATGTAGTTAGGTAAACTACCATCATCTTGATCTGTTTCGGTCGTGACCAAACCAGTTTTATCACAATGTGTAAAATTCGAACAAGGACTTTTAGTTTCCTCAGTATCAGAAGAAATCACAACAGAATCATTTGTCAGAATCATATGACGTGTGTCTTTTACTTGAGTAAGAGATTTACCAAGAGCTTCTAATTTGAAAGTGATATTTAAATTCTCTTCAGCCAGACTATGCAGTTGACTGTCTTTATCTCTGGTCTCATGTTTAATAAGATTAGTCTTTGTCTTCAATATAAGAACTTTAGAAGACATAGATGTTATGGGCTTTAGGAGTTTTACCAACTCTTTGTCAGCATCTTCTTTTTCATCAGAAAAAAGATATAGATGTTTTCGCAACTCCTGGATCATGAGCTAACAAAGTATTAACATCTTCAACTTTTGAGCATTCAAACTCTTGCATAACATTAACTGAATTGATCATAGATTCAACTCTTATAGGATGGATCGCAAAAAACACAAATTGTTAGATCTTTTCGCGTTTGCCTACTCTGATACCAATTGAAAAGGCGAGGGTACCCAAATATGCCACAAGCTAAAACTTTTCCTTCTTATAAGTCCTTTCTCCGAAAGTGATTGTCTATGGACTGAGTCGAGAAAATACAACAAATCGGTTCACACTTCGTGTGATCGTCTAAGGATACGAGATCGAGAAAATACAACAACGAAGTATGTTTACTTGATACAAAGGTTCGGACTTAACCAAACACAATAGGATTTCTTATCAAGTAAATAGGAATTAACGTTTGCGTAATTTACTTTAATTATAATAAAACAATTATAATGCGGAAATATAAAGTAAATGACACATCAAGATTTTGTTAACGAGGAAAACCGCAAATGCAGAAAAACCCCGGGACCTTGTCCAGAATTGAATACTTTCAGGAATAAGCCTCTATACAAAATAAACCAACTTCGTATAGTTGAGACCAAGCAACTAAACCTATAGTTCACCTAGTTCCGTCTGTATTCCCACGCCTCCGACCTGTAAACAAGTCACGTACTTGGACCAATTTCTTTGGTTCGTCTTCCAAACAGTAAAGGAACAAAAAATCGGTTTGGTATCAACTCTCTTCAACCAAGTGATATGAGTTGGACAAAGGCTCTTATGTTTATCTTAACATAAACTCCTTTTCCAGGTTCCAAGATCTATCTTATGTTCAATCACCAAAAGGTAATCGTTAAGATTTTGCAATCAATACCTTTAATCCCAAGGAAACGTATTGATGCCGATATACACAACTATCCTATCAAAATAACACAAGGATAAATCGATTATAGTTGGATACTCTTTTACCGAAACAAGTATTGTACACACCAAAAATTTATATAACCAAGTCAGAAATCTTTTATCTCTTCTTTGTCTTCAAATTTTCTTAGATCTTCAATAAACACCTGCATACAACTACTTGAATCTCTTGTGATCAATCACACATAGAACGAAGTCTGTTAACAACGGATTATCACAAGATCGTCTTTAACACTAACAACAGTCTAAAGATCCCTGTCGAAACCTTGAACTAGTTTGAGTGAATCGTATATCAGAAGAGAATATTCTCAAGCATAAACAAATTAGGTGCAATCAAAGCTCAACCACCGTTAGTTAATCAAATCAATATGAAAACAAAAAATAAATCGCAATTATCTAGTTTCCCACCAACGGTACGTGATGAGCGCCAAATATTGTATATATTTATCCCTTTTTGTTGGCATTTAACTCATCTTTTGCGCATTAATTCTACATTTTATCCCATATTCTGTATTTTCATTGCTTTCAAGAATAAATATTTTTCTTACTTAATTTTGCATTTTTAGGCAATAAACAAAGTCTGGATGAATTGCGGAGCGAAAAAGGGCAGAAAAGTAGTAAAAGCCGGGAGGAATTACGCGAGGAAGCCGCGAAGAATGTTGTGCACAAGACCAAGAGGGCAGAAATGGGCTCAAGAAGGAAGAATTGTTCTTAAAGAAGTTATGGGCCTGGCACACCCAAGGCCCAAAATCCTTTCTCAAACCCATTTCCATTACCCAAGCCCGTCTCGGATTTCAGCCGTCAGATTGAAGCCTCTCAGCATCCTACGGTCGCTCCATCGTCGCACATCAATCTCCGAAGCTCCCGCTTTACATCGCAACGCCGACCTCCATCTTGGGCCGTCCATTTCGTTGTATTCCTCCATCCGACGGTCGCTACCCACAGCATCCCATCTCATCGTTGGATCCACCTACCATCGTCACATCCTACGGATCAGCTCGCCAAACATCGAATCAGATAATCCCGCCTCACACCCTAGCACCGAAGCCTATACTACCACCCAAACACCCCCTTCTTCCCAAAACTCGATCTCATCTTCCTCCTCCCGACCACTTCCAGAACCACCATCACCTGCAACTCTCTGCAACACCACCAGACCTCGAGCTCCACCACCACCACAAACACCCGACAACACCACCATCTCCATCACCAGACAACAAAGCCCATCCCCCTATTTCACCCATTTCATTAGCTCTACCCACTGTTAGGGTTCTGACATGGGAGAAGTAGGGTGATGGTAACTGAGTTCATAGCAGAAGAAAGTATGGGTGATTCACAGCAAGGAGCAGAAGAAAGCATGGGTCGAGCAGATTTTGGGAGTCTGTAAGTCCAAATTTTTTGTATTCCTAGAAAACCTAATTTTCTGTTTTTGGGAATTACCACTTAGGTTGAGTGTCTGATATAAAATGGGTACTGTGTAATATTGTAAAGAGGGAGGGAGGAGACCCAAGTTCCATTTTCAGTAAAAAAATTTCTCTATCAATTAAAATTGTTCTGTGTCCTGTTACTATTGATTTCTCCATGAACACCAACACTCTTAGTATTATGTTAGGCTCTCTAATTATGAACTAAGCATCCTAACTAGGGTTAAGATGAAACCCTTAGCCTTAATATTAGAATGTGTGTCTATTGCTACTGATGTATGATCATTATCACTGTGTAGGATATAATTTTTGTGTTGAACAACATGTTGCTTTCACCTAGAATGTCATGCATCCTAGGTAGTTAGAACTCCCCTATGTATGTTCACTGACTCTAAATTGCCTGTTATTGTGTTTTGATTAGTTGTGCTTTGAACAGACAACTAATGCTTACCTTGATTGAGTGATTGGAGGTAATTTATCCACTTAAAGAAGCTGAGTAGTGCATTGGTTCACATGCTAGTATGGGATGAGAGGTGAATTCTTAAACTCTAGTTTCCATTCATCTGATTCACCCTATCTTTATTACTGTTCAGAATTTTTACCCTCCTCATTTGCTTGTCCATCTTCAGTTCTCTGTGTAACTTTGCTTCAATCTCAATGATTGAATTAGTGTAATGTTTTGCCTCCAATTCTGCTGCTCAGTTAATGTGAATGATTAGTATTAATGATTGATGATTAGTTCTCCAGAAATAAATGTTAATGGTAATGATTCAGTTAATGTTAATGATTAGTAGTTAGTGATTAATGCTTAGGGAATAAAGACTGTGTTGAATTTGATGCTAACCTGAAATCAATGCATTGAATGTTAATAACTGTTAGTGGAAATTTAATGCTTGTTCTGTTACTTCTGTTTGAAATAAATGTGAGTTATGGTTAATGATTAGCAACTGTTAATGATTGAGAAGTTAAGACTAATCCTGTTTGAAGTTAGTGGAGAAGTTAATTCTAGCTCAGTTAATAAATGTTAATGGTTGTGAATTTAATGCCTGTTCTGTTAATGGTTGTTAGTGAAAAATAAATGCTAATTCTGTGTAATGATTGGGAAGTAATAACTGCTAATGATTAGTTCTGTTGAATGCTAATGATTAGTTCTGTTTAATGTCACAATAAGAAAGATCACACTTGCTCCCCCTTGTCCCTGTGGAACTGATCTGTGCTTGCCCTGTGTTGCTTGCCGACACTGTGCACTTGCAGTAGAATTTTTAGGACTACGTTTCTTAGCTCCAACAAGTTTTTGGCGCCGCTGCCGGGGACTCGGTTGCGGCGCAATTGATCTTTCTTTCTTGTGGGTTGCTCCTAAACTGCTCCTGCTGCTGCTCACTGAACTGTGCTGTGGTGCTGCTCCTCTTTCTGCTGTTGTGCTAAGCCTGTTGCTGAACTGGGCTGCCAAGCTGCTGTGCTGCTGCAGTTTTCTTTCCCTGCCAACCTACTCCTCCTGCTGCTGTTACTTTGTCCTGCTGCTGCTTTGTGCTGCTGCTGCTAGCCTCTCCCAAGCTGCTGCTCCTGCTGCTGCTGGTGCACTTGCAGCTTTGCTGAACCAAAAGCCCAACTGGGCTGAAAGCTGCAGAAGCTGCAGAAACTGAACAAAAGCCCATCTGGGCTGTAAGCTGCGTAAGCCGCAGAAGTGGACCAAAGCCCAACTGGGCTTCAGAAAAACCAAAGCCGCGTAGGACGATCCAAGCCCAACTGGGCTTTTGCAACTAAAACCGAACAGCTGGGCTGTGCTATTCAGGTAGGCCTAACCCATGAGATAACCCAACTGGGCCTCATTAAATTCATTTGGGCTTGTATTTAAGTATTAAGTTTGGGCTTGTAATAATTTTCAATTTTTCTTTTTCTTTCTATTTGGGCCTGTAATAATCTTTAATTTTCTTTTTTTCTCTTTTTCTTTTCTTTTATGGGCTTGTATTTATTGTTTGTTATTATTCTTTTTCTTTTCTTTTGTGGGCTTGTCTTTTAATTTGGACTTTAGGTGTATATCCCTTCCATTAGGCTCCCAACTTTATAACAAAAAAAAAAAAAAAAATATTTTAGGGCTCTACATTTTATAAACCAAAACCCATTGTGAAACCAAAACCCATTCAAAACCAAATCATCAAGAAACCCATTTTAAACCAAAATATTGGGCCTTTTGCGGTTCAAAAATTGTTTCCGACTGCTCTGACCAACATGTTAGTAGAGGTACCTGCTAGGACATGATTGTGACCTACAGAGACCAAACAAACAGACTCGTTAGAATTAACCCGGACGATCCAATCGAAATCCTTAGTTCTGAGGTAGACAGTCCAGATCAATCAGAAACAATGGGAGAACCCCGTACACTCAAGGATTATATGTACCCAACTAGAACTAGTCAACCATCTTGTATTGTGCTACCCGAAGCCAATGGCCATTATGAGCTGAAATCAAGCACAATACAAATGCTTCCAGTTTTTAGGGGTGTAGAAAATGAAAACCCGTACCATCACGTGAGAGAGTTTGAGGAGATTTGTGGAACTCTGCGTTTCACTCAAATGTCTGACGAAATCCTAAAGTTGAGGCTTTTTCCTTTCTCCCTTAAAGATAAGGCTAAGGCCTGGCTGTATGCTTTACAACCTCAATCCATCATGTCTTGGGATGACCTCATCAAGGAGTTTTTCAAAAAGTTTTTCCCAAATCACAAGACTGCGACAATTCGTCAAAGTCTGAATAGCTTTGTGCAATTAGAGGGTGAGACCCTAGCTAGATACTTGGAGAGATTCAATGAATTATTGCTCCAATGTCCCCATCATGGTTATGAAAAATGGAGACTTGTGCAAATTTTGTATGAAGGTCTAGATGTGTTCACCCGAACAACGGTTGAGTCAATGTGCAATGGTCTCTTTGTGAACAAGACTGCTGATGCGTCTTGGGACTTCTTGATTGAAGTAGCTGAGAAGACGCAACAGTGGGAATCCATTCGTGAACCTAGAAAGACTACACCTGTAGCTAGAGTCCATAGGATTGAGTCTGATTTTGAAGGAAGTGCAAAGATGGCTGCGCTAGCAAGAAGAATAGAAGCGTTAGAACTACAGAAAAACGCAAACCCTTCTCCCACTACCTTTTGTGAACATGTCGAAATGGCTATCTGTGCTCTATGTAACGGAGCTGATCACCAAGTCAATGATTGTCCGGAAATGCATGCATTCCAGGAATCTAAGCTTGAGCAAGCACACGCTATGTTTCAAAAACAAGAGCACAACCCATATTCACAGACCTATAATCCAGGATGGAGAAACCACCCCAACTTTTCATGGTCCAAAGGCCCTGCCCAAGGAGGACCATCTCAACCAAATCAAAGCTATCAAAACAACCAAGGCTATCAATACCCGAGAAATCCTCAACAGCAGTCGTACCCTCAATACACTGCTGACAAGAAATTGTCCAACATTGAAGAAAGTATCAATCAATTGACCCAACATCTGATGAAAAACGAGAAAGCAACTGATCAGCGAGTCACCGCTCTAGAACTACAGATGGGTCAAATTTGCGATGCATTGAATACAAGAGAAAAGGGTAAACTTCCTAGCCAACCCCAACAAGAACCAAAGAGGATATTTCAAGCAGGCACAACATCATCTTGCGAAAGAACCTCACCCGATCAAGTCCATTCCATCACCACTCTCCGAAGTGGTAAAGTTGTTGAGAACAATGTAGGCATACCACAAACAAGTGAATCCGAGCCAAACTTAGCATTGCCTACACCACCTAAGGAAACCTCCAGTCCAGAAAAAGAATCCGAGCACATTAGTGAAGCCGACAAACCTACTGCTAGGAATGTCCCTCTACCTCCTAATGTTCCTATTGCTCCTTTTCCTCAGAGGTTAGTTCGCCAACAGATAAGCACCCACTACAATGAGATGTTAGAACTGTTCAAAAGAGTCAACATCAACATTCCTTTTCTTGAGGCAATTAAGCAAATCCCTGCATATGCCAAATTCCTCAAAGATTTGTGCACTCAAAAGCGCAAGATTAATGTGCACAAACGTGCTTTCTTAGCTGAACAAGTGAGTTCCATTATTCTCAACAAAACTCCACCCAAGTTTAAGGACCCAGGTTGTCCAACAATCTCTTGCACTATCGGAGAACACACGGTCAATAGAGCTTTATTAGATCTAGGTGCAAGTGTGAACCTCCTGCCATATTCTGTTTATGTGCAGTTAGGTCTTGGAGAGTTGAAGCCTACACCTATAACTCTCCAATTAGCAGATCGATCTGTCAAAGTTCCTCGTGGAGTGGTAGAAGACGTTTTGATTAAGGTTGAAAAATTCTATTTTCCTGTAGACTTCATTGTCTTAGACACCCAACCTGTCCAAAACCCAAATTGTCACATTCCTGTCATTCTAGGACGTCCATTCCTGGCGACGTCCAATGCGATCATCAACTGTCGGAATGGAGTGTTGAAACTCTCTTTTGGAAACATGACTGTAGAATTGAATGCGTTTAATGTTAGTCAACAACCTGTGAATCTTGATGATGAGGAGATACATGAAGTCAATATGATTGAGAGTTTGATACAAGATTCATTGACTAGCATTATGTCAAAAGATCCCCTGCAAGCATGTTTGGAAGGTGTTAACTTGGAGTTGTATGATGATGAATACACTAGTGAAGTCCAATCTTTGCTCGAGTCTGTACCTCAAATGGACATCACTAAGTGGCAGAATACAGTGGAACAACCCCCACTTTCTGAGGAGTTTGTTATATCTTCGGCTGAGTCGCCTAAGGCCAACCAGGAATTGAAACCATTACCTGAGACTTTGAAGTATGCATTTCTAGGTCCTTCTGATACTTTACCTGTTATCATTTCTTCACAATTAAACATAGAACAGGAAAACAAGCTTTTAGGAGTACTTGAGGAGCAGAAAGAAGCCTTAGGATGGACCATCTCAGATCTCAAAGGGATAAGCCCCACCATTTGCATGCACCACATTAATCTTGAAGAGAATGCCAAACCATCTAGGGAAATGCAAAGGAGACTTAACCCTAACATGAGAGAAGTCGTTAAGAGTGAGATCTTGAAGCTACTTGATGCGGGTATCATATATCCGATTTCAGATAGTAAATGGGTTAGTCCCATTCAAGTTGTGCCTAAAAAGTCAGGCATTACTGTAGTTCGGAACGAAAAGAATGAGTTAGTCCCCTCACGTACAACCACAGGATGGCGAGTATGTGTCGACTACAGGAAGTTGAACACAGTAACAAGGAAGGATCACTTCCCGCTCCCTTTCATAGACCAAATGCTAGAACGTGTGTCTGGACACAGTCACTACTGTTTTCTAGATGGCTTTTCCGGTTATAACCAAATCCATATAGCACCAGAAGATCAGGAAAAAACATTCACGTGTCCATTTGGGACATTTGCTTTTAGACGTATGCCCTTCGGGCTGTGTAATGCACCCGCTACTTTTCAGCGGTGCATGATGAGCATTTTTTCAGACATGATAGATAGTTTTCTCGAGATCTTTATGGATGATTTCTCTGTGTTTGGTTCCTCTTTTGACGAATGTTTGGACCATCTAGTCCTTGTGCTATCAAGATGTAAGCAAAAGAATCTGATTTTAAACTGGGAAAAATGCCACTTCATGGTGAACTCCGGCATAGTTCTAGGACACATCGTATCGGAAAAAGGAATTGAAGTAGATAAAGCTAAAGTCGACCTCATTCAGCAATTACCTCAACCCCACTCTGTGAAGGGGATTCGATCATTTTTAGGTCACGCTGGGTTCTACCGGCGATTCATCAAAAACTTTAGCCAAATCTCAAGACCTTGTGTAACCTACTTGCCAAAGATGTTGTCTTTAACTTCGATGCTGCTTGTGTGAAGGCATGGGAAGAACTCAAGACTCTCCTCACCACCGCTCCTATAGTCCGACCACCAGATTGGAAACTGCCATTCGAGCTCATGTGTGATGCCTCTGATTATGCCGTTGGCGCTGTTCTAGGGCAACGTGTTGATAGACTACCATATGTGATATACTATGCTAGTAAAACTCTTAATGATGCTCAACTCAACTATTCGACTACCGAGAAGGAGTTACTTGCCGTGGTATTTGCATTAGACAAGTTTAGATCTTATTTGATAGGATCTAAGATCATCATATACACAGACCATGCGGCTTTGAAGTATCTTCTTTCTAAGAAGGATGCTAAAGCTCGCCTTATTCGATGGATACTCTTATTACAGGAATTCGACATCGAAATCCGTGATAAGAAGGTTGTGAGAATGTGGTTGCTGATCACTTGTCTAGATTAACTCTAGAGTCTATTCATGAATCTGAGCTGATTAGAGAATCATTCCCAGATGAACAGCTGATGTCTATCTCAGACCTTCCTTGGTTTGCTGATATCGTTAACTACCTTGCTGCAGGTAGGATGCCCTCACATTGGTCGAGACAAGACCGCTATAAGTTTTTGGCTGAAGTTAAACACTTCATCTGGGATGACCCATATCTGTTTAAGTATTGCCGGGACCAAATCATTAGGAGATGTGTCCCCAACACCGCACAGAAAGATGTGATATCTTTTTGCCATGACCAGGCATGTGGAGGCCATTTCAGTGCCAAGAAAACCGCTGCAAAGATCTTGCAGTGTGGATTCTATTGGCCATCATTGTTCAAGGATTGCCATGATTATTGCGTTGCTTGTGAACGCTGTCAAAAGCTAGGAAGCATTTCGAGGAGAAACATGATGCCATTGAACCCCATTCTGATTGTGGAGATTTTTGATGTTTGGGGGATCGACTTCATGGGTCCATTCCCTATTTCTGACGGTAGATTGTACATCCTAGTCGCAGTTGATTACGTTTCTAAGTGGGTAGAAGCCATAGCAACCAGAACAAATGACCACAAGGTGGTACTTTCATTTCTAAAGGAAAACATATTGCACGTTTTGGTACCCCTAGAGCTATCATCAGTGACGGCGGTTCACATTTTCGTAACAAGTACTTTGAGTCTTTAGTACGCAAGTATGGCATAACTCACAAGGTTGCTACTCCGTACCACCCTCAGACTAGTGGACAAGTAGAAGTTTCTAATAGGGAAATTAAGCACATTCTGGAGAAGACGGTCAACCCGTCTAGGAAAGATTGGTCATTAAGATTGAATGATGCTTTGTGGGCCTATAGAACAGCTTATAAGACACCAATTGGCATGTCCCCCTATCGTCTAGTGTATGGAAAGCCGTGCCATCTACCTGTGGAATTAGAACATCGTGCCTACTGGGCAATCAAGGAGCTGAACTTTTCTCTGGACGAAGCTGGAATTCAACGGAAACTTCAACTCAACGAGTTGGAAGAATTGAGAAATGAGGCTTATGACAGTGCCAAGCTGTACAAGCAGAAGATGAAGATGTTTCATGACAAGCGTATTCTACGCAAATCTTCACTCCTGGTCAGAAAGTCTTGCTGTATGACTCCCGATTACATCTTTTTCCAGGAAAACTGCGTTCCAGATGGAAGGGTCCGTACCTAGTACGCACAGTTTTCCTCATGGAGCTGTAGAGTTGGAGGATGTCTCCAACAAAACGTTTTCAAAGTCAACGGGCAGAGATTAAAGCCATTCCTTGAGCCATTCCCACCCGACATTGAAACAACCAACCTGGAGGACCCGGTCTATGTGGACTAAACTGGTCCACTCTTTCCCTAAATAACCAAAAAGTTTTCGAAATGTTTTCCCCTAAAAACCAAAATTTTTCTTTTTCCCATCCAAACCAAATGTCGCCCGACAAAACCAAAATTTTCCAAAAAGTCCAATCCCATTAAAAACCAAATTTCTTGTAGATAATGTGTTAGTTAAATTTCCTTTTGTATATATTTTGTGCTCATCCATTGTGACTCCTATATGGATTTTTGCCTTGAATAACGGAGTTTTAATCGAGCTTTCGCCGTAAATCGGGTATTCTCTCTCCTTTTACTCTACTCAGCATGTTCCTCTTCATATATTGTTTTATAATTCTTTCCATGTTTGAAACATTGAGGACAATGTTTAGTTTAGGTTTGGGGGTATAGAGTAGATACCATGATAAATTGCCATAATAGAAAACGAACTCCATCTTTTTGAAAAAAAAAAAAAAAAAAAAAAATTAAAAATCATAAAAAAATGGAGCTCATTTACCTTGAAATGTTGACTCTTGTGCAAATATGTATTTTTATTAGGAGTCTTAGTCTAGATATTTAGGCACCCTGATTCTAGCACAATTCACATAGTGATAAGAAATTTGCACGCGCACGATCTACCAATACATGTATGGCCTCGATCTTCAAGGTGTTGGATAGGAAGTCACGATTGCCAATCACTTTAGAATACTGAACGAAACTTGACTAGCTTGTTCTTTGGTTGGTTGGGATAGAAGATGGAGGTTACATTAAGAAAACAACCATCGAATTTAACTGGGTGCATCAAAAAGGGCTACCTCTTGCAAAGTGTCATGTAATTTTTGTTTCCTTTTGTATATATCAAAGTGTTTCAGAATCAAATTCTATCAAAAAAAAAAAAAAAAAAAAAAATCGATGTATATATTCAGAAAAAAAATATCAGACAAATACCAAAAAAATCAAGTATTTATCAATTCCATCATCTCTTGTTCCAAAAATAAAAAGAGAATTGTCAATGTAAATAAGAGTCATGTAAATAGTCATCTTTTGTTGTTTCTTTTGTAATAAGCAAGGAGGGTGTATGCCATTGATGTACAACGCGAGTAATTGTGAAATACCTCCAACTCATTCACAATTCTCGTAAAGTCCGGACAGCTAGCTAGATTTCGACCTCAGTTCTTAGCCTGAGAAACTATCTCTTGGTGATTAGTAGTCATAACTTCAAATCTTTCTTTACACATGTGTAGATACACTTTACACTCTTATCACATGTCCTTATTTGTTATCAGTGCTAGGATTGTGCCTTGATAGCTAGATTGACATCTCCATTTTGCTGTGAGCTTAAACTGTTTTGCACATGTCACATTTGACGGAATATGAGCTTATATTTTGTCCTTAGGTTTTGTAGGCACACCTCTGGTAAACCTTCACGAGACTTCAACTCGTCCACTAGGGACACTTAGTGGTTTAAAAGGCTTAGTGCATACGCTAAATGCATTCGAGAGACCAGCGACAGTGGTATAGTTAGGATTTCCTTAGTTTTGTTTTACTTGAGGACAAGTAAAATTCAGGTTTGGGGGTATTTGATGAGTGCCAAATATTGTATATATTTATCCCTTTTTGTTGGCATTTAACTCATCTTTTGCGCATTAATTCTACATTTTATCCCATATTCTGTATTTTCATTGCTTTCAAGAATAAATATTTTTCTTACTTAATTTTGCATTTTTAGGCAATAAACAAAGTCTGGATGAATTGCGGAGCGAAAAAGAGCAGAAAAGTAGTAAAAGCCGGGAGGAATTACGCGAGGAAGCCGCGAAGAATGTTGTGCACAAGACCAAGAGGGCAGAAATGGGCTCAAGAAGGAAGAATTGTTCTTAAAGA
Organism: Papaver somniferum; assembly: GCF_003573695.1. Taxonomy (NCBI): domain Eukaryota; kingdom Viridiplantae; phylum Streptophyta; class Magnoliopsida; order Ranunculales; family Papaveraceae; genus Papaver; species Papaver somniferum. Next base: position 3,663,446 of record NW_020632152.1, read on the forward strand.
AGTTATGGGCCTGGCACACCCAAGGCCCAAAATCCTTTCTCAAACCCATTTCCATTACCCAAGCCCGTCTCGGATTTCAGCCGTCAGATTGAAGCCTCTCAGCATCCTACGGTCGCTCCATCGTCGCACATCAATCTCCGAAGCTCCCGCTTTACATCGCAACGCCGACCTCCATCTTGGGCCGTCCATTTCGTTGTATTCCTCCATCCGACGGTCGCTACCCACAGCATCCCATCTCATCGTTGGATCCACCTACCATCGTCACATCCTACGGATCAGCTCGCCAAACATCGAATCAGATAATCCCGCCTCACACCCTAGCACCGAAGCCTATACTACCACCCAAACACCCCCTTCTTCCCAAAACTCGATCTCATCTTCCTCCTCCCGACCACTTCCAGAACCACCATCACCTGCAACTCTCTGCAACACCACCAGACCTCGAGCTCCACCACCACCACAAACACCCGACAACACCACCATCTCCATCACCAGACAACAAAGCCCATCCCCCTATTTCACCCATTTCATTAGCTCTACCCACTGTTAGGGTTCTGACATGGGAGAAGTAGGGTGATGGTAACTGAGTTCATAGCAGAAGAAAGTATGGGTGATTCACAGCAAGGAGCAGAAGAAAGCATGGGTCGAGCAGATTTTGGGAGTCTGTAAGTCCAAATTTTTTGTATTCCTAGAAAACCTAATTTTCTGTTTTTGGGAATTACCACTTAGGTTGAGTGTCTGATATAAAATGGGTACTGTGTAATATTGTAAAGAGGGAGGGAGGAGACCCAAGTTCCATTTTCAGTAAAAAAATTTCTCTATCAATTAAAATTGTTCTGTGTCCTGTTACTATTGATTTCTCCATGAACACCAACACTCTTAGTATTATGTTAGGCTCTCTAATTATGAACTAAGCATCCTAACTAGGGTTAAGATGAAACCCTTAGCCTTAATATTAGAATGTGTGTCTATTGCTACTGATGTATGATCATTATCACTGTGTAGGATATAATTTTTGTGTTGAACAACATGTTGCTTTCACCTAGAATGTCATGCATCCTAGGTAGTTAGAACTCCCCTATGTATGTTCACTGACTCTAAATTGCCTGTTATTGTGTTTTGATTAGTTGTGCTTTGAACAGACAACTAATGCTTACCTTGATTGAGTGATTGGAGGTAATTTATCCACTTAAAGAAGCTGAGTAGTGCATTGGTTCACATGCTAGTATGGGCTGAGAGGTGAATTCTTAAACTCTAGTTTCCATTCATCTGATTCACCCTATCTTTATTACTGTTCAGAATTTTTACCCTCCTCATTTGCTTGTCCATCTTCAGTTCTCTGTGTAACTTTGCTTCAATCTCAATGATTGAATTAGTGTAATGTTTTGCCTCCAATTCTGCTGCTCAGTTAATGTGAATGATTAGTATTAATGATTGATGATTAGTTCTCCAGAAATAAATGTTAATGGTAATGATTCAGTTAATGTTAATGATTAGTAGTTAGTGATTAATGCTTAGGGAATAAAGACTGTGTTGAATTTGATGCTAACCTGAAATCAATGCATTGAATGTTAATAACTGTTAGTGGAAATTTAATGCTTGTTCTGTTACTTCTGTTTGAAATAAATGTGAGTTATGGTTAATGATTAGCAACTGTTAATGATTGAGAAGTTAAGACTAATCCTGTTTGAAGTTAGTGGAGAAGTTAATGCTAGCTCAGTTAATAAATGTTAATGGTTGTGAATTTAATGCCTGTTCTGTTAATGGTTGTTAGTGAAAAATAAATGCTAATTCTGTGTAATGATTGAGAAGTAATAACTGCTAATGATTAGTTCTGTTGAATGCTAATGATTAGTTCTGTTTAATGTCACAATAAGAAAGATCACACTTGCTCCCCCTTGTCCCTGTGGAACTGACCTGTGCTTGCCCTGTGTTGCTTGCCGACACTGTGCACTTGCAGTAGAATTTTTAGGACTACGTTTCTTAGCTCCAACAGTACGCGCTAGAGCTTCTCAATCCCAAAGACGACTTTAAATAGAGCGACCGTAAGAGATTTCGCCTAATTAGGTTACTCTCCTCTCCGAATAGGCGACTTCACCAGTAACAGTATAACAGAGGAAGTTCACTGTCACGAAGGATTAGTTTGATAGAAAGGCAACTTCAAGTATTTATAAACAAGGAAGTTCAAACACCAAGGAATTTCCAAAACCGAAAATATACTCAAGATATTCTATAATAATTTCCATATTCGGTTTTCATAATTCCTGAGAATACCCTGTCCAAAATAATGATCGAAAATCTCCTTGGAAAATCTTTAACTAGCAAATGCACATTACTAATTCTTATTTTCCATATATAATTGAAAACTTTAATTAAAAGATTCTTAACTTATTTAATTTCGATCCTGGAATTTACTTCCTTCTTAGCCGTTAAGGAATATCTTTGAACAATAAAAAATATACGCATTACTGCATGTGTTCAAAGTGTATCGACATCCTTTCTTTGTAAGTCCTCTTTCATACTTACTCACTTGAAACCGATTTACCACACTTCCAAACAAGTTTAGAATTGGTTCATCTGACTTTCAAGAGCTATGCGATTGACCAAGAACTTCTCAATCACAAATCATGGGTTTAACGGTTCTACCAAAATAAGTTTCGGTTCTACCTCCATGTGAGTACTGTGCATAGTCACACTAGCTTCCCAGAATTCGGTTGACTAGGTACTAGGATCGGTTCCCCACATATATATAGTATCCAACTCATATGTGTTGCACATGTCCATAAGATCGATTCCCCTTTGCCTAAAAACGTGTTGCACATGTCCAAAGGATCGGTTCCCCTTTCTGCTATAAACCTTGCTGCACCTTATACAAGGATCCATTCCCCTTTGTGACGCGTTTCACCTCTTACTAGGATCGGTTCCCATTTACCCAGTGTTAGGCCTTACAAACTACACAAACTCGATCATACCAACAGGTGATTACTTAAGATCGGTTTCACTAATAAAAGTCATACCAATACAAAAGTCAGGCCTCATGTGAATAGTTTTACCAAGAACACAAACAAGTCATGAGCGGTTATACTAATCACACATATTGGTCGTTCGTAAGATATGGAATGGAGAACATCCCCAATAACGCCTGACGATTTCCTTTTCGGTTCACAAACAAAGTTCATGAACTTACTTCCTTAAAACACATGTAACAACATTGTTTCCTCGGATGAAATCCTCACCTCATACCCATACATAATCACAACAGCATTCATACGATTATGTTGATGTCTTATCTACAAAGTTTAATGGTTAAGCAATATACCTCGTATTGAATTCCTTAATACTATGTCTATCTAGAGTGTTCATGCTTCGCAGTTTTGTTTTCAATATGCACGACTTGAAAGATACGTTAGGGAATGAAACAGTTCAAGTCAAATATCACTAACTTCAAGTGGAAGGATGATGTTGTGGTGGTAGCTCCGTAATTCTTCACTTCTTCAAGTCTTCGCTATACTTGTAACGTATCATATCCTAATACTTTCAAGCTACCCTATACGAAGTTGACTCTAGTACATTTAATCAAGCGACTCTTAAATGAGTTTTGGTTCACTAAAATATGACAATCAAACTTAACATACCAACACTTGGTGGGTTCAACCGAGCTATGCTCTAACACTTTTCCTGACCCTTGAGTCTGTATATATCAGTAGATTTATGAAAGCATTGTCAACTGTCCATTCTGAAGCACAAATGACTGCTGCAATTTCCGTCAAAAGTTAGTTGCAATCCCTAGTCCACTTGACTTTGCATATATAAATTCGCCATCATGGTATACTTATAAATCCATATTCTGCCATCCCAGGATTTCCTTTTGATGCTCCATCAAAACACGCTTTGATTCATATTTGACACTAGAAGGGATCAGCATTATGTAGTAAGTTTTTATACTTTTTTTCTTGGGAAAATGGGAATATGTCCCGTTTTCACTAATTCGTTTGGGGATTTATCCCATAACGGAAAATATTAAGGAATATATCCTGTAGAGAGAAAAAAACCACTAAATGATTAACATGCGGCATGCGTGGGGTTACATGTGCGCCACTTTTACACTTTTACCCTTATACAAAAGGGAATAAGTTCTTTGTCTTCTCCGTTGAGAAACAGTTTCAGAGAAGGGAAAATTGGATTGGGAATATGAAAAACAAATGGTATATATAAAGGTTACATGAAACATTATTAAAATGAAGAGTTAATAAACATTCGTCATCTATTGTTATCTAGTTCGGTACTAAAATAAACCTCTGCTAGTTTTTCCACAAGCTCGAATTCCTTCTAATGTTATAACTAATTCCACTTTTGGATGTGTCGCTGCGATGGTCTTGACTATTTCAAAGCGATTAAATAGAATACTTTTACTTCTTCCCTTCTTTGATGAAGAGTTCATTTCCAATGTTAAGGGTGAAGGTTTTAAAAAGACATGACATCTAAAATTTAGTACTTCTCCAATTAAGAACTTATCTCCAATATCAAGGTCAAGATAAAAATAAAAGCATGATATGATTGCCATCTCATAGGATTAGGAAAGGGTAAATGAGAAAGTCATATCTTTACGTTTTTTACATTAACCCACCCAAGGTCTTTTGACACATCATCAATTCTTTATTCCAAAATTAATTTTTTTCTAAGTTCTAGGATAGTAATATCTTGGCATTGGAGACGAAGTTTTATGTAGAAAATATAACTTTCATTTTTTTTAGCCACATAGGAATGACCCACAACAAAAAGATATTAATAGGACCTCCACCTACGATTACCTTCACCTCTAAGAGCATCTCCAACAGAGGGTGATTTTTTTTGCTTTTCATGACACGTAAGATTTTAGACCCCCAATTAACATAAATTCATTTCCAGTGGTTGGATCCTACAAACTAGGAGGGATGGGAAAATAAATACGAAGGTGTTAAAAAAAGTCTTATTTACACCTTCACTTGCACCGCCACGTCATATTTTGAACTATTTTATTTTTTTAGAAATTAGTTAAAGTTAAGATAAACGGTTAAGATTTTATCATACAAAATATTCTAAGGATTAAACCCTTCATTATTGGAGATAGTTTGTTAACCAAGGGGTCTTATATTTATTCTATATGTAAAATCTCCTAAATAAAAGTCTTTATTAGACTTCCACGTAGGATTTTTTACACCCATTGTTGGAAATGCTTTTATTGACTATGGCTTGAAGAATTTTCAGTTTCCGGAGAATAAGAGAGAATCATCATCATCAGGGATGATAACAGAAGTTCATCCATCGGCGTGTACACGATACAACAATTCAATTGACACGTTGCTGACTATCCAAACAACAAAAACTCGACCATCCCAAACAACAAAAACTCGACCATGAGATATCTAGGTAACGTGGAGATGAAAATGGATGGCTTCCTGCCATTCTTATGCCCACGAACCATGATCGCGAACTAGACTCAAGGAGTGGGAAAAAAATGGTCAAAGATAAAAACGCCGTTAGTTAGGGGAAAGATAATGGTCAAAGACAGACGTGGTGTATCTACCACAGAACGGTCAACACGTGGCAGTGAGTTTACGGACATCTGACACCGTATAAAGAGCTTCTTTTTTTCTCCCTAAGACAGAGAGAGAAAACAAACCCTCTCTTCTTCTTCTTCTCAAATCGCCGCCGCTCTAAAGAAATCTCCGATCAACAAACGGTCAGAATGATTCACGATCGTCACCTTTTATGTCTACGTTTGTCTCATCATCTTCATTTTATACCCTTAATTTCACTTTTATCAAATCGAATGAGAAATAAGGTTTCACCATGTAGATCTAGAACACGAACAAACCCAGGCTTCTTCTCTTGAAATTGAATGGAAGATGGGATTCGTCAGTCAACCGTTGGATGTACATTGAACGCTCAGATCACTACACGCGTCCTGCCTAATTCTTCTTCTGTGTATCCTTGCATTGCACAATTCCATCCCGTAAAGACCCGTTATTTTACGAGCAACCACGTGGATTGCCTGGTAATATCAATTGAAGGATTAAGCCGCGTTGTATAAATATCTATCTCTCATTGTTGGAGAGAATCATTTCACCGCTTGTCTCTGGAAATTTCCTGAAAAAGGTATTTTAGATCTGAATTTCTCCTCCAATAATGGAGTTATCATCTGTTTCTTTCTCTTTCTTCTTCTACTTCTTCTTCTCCTCATCAATAGCTTCTTCTCAATTGAAAGCTTTTGATCTAATGTTTGTTTCGGTTATTTTTTTCATTTCAAGAATCGATTTGTGGTATTCAACATCAATTTCTAGAGTTATTCTTATATCTAATGTGTGATTTGTTTTCTGTGTAATTTAGGAATCATTTCAGCTGCTCTCTGAAATTTTGTTGAAGGTAATTTGGATCCTAATTTCTCCTCCTCCTGTTTCTTCTTCTTCTTCCTCTTCTAATCAATTGCTTCTTCAATGGAAGGCTTTTGATCTAATTTCTTTCTTGTTTTCGATTCCATTCTTTCAATTTCAAGAACCGATCTGTGCTTTTTCCACATCCATCTCTTGTATTTAATGTTTGATTGTTTTCTGTGATTCAGGAATTGTGGTTTGATTTTAAAGATTACATTGAAGAAGTCCGGAATCAACTCTAACCCTAAGTATCGGACCAGGATTTCTGGGATAAGAGAGGTAATGATGTTTGATACGTAATCATGTTCTTGGTTCTTTTAGGAATTTCAGATATGAAACTAGTTTCATGATGGATGTTAGGGACACAGTTAGGCACTGTTATAATTTGTTACAACTGACTTGGGTAATTTCTAGTTGTAGTGGAGATTTATTAACTCCAGTAGCTCAATATCTGTGTAGTTTGTATATGGTGATGATCTAAGACTAAGAGAGTGTATGTTTGAATGTGGTTATCCCTAATTTTGATTTGTTGTGTAGAAATGTAGAGATATAAATAATTATACACAACCTACCTAGGCATTACATTTAAAATGTCGATCTCTCTCGGATATTGATAGTTGTGTATGTTTTTATTTATATTTTGCTGTAGTTGTGTGTCTTGTATTTGTTATTTAATTGTTCTATAAACATGCTGAGATACTGACTAGAATGAAATGAGGATCTGAGTCCATTCATACGAACTTTAGCTTGAATCCATTCTTAGCTGAGTCCATTCGTACGAACTTCAGCTTGAATCCATTCTTAGCTGTTGTTTTTGAACGTGTAAGCGGCATGAATTTGCAGGCAAATACATTTATAGCTGTGATAGGGTTTCTGATATTCATTAATGTGATTTAGCATCTTTTCTGTTTGATTTTAACATAAATAGCGTTATGATGATAGTCATGAATTTAGCATATCTTTGTTAGGTTTATTCATGGTTTGTGATATATTTGAGCACTTAATAAAGTAAGCTTAGAAGTTTTTGAACTCTCAAAAAACTTGACTCACAATGAGGATTTGAGCAATCCCTTTTTTTTGTAGCTTCACTTATATATCAATTCTTATTCTATGCAAAGAGTTAAATATTTAAAATTTCCAATCGACTCTGAATTATGGTTAGCTACTATCGGCTAGTGATATAATAGGAATTTAATGAACTACTTGATTGAGTTTTCTTGAGAATGGTATGCAGCCATATTTACTTGATTGGGTTTTCTCTCTATCTACAGAGTATATTATCTTCATCTATCTCATACGCTTCTTATAATTGTATATTTCATATGCTTCCTATGATTGTGTATCTTCTGTGAATCCAACTTCTGTGGTCTAAAACTTGTCCTGTAGGTCGATGGTACTCAGCCTTCTAGCTTTGCCACCAAAAGCAAGGAGACATACTTGAAGAACTCTGAAGGTACTCAGCCTTCTGGCTTCGCCACCAAAAGCGAGGAGAAATATTTGAAGAACTCTGAAGATTTTTCTTCTTCTGAAGATGGGATTTCGGATTATGAATCCAAGCTGAATCAGGTAAAGTTACTCCAGTTTTATGGGTTCTTCTATAAAAGTTTTGCTCATGTGCTGATGTATAGTCATTTAGTTCTGCTCATGTGCTTATGTGTTTCTAATTTTGTGTTCTTATTTCTTAGGTCGTTGAGAAGGAACCTTCGAAATCTGCTGGCCCTGTTACCAGAAGCAACTCCAAGTATCAGGCTAAAATATCTGCGACCAAACAGGAGGTAGCTATTCATGCTTGAATTGATATATACTCCTTGCATTTTTGATGTGGAATAAGTCCTGTTTCTCAAGCCACTCGTATCTACCTTAAACCCAAACTTTGTTGTGTTCATAATTTGTTTACTAATTCATATCAGTGCCTGTAACAAAGATATTTTGCTGTAGTTGTTTGTCTTGTATTTGTTATTAAATAGTTCTATTAACATGCTGAGATACTGGCTAGAATGAAATGTTTATATGAGTTCATTCGTACGAACTTTAGCTTGAATCCATTCTTAGCTGTTGTTTTTGAACTTATACCGAGTATTTAGCATCTTTACTGTTAGATTTTGACATAAATCCTGTTATGAATTTAACATATCTTTGTTTATATCCTAGGTCCAACCTCTGAGGTCTGGTCATCTTACTGAAAGCAAGGGCAAGTGTTTGGAGTACTCTGAGTCTTCATCTGAAGACTCAATTTCTGACTATGAACAAGAGCTGAAACAAGTAATGTAACATCATTTATTCCATTGGTTTTCTTAATGTTTAACGTAGCTTTTCCTATGTTATAATGTGTTATTCAATGACTATTTAGCTATTGTGTGTGTTATTCTAATTGTATAATCTTCTAGGTCGTTAGAAGTCCGTCTGCAAGATCTTCTGGCTATGACACCAGAAGCAAGAAAAAGGCTGAGAAGAAGATTAAGGAGAGGAGCTCTGTAGATTCTTGTCAGAAATTTGTAAGTGTTTCTGAACTTAATAATCCAATGAAGTCGTGGTTAGTCTTAAAATCGTTCTGTGTATCCATTATTATGATTATGAGTATTTAATTTATTGTCCATGACCTTGTCTCATAGGTCCCTGTAAGTGAGCCTGTAGGGTCTTCTAGCTGTGACCCTAGAAGTGAGAAAAAGAAGAAGTCTTTGAAGAAGAGTTCTACTGAAGAGTCTCTTCAGAAATTTATAAATGTGAGTATAATGGTTCCGTGTGTAGTATGCTGTATTTTAAATTTATTGTGCGTGACCTTGTCTTGTAGGTCCCTGTAAGTGAGCCTGTCGGGTCTTCTAGCTGTGACCCTGGAAGTAAGAAAAAGAAGAAGTCTCTGAAGAAGAGTGCCGTTGAAGATTACTCTACACATGTGAGTTTTGAACCTTGAAGTAGTCGTAATTCTGGTTCAAGGCCAACATTAGAATAGATGTTGAATATGGTTCTGGTTAATTGATACCAAGTTTGCTTTTCAATTAGAACATGCTATTTCTTAGCAATGTGTGTTGTTGCCTTCTTAGCAATGTGTATTTTATCATGCAGGAAATTGATGATGTGCCTCTCTTGCGCAAGACAATTAAAAATCATTTCTATAGGTTCTTGTTTGATCTGTACAAGTTGTTTGATGCTGAGGGTCTTCTCAAGACTGGCTTATATGATAAAGTTGAACCTCTCACAGGTTACTTTTTGGACGGTTTGTTCGAAGAGATGGATCAGATAGTTTAGTTTTATGATATGTGGCTGTATTTGTCTGAATGTTACGAGTATGTCATGACTCATGAGTGATGTTCCACAATTTAGGTTCTCCACGTCTTCTCTTTTGATTTTCTGGAAAAGCAGACTATTAATATCTTCTTTCTGATGTTGATATTTTTATTGTACTTCTGTCCATTTTCTTAATGGTAACTGCTTGGATCATGGCATATTCTTTGATTAGAGAAGAAGGTAACTAATGTCAACACAGTTTTGTTTTCATAAATTTATTTTTGGTTATAATCAAGATATAACCAAAAAAAAAACAATATTGTATCAAAGCAAAAAAAAAAAAAAACAATTTTGTAATTAAGATATATCATCTCTAGCTAGTCTTCACGCGCTTCTACGGTGAAGACCTTCTTGCTGCTAAGAAGGCAACAACACATTGCTCGAAATATCTACTACGACAGTCAGTTCACAAGGATGAATCACTGGCAGTTCACAAGGATGAATCAGCCTTATTGGCCTCCTGGAGCTGCTGCTTCTGCATCTGTATGACAAGGGACAGGTACAATGGACTCTGCTCAAAGGAAGCTGCAAGTAATTCAGCAAGCACCCCAGCCAACTGCATCTGGAAATTTAGTAGCATTACATTATTTTTTTATGCTCCTAATTTTTCTGTAAAATAAGTTCATGAGAATGTTATTGATGAGTTACTTTTTTGCTTTTTCTGTTGTTACTTTAGCACGGCCCAGCCTTCCTTCCCCCTGGGTCAGCACTGTTTTTAAAATCGAACCAAGATTAATATCGTCATGGTGAAAACTAACATTCTCCCCTAGTTAGGAAAGTAGGCACAGCTGCTTCTTCTTGCCGATTGCTTTTCTATACGTTAGGACATATTAAGTGCAAGAATGAAATCCATCCTAACAAGTAACCACATCACTGCCACTATCTGCATTCTCGTTCCCGGCAGGCTGGCAGTTCCCAAATTGTGCGCATCTGGAAGATTCTACGAGCCGATATAGCTGTCCTCATGAGTTTTCATTATTTATCTTTATGACTACTGTTGGCCACGAACTTCCATTCTGGCTTTTGGCTCAAAAGGTGTAGATAACATGGGGATGCTTGTATACGACTTCTTTTTTTTCCACCGTTTGTAGATTCTAGTAATCAAAATGAATGCTTCTAGTAATAAACAATAAATATGATCTTTATCTATTTGGGTAGGATTAAACATAGCGTATTTTGTAAGTGAACATTCGGAGCTATCATTTAAGTTATATAAAATCGGCCAGGGTTATTGCAAATTTTTTTTTAATAACAACATTCTGGCAAAAAGAGAAAACAAAACGATGTGTGTTGCTACGAAAACATTCACGGAAAATATACAAACGACCGAAACCCGAAGACAAATATTAAGCTTGAAACTAACAGTTCATGTATTATACAGTACATTACTGAAGTCAAAGCTAGGTAAAAGAAAGTTCAACATTTTACTAATTCTCTTCCTTCATTGACCACACACCTGCAGACATTTTTTCCCCTGTAGAAAAATCATTGTTACAAAAAAATGTACAAGTTTTTAATCCTTTGGGAATTAGATTTTTCAGCGAGATGATGTTCTCCACTTGTCCGTGCAGCTGATAATGCATGTAGGGGAAAAACTTATCATCACCAATGCAGAAAACATGACTACCCCTTGCTGGGGAGCTGACTACACTTTTTTTCTTAGTCTCAAAAATATAACGAATTCTATTATCACGGGAGCTGAGGCATTTTACCACCTTAGGAGGATTTTCCATTTGCAAACTGTGGATTATAAGATAGAAGCCGTCGAACCAATAAAGTAACAGCTGATCAGAATGACTTGATATCCGTGTAGGTGATGTAGCAAAAGTAGTATTGTCAAAGTAACAACAGAAAGGATCTGGAAGTAAGCCATCATTGAGTGGTAAATCAAAAGTCTTCTCCTTTGTCCATACTTGCTTGACCTTGTCGTTCATTATATACAGATGCACCTTAAAACCGCAACACCGATGTCTTTTGTCCTTGCTGTTATCTTTACACCGATGATTGGGTTGTTGGTCATGACTATCACTGCTGTATTTTCTCCACATTATTTTCTCGGTACGTGCAACACAAAGGTCTCCTTGAAACTCCAGAAGATGATGATCAACTTTCATATATTGGTGCTTACGATCAATTGTTGTCCTTGTTTCAGTTGGGAGCCGAATGAAGTGAATCTTCTCGTTGTGGATATCGAACGAGAGCAACATATGCCTCCACTTATGTTCATTATTATGATTAGTGTCGGTGGCTATCCTCCAAAAAAGATCACCCGCACAAAGGGTGGCTGATGTTGATCCACCGGTAATAATTCTCGAATCTCTTGTAACCATTCCACTAGGAAAAGGAGAAGAGCAACCTGGTGGTGATGAGATTCTAGAACTACTAGTAACTATCTTTCTCCATGAATTATCACCACCCAATGTAATAACCATGCAAACAAACTCCTCCCCCTCCTCCTCTTCATTGGTATAAACAAAGACAACCTTATACTCTTGCAATGCTGAATCAAAACCAAAACCATGACACAAGTATTTGCATCCCATGGTAGGAGTGGAATAAGAATGAAAAAGAAGTGTTTCACCCCTTGTCGGGTTAATGATAGTGATTTCACTCTTGTCATCAGCGGCCGCGCCACTCACTGATTAAAAACAAACTAAACCATTACAGTAACCAACTAGGTCACTTGTACCTCCACAGATTACGTCTACAAAATAATCAAAATCACAATATTTCCTCTTGTTTTTTAGATCTATACTTAAAAAGTAAGCCTTTTCGAATACGTTAAGGAGATTGAAGACTAGGTTCGAGTTATTTTTATTGTGAACAAAGTGAGAGGAAGAAAATTTTGGATCATGAAAAATTGAATTGTACCATAATTTACTGACGCAACTGCATATGGCTAGAGTCCGGGCTGGTAATCTGATCAGAATGTCGTTGATAATTAACTCGTCAGGAATATATGGTGGTCTTAGTAGTCTTTGCTTCTTCTTCTTGTTCTGCTCTTCAGTGCATATGGTTAATCTTTTCCCACTTCTCAATTTCATCACGGCTTATAGCAGGTAACAAAATCTTAAATTTTTCTATCACTGTGTCAAAAACTCTTAGGATAAGGGAGATTGATACGGTAGAACCTCGTTAAACTAAATCTAAATAAATTGATTATTTGATTAAAATCATAAAATTCTCTGGCAGACTTGTTTTCTCGAATAAACTAATAACTTTTTTAAAATAATAATCTTTTTTAGTCCAAAACTATTAACGGACCAAAACTATTAATTTATTGAAGTTTTACAATATAGACATGGTATTTATAGGCTTTGCACCTCCCAAACAAAAGCCGAACGTTTTCCATTACCATTTAAGCTTCTGGGTTCCTTTTCCAATTAAGTTTCTGAGTTTCCTTATTTTGTTATGCTATGTATCGGCAATTTGTCAAAAGGATGGACTATCCCTAAATCTTGTGTTTAGACTGATTACGTATGGGTGTATGAAACCCCGTTTCATATAGTTGCTCGGTCCCATTGGTTGAATTGGTGTTGTCCGACGTATATCGTGGCAAGTTTTGAATTTCGTCGTGTGTGGCAGCATGTTCCTAGATGGATCCGACACAGGGTGTTCCGTGGTGTATGTATGCTCATATGGTGGCATTTTTGGTAACTTTAGGCTAAGGGTGTTTTTGGAATCTGGTTTACAAGAGCGGCACGTTTGGCAATTGGAGCAGCTACGATCTGGTCGGGCCACATCATAAAAGTATGTGGTCCTTGCCACGTCCAGAACATCTTCATATTTTTTTCTTTTAAGGGGATTTAGAGGGGCTAGCTTTTAGGAGAAAAATAGTTATCATGTTTTTTGGGAGAAAAAGTAGGATACCTTTATTATGTGTAAATAAATGAAGAGAGGTCACATACTCAAAATATGTGGTCCGACCACATCGTATCCCTGGCCTTTGGCAATTGGTTTTCGGTTTCCCAAAAGTGCTACGTTGGAAGTTGTCTTGCTTCCTCCTTTGAATAATCGTGCATGCTTTAACTAAATGATTGCGATTTTAATCCCTCTTGTATTGTCATTTAGAGCATGCACGATTAGTATAAGTTGGAAATCGGGGTGATATACCATATGCCCTAAAGCGCAATTAATTTAGAGACTGCTCTGAAAATCCATGACAATTCATATTACAGTAAAACTTCTGTATATTGATACATTATGTATTAATAACCTCCATATATCACAATTTGGGCCAGTGATAAATAGTAATAATCTCCACATTTTAATATTACTGTTTTTTTCCAGTCCCACCTTAAGAAATTTACCTCCATATATTAATAATTGACACTATATTAGAAAAATATAGATCTTATTAAATTGAAATTTATGATGAAATAAAATATTTATCTATAATTGTTGAGAAAAATAGGTAATTTTGGGTTGTTCCCGTAACTTTGGGGTTGTTATAGATTGTTGAATTATCTTCTAAGATAATAGTACTATCTATAATTGTAGAAAACATCAACAAATTCATAATAGCCTTACAAGTTCTTATTAAATAAATGTACTTATGTATTAAAACTATAACTATAAAGATGTATTACATTATATCTAATAGGTTTACATACATTGAACTAGAAATGTTTAACATTTCAAGGTATACCTCCCTTTATTAATAACCTCCGTATATTAATAAATTTGTGAATCCTCAAATATATTATTATACAGAGGTTTTACTATATATATTAGATTTGAACTCAAAATCAAGCCAACCCCCATGTTCAAGCTGAAAACATACCAAACGATCAGGATAACTAATGCACGTGATGCTACTCTTTTACAGAGATTACCTGGGTGAAAGCGCAATGCACTCAGCCGAGTCAGAATGACGAAAGCGGAAAATTAACCGTCGGCTGAAAAAGGAATGAGAAACACCAATTTATAAGATTTTGATAACCTAGTTTAATTGGAGGTCATAACTTCCAATTGAGGGCCATGGAATTTTGCTTGTCCTCCAAAATTTTCAGGGGTGTAAATATCGCAATATGAATATACTATTTTACCCTTCACTAATTGAAAATCAATTTCACTAATTAACTACCCTAATTAAGGCCCCTAATCTATATACCCTAATTAAATCAAAGAGAAAATCAGTTTCTCTTTTATCTTCATCTTCCTCTGCTCCCTTTCTCTTCTCCACCTCCACCATTAACGACTCCACCTCCATCGAGGAAAATTCTTCGAACCGATTCATCGCGTAATCGTCGATGATAAAACTTAAATCGACGATTAACTTCTTCTACAAATATGGCTAAAACAAAGCAAACCGCTCACAAAGCACTTCAAATTCATAATCTTGTAGATACAGTGAATGCAAAGGTGTACGTGCGAAGAGCTCCTGAAGCAAGCAAATCGAAACCCAAAAAGGGAATGGCTCCAATTAGAGGGTGCGTGAACTTAAACCCATCTCCTATTCGATGTTTTGGTTGTTTTTTGATTGTGTAATCGAGATTGGTAACTGAAAAATAGAAGTTACAGAGTGAGAGTCGTTAGCATCGAATAAATAATACCCTAACGACTCTTACATTGCATGCTTTTTCTATGAAAAATCGTTAACCTGTTAGTGTAAATATGACGACCCTTGTTCTGCTACTTCGACCTTTTGTGCCCTTGAATAGAGTCGTCGTCATATTAGGTTGAAGATGACGACTGTAGTTTGATGACCCCAAATTAGTGCGTAACGACTCTGGGTTGAACTTGAACTGCCTTCTATTGGAGAAAACGATAGAGTCGTCAGTAGTATATAATCCCTAGAGTCGTCATCTCTTTTATAAGGTCGGAAGTTACTTGTTTGACGACCCAAGTTTAACTTTAACGACCCTTTAAGGACGAAAATCATCCTCACTGTCCAATTTTTGCAAAGAGTCGTTACCTTATAAATTACAATCGTTACCTTGTAATGAAGAGTCGTTAGTTTGTTAGAGCATATCATTGACGACTCTTTAACTGATAGAGATAAAGTTGATGTCTTATAAAACGAAAGACAAGGTTGAAATCACGATAACTCCTCCTTCGAAACCTCCCCGCAACGATAAATACTTATTGCCGGTCCATTGCGCGGAAGAAGGCCGAGTGAGATATCATTTTCTATCACCGAACCAAGAGACAAAGGTAAGGAGTTGTCCGATTCGTCAGAATCAGACACTCCTGTTGTTTCAGCTAACACTAATGCTGAAGAAGAAGATGAACAAGAAGAAGAGCAAGTAAAGGAGGAACATGGTGTAGAACATGAGATTCAAGAAGAAGAAGAGGAACAAGAAGAAGAGCAAGAAGAGGAGGAAGAGGGTGAAGGTAATAGTAGTGGTGATGATGAGGATGATGGTAATGAGGAGGAACAACATAAAGGTAATAATGGCGGTGATGATAATGATGATGAGGAGGAAGAGAATGAAGGTAATGATGATGAAAAGGATGAAGGTGGTGATGATGGTAAAACCACTGTTGATGATGAGGAAGAGAATGCAAAGGAGAAAAAGCCGGTAAAGAGGGTTAAGAAGGATGGAACAGATATTGCACCCAGTGCGAGATACGTTCCCGCTACTCATTTGATGTTGCCTCCTCTTCGAGGTGGTAAACTTAGAGGAGAACCTAGAGATGGGTCAAAAGTTCTATTTGGATATCCTGGATCGTGGGATCATTGCATTAGTGAGACAATTGTAAGAATCCCAAATTTTCTTGCTATTTGATTAGTTGGTGCTAACTTGTTTATGTTTTGTTTTTTAAATACATGTTTGTTTATGTTTTGTAGGATCATAAGGATGTCGCACGTCTTTTCCGGCACCAATCTTCTTTCAAGAAAATGGAGTTGTGTCCGCTAGAAGGTAAATGTGCAAGAGTTAGAGATTTGGTTGAAAACTCAGATTTGTACAATGCCGTTGTGAACTCTGTGATTGCGTATGACAAGGTCGCAATATTTAGTTTTTGTGAAAGGTATCACGCTGAAGTCGACTCATTCCAACTTCCTTTTGGTGAGATGGCGATAAATCCTGATGACGCAGAACAGATATTAGGGCTGCAGGTCGAAGGCAAATCAACCGGTGACAAGTTCAAGAGAAGGCCTAGTTGGGAAGACATGGACCAAGAACTTGTTTGGCTGGGATTCCGAGAAGACTAATGGGCTTTTCGAGAAGGGATCTAAGTACCCGAAGAAATAGTTCAAACTTGTAGATATTAGGAACATGTTTTCTGGGACAGAAAAGAAGGAAAAAGAAGGAGGTCTCTCTGATATGGAATGTCGCTATGCGGCGGCTGGGTATTTGTTGTATGTCCTTGCGTCGGTTATATTTCCTGACAGCAAAGGTAACCGGGTGAGTGCCAACCTTCTTCAGATTTTGGTTTCCTTGGAAGATGTGAGCAAGTACTCTTAGGGGACTGCCATAATTGCACACCTGAATGGTCAGCTTTCTTAGGGATCTCGCAAACTAACTTCTCAAATTAATGGGAATTTGGCTCTAATCCAGGTATTTGGATTGATGAAAGTTTTCTTATTTTTGTACATTTTAAAAATCGAATTATTTATGTTTATTTCATTGGTTGCTATAGGTGTGGATTTATGATCATTTCCCATCACTGATCAAAGATAACGAAGATGTGGAACTCAACCTAAAATGGAGCAAAGGTAGTCCAACGGGAACCAAATACTTGTTCACTGGTTCTCAAGATAGGGAAAAAACTGATGCGTTGATACAAATGCGTCAAAAACTTGACAACATCACGACTAAAGAGGTGGTCTTCAATCCGTACAAGAATAATAGAGTTGGCGCAATGGAAGATGTCGTGTATTACCATGGCCCTTTGTTTCACCCTAATGGTTTTTAAATGTACAATCCGATAAGAATCATGCGTCAATTTGGTTTTATTCAAGATTCACCCGATGAGGATTATGTACCTCCGTTCAAGCATAAGTTGGAAAAGTGCGAGGCTGACGAAGTGGGTATAAAGGTGGCTTATGAACCTGAAGTTGATGTCAAGCATTGGAATGATAGACACTCTAGGCTTGTAGACATATCATGGTGGGTGCATGAGGATGAAGGTCATGAGGCAACACCGGATTACGTCGAATGGTATGAAGGCTTCTCCCATGGTAGGGTGATATGGGTAGATCCGACTCCGGGTAGGAGGACCAACCGAGCATCCACCTCTTCTTCTTCTCAATTCGACAGTGGAGATGCTACTTCCATTCTGACACTAGTGGTGAGTATTTAATTTTGTAATTGTGTTATTCATCTACATATAAGAGAGTTAATGTGAAATTATTTTTGAATGCATATA
The DNA here is from genome assembly GCF_003573695.1 of Papaver somniferum. Taxonomy (NCBI): domain Eukaryota; kingdom Viridiplantae; phylum Streptophyta; class Magnoliopsida; order Ranunculales; family Papaveraceae; genus Papaver; species Papaver somniferum. Next base: position 3,681,460 of record NW_020632152.1, read on the forward strand.
AATGGAGCGAATGAAGCCTCTTGTCAGGGATTTTTGTTGCTCGGCTGACAAAGGGGAAGTGATGGATCATGCGAAGCAATGCCGGTATGCTGATTACTGCACGCACATTGAAAATCCCAATGCAAAGAAGATGTTCAAGGAGATGGCTTAGGAAGGTAAGAGGAGCCGGAAATCACGTATCCAAAGAGCACAAGAAGTTGTTGAGCATAGCCAAAGTAGCTAACATCGTGATGAACATCCCTCAGAGGTACAAGAAAACACTAGAGAAGATGCTGGTTCCCCAAAGGGTTCTCCTTCTAAGAAAAGCCGGAGAGTTAGCAGGTCAGGGAGGTAGTAAGGTGGTGGTCGAGGTCGAGATGGTCGACTTCAACTTATGTTAATTTTATTTTATGAATTGAACTTAAGTGTGTGTTGAAACAACTTATGTGTTTGGTTTGGAGTCTTTGTTTCGAGTACTTTTATGTTTGGTAACTCCTGTGTTTGTTGAAAATACTATGTTTTCAAGTATGCTCGTTAGAACCCTGTAGTACTCCAATGCATACAACATTTCCCTTCCTCAAACTAAGGGTCGTCATCTTCGTTTCATAGTACTTTGACGACCCAAATTGTATTTACCACTTCAACATAAGAGTTAGTATGGGTATTCTTGAAGTTGACGCATCAAATTTTCGTCAACGATGTATGTTCTTTATGGTGAATGGAACTTAGTTTCCCCATTACGTATTGTCCATAACCCATCGAAACGTTCCAGCTGAAATTAAACGAGGAATGTTATAACTTTGAAGCATGACAGAAGTATAAATATTAACGGAATACTCACTTTTTCCTTAAGAGGAGCTCTTGGATGGCGAAGTAGATCCCAACGGTTTGTTTTTTTGAAATTCAAAATAAGGGTCGTTAGTTTTGTTTTTACACAAGATGACGACTCTGGAGATAACCAGAGTCGTCACTTTTTTTACTAAAACTGATAACGACTCTTTATGAAAACATTACATGTTATTGTTCTTTCCGGTGCGAGATTTAACTACCATTGCGGCTTCGATGTGATGAAACTGCTCCCCTCTCCGTTTAGTATATTCTTTTTGGGCCGCACGTCTATCTCCTTCGTGCCTCGCGAGAAACTCGTTGTACTTGTTGCACAATCTCATAACTAGTTATGTTTTTCTACTAACCACTCTGATTGTTGCATAATTAATCTACCATACCATTCAGTTCTCTTGATCGTTGCTTTGGCAGCGTATATTGTGGAAAGAATAGACAAGTTTGACTTATCTTCCGCCTTTATTGCATTTAGAATCTTAAGGGGCCTACATCGCTTCATCTGCCTAACCTTTTCCATTTGATGTGGTTTCAATCGGGCATATGCTGGGTGCCCTAAAAGAGTAATAGGTGGAGGATGGTTGTGACGACCATCCGGAATACTATACATCCACCATAGTAGAGTTTCGGGATGCCTTTTGAAAACAATCCTGAAGGGGCATTTTATCTTCTTCGACGAAGTTTTGTAGACCCTCGTCACATATTCTCTTTTGCCTTGGAAATAATCCATTCCTTGACCTCAGCCTTTGTTTTCCACGTCTACATTAAACAAATAACACGTTCATTATAAAACACTAATTAAAGAATTTTCGTATGGATATACATTGACTCAAATAATAAAAACGTACCAAATCGGTCATATATGCTTGGGAGGTATCCGGGACGACAGTGTCGAGGGGTTCAGGTTGAGAGCTCACCCGTACAACCAACTACAAAAAAAAAAAGAACAACAAAATCAGTATAGGGTCGTCACTATGTAAGATGTTAATATGACGACCCAGACAGTCGTCAACATAATTTACAGGTGAACGACTCTATAAGTCGTCACCCAGATTTTTTGTAGACAAACGACCCTTTTCTCGATGTATGACGACTCTTTTTTATAAAGTGATGACTCTACATTGATAGATATAACCAACTCTGCCCAGTTTTCACCTTGAACATATAAAATAACGACTCTAAGAGTCGTTCTCTGGTACATATGAAGAGTCGTTTGGTTTTAATCTTTACGGATTAACGATTCATGTTAATGGTTGCATTTATTTTTGAATTTAACTCAACCAAATGTGGTTGAGGCAGTTTGGTCGCTCCATTCTATATATAGAGGCCCATATCTCACCTATTCCATATCAAAACCCTAATTATCAACCTCCTCTTATTCTTCTCATTTAATTACCATTTAAGAGCAAAAAAAGAGAAACATCATGACTCCATTCACTAATGAAGAGAATTGTGCCATTACAAGATCTTGGAAAACAGTCACTAACCACTTTGAAAGTCTAGACAAAGACATTGATGAAACATCGGATGCTTGGTGGAACAACGTATTCATCGTTTTTGTGGCGTTGGACGGAAATTGCAACTCAAGGTCTTTGAAACAAGTCAAGGAACGCTTCCAGAAGATACAATTCGAGTGTGATGTTTTGAAAAGAAAACTTAAGGCTGTTAGGGAAGCCTTTCCGGATATGCTGAGTGTTGTAAGATTATATTTGCATTTTCAGTTGGGGAAGGCGTATCGTTATTGTGAGGAGCTTCTTGGGGAAAAGTTTGAGCTCCACGATTGCTACTTTATCTTGGAAGGCACTAGATATAACTACGCCATATATGATTAAGTGTATAAGTGCACCTTTATTATCTATTGTATTTCATTTCCTTCAATGCAACGCTATGCGAGATGTATGCCTTTTACGATTCAATTAAATGATTCTATGAAATCAAAACTTATGAGAATCTAGTGCAAGGGTCGTTACTTTATATAACTAATCAAACTAACGACTCTAAAAGAAATTAGTAATTGATAGCTAGGATCGTCATTTCATATGATTACATGTATGACGACCCCTAAGTGTTACTTTTTACAGAGAGTTTTGGTTTTAGAGTCGTCTATGTATAAACAAAACAACAAAACGACTCTAAGTGACCTAGTTAAAAAGGGTCGTCAATGTTTAACACACTACCCTAACGATTTTTCATAACCTGGAAAAGTTGCAGGTTTGAGTCGTCATTGGTAGTGTCAATATACTGACGACCTCAGAGAGTCGTTTGGGTATACAGCCCCCGACTATGACGACCCTTTCTCTGAGTTGTTCCATAGTGTGGATGATTCGACCACTTGGGCACCATTCAGACAATTTGAAGAGTATAGGAAGTTTACCTGATTTTTTTGGCCTTGGGGTTCCTCATTTTGAGTGTTGGTTCCTTCATCTTGAGCAATGGGATCTTCATTCCAACCATTGTTCATGCCTTCCTCTATCAATATCTCCTCATCAAACATCCAACCCATATTATTAGTTGAGACAATCTTACCATCAACACAATCATTGTTGTTATTTGAAGCTTCACCAATCTCATTCCCTCCAGTTGAATCACCCATTTGTAAAAATCCTAGGTTTTCCTCTCAAAACTCCTCCTCTTTTTCTCAACACATAAAACACATTTTCCATAATTTTTTTTCCTAAAATCAGATTTTAATCTAAATACACTTACCACACTAATCAAACTAATTAATTTCTAATACTAATCATATAAGGGCAGTTTTACCATTTAGAAAATATTTTTTTAAGAGATGACCCAGATTAGGATTGGATGACCTTTTTTGTCCCGTAGTGCATGGCCCCCAATTAGAAGGGCCCCAATTAAACTAGGTTTCATAAAACTGCAATAGGAGGAAAACAATAAAAAAAAAGCAGGACCATGATGATGAACCAGACCTCCCCACGTCCACTAACCATCCTTCAACCCAGTTGTAACAAGACTGCACTCCAAGCTTACTGCCAAGCATGTCCAACCCTACCTACCTGAGTATGATTTCGAGAAACTACAAAACAAAGATCCAAGAAAAAGTCTGGATACAATTTATTTATCTTCAAAAACAGGGTGCAGGGTGTGCTGACTACTTCCCATATTTGTTATCTTACCTTGTGTCTAGGGTGGTTCAAAAACGTGTTCATCCTCATCTCCTTCCACATTTCCAAAAAAAAAAGGAAGCCGGAGAGGATGAAGCTTCACGATCACTTCCTCTGCTTTCCTTTGCTCGCCTAGCAAACATGGCCTGACTGTTCAGCCAAATCTTCCCCTTCTTGATCCGACCTTCTCCTAGAGCGTATGAAATGATCACCCTCCTCCTCATCTTCTTCTTGATTAACCGGAGAGCTTCATGTTCCCAGTGACAAACAATCATTCAATTGAGCTCTCATCAAGGCCTCAAATTCTGGCTGCGCGTGTATCATTATTCCCTGCACACTCTCAAAACTTGGGATAGAAAATGCGCTTAAAACATAATAAAGCATAGAGCAGACCATCTTGACACAAACCAAATGAAACAAAACACAGTTAAAACCAACAATTAAAAAACAGATCTTTAATATGGAAAAATTCTAAAATTTCCAGCAACACCTTAGCCAATATCAGAAACCCAATTAATCCATCCACTGTCAAAAACCTGACATAAAATTAAAATTCTTAATCTCAAACAAAAACATGGAATCTGAGCAATCACCAATATAGATCACCCTCTAAAAAATCTTACATTTTCATTTTCCATTTCAACTCAGCCAAGGACCAATTCCTTGATGATTTGCTGCATCGAGGTAAACCGTAAACCTTGTTAGGATTTTCACTGACCGCCAATCCCCACTTGACCACCTGTTGCAGCAGGTGTGGGGTTTTGATAAAACTGCAACAGGAGGAAAACAATAAAAGAAAAAACAGGACCATGATGATGAACCAGATCTCCCCACGTCCACTAACCATCCTTCAACCCAGTTCTAACAAGACTGCACTCCAAGCTTACTGCCAAGCATGTCCAACCCTACCTACCTGAGTATGATTTCGAGAAACTACAAAACAAAGATCCAAGAAAAAGTCTTGATACAATTTATTTATCTTCAAAAACAGGGTGCACGTGTGGTGACTACTTCCCAGATTTGTTATCTTACCTTGTGTCTAGGGTGGTTCAAAAACGTGTTCATCCTCATCTCCTTCCACATTTCCAAAAAAAAAAAAAGAGGAAGCCTGTTGCAGCAGGTGTGGGGTTTTAATTTAAAAGGCCTCGGTGTTATGTAAGGAGATGCCCAATCTTATTAAGCGCCACATGTACTCCTCTTATTCCATGTTGGACTATCCTAACTATACATATGTGGTGTTTATCGAGCCACATACTCCAACAGACCTAAGTCCATGCGCTTCTTATATCCATCTGCAGTTCGCAATAATCCTGGCTGAGTATATTTGGTATCCTATATAAGAAACAGTAAAATGTTAAAAGTTTGGGTACGAATCAATTCTTGAAAATCCAAAAACAATAAAATGCATATCATTTTTGCTTTATTAGTAGAGAATTCAAAGTGATTTTACCTGGGCACAGTGAATTCGGGGTAAAATTCTGAAACTTTGGCTGCAAAAGCAAAGTCACCGTAATGACGTATAGCTTGAACATACAAATGTCTTCCTGATGCCGCTGGGTTCTCATATAGCAGAATACGAGCTAGAGTAAGGTCAATCACATGAACTGTTCCCATATAAAAATTCTCATACTCTTTAGTACACCCTGTTATCAGAAACAACATCTGAACTTAGGAATACGCGACAATAATTGTAACTCTTCGGATGAAAAAATATTTTAAGCATTTTTTCGACACGAGTATCTAAATATCAACACTGGGATGAAGCCATATTTCACGTGCGGTAATTATATTTAATTCTTTTATGATTTTTTGCATTGGTTTCAATTAATTTATGATTTTTCTTAATTAATTGTGATTGTTTTTTGAGGATGTACATCATGCTTATTTTTTTTTATTCAAACAGGGGATTTTTATTAATTGAAACTGGAAATAACTACATTGTTCATATCCTCCAATATTGCACCTGCAATAACACTTGGAGGATAATCAAACCACAGTTTAGTAACTTCATGAATTCTTGCATGTTTGGCCAACTTATCAGCTGGTAAATTATTCTTATTACTTATGTATTTGCAAGTCCAGTTTGGATGCATCGTCAGCTTATGTTTAATGTCTGAGATAATTGAATGATTCTCCCATGTTGTTAATAGAGTATTCTCATTGACTGCTTGAATTACTAGCCGAGCGTCCATCCCAAAACAAGCAAATAAAACTCCGAACTCTTCTGCTACATTTAATGCTTCTAGCAATCCCCTGCATTCTGCTTCTTCGGCACTTAGGACACCATTGGCATGTTCGCATCTGGCATGGATGAAGTTACCTGCAAAATCACGATGGATTAGTCCTCATCCAGCATATTTTATAGAATTCACAATTTTAAAGGAAGAATCACAGCAAAAAGATTGATAGGGACTAGCAGGGGGTATCCAACTAATAGTAGTGTTATGCGCAGTTATTGCAGCCTGAGTTTGTATCTTTAGCATTTTCTTTCCTGTAGATTCATTAAGAAGATGAATGCTTCTAATTGTATCCATTGTGTTTGGTTTGATGTTCTCAAACACATTTCTGCATCTTTCCTTCCATATCTCCCATGTTGTGTTAGCCATATTTACCACACAGTCATCAATCAATCCAGTGAAGTCATTTGAAAACCAAATTTTGACCCAATCTTGAATCATGGTATCTGCTCCGCCATACTTCTTAGAACTCCTGGTACTGTAAACCAAATTGCTCTAACAAAAGAACACTCCCACAGAATATGACTTGTAGTCTCTATGCCTTGCTTACAAATTGAACATTGATCTCCCTGATAGTTCATTTGACGAGCCATTCTTTCATTTGATGGAACAATATCCGTTAAACACTTCCATAAGAAATGTTTTACTCTTGGTAGAGTAGGTATCTTCCATAGTTGCTTCCAGAATTTTGTTGTTGCTGCATCAGTACGAGTGCCTCCTTGTTTTAACTCCATCATTTTATTGTAAGCTGATCTGACTGTAAAATCGCCATTTCTGGTGAGAGTCCAGACAAGTCTGTCAGTTGCATTATGTGGAATTCTGGTTCGCAGTATTATTTCAGCATCCTCTTGACTGAATATTTTTTGTATGACAGTTGTCTTCCAAGTTTTTGTATCAGGGTCAATCAGTTCTGCAACTTTACTAAAATTTCTTTCAGTATCCAACTCCACAGATGGTACTGGTTGTTAGAGCATAGCTCGGTCAACCTCGCACGCGTTCCTATCTCAAGCATGTTTGTCAATGTTAGTGATAAAAACTACGAGTCTTGGTTTCTATCCTACATAGCTAAGTCTCGGACTAGGATAGGAAAAGTGTAGTTAAGATCAATGACTTCATGGCAATTCATCATACAACGACGAAGATCTATACAAGGAACCGTGGAACTTCATCAACAAAAAGGTATGTGGATACTTGAACTTATATATCACTTAAAAGGATTGTGGAATTGGCTTGCCAAGTCCGCGAACTTTCGGAAGTTCTCGACCGAGAATTTCTGCTGGATTTTCCAAAACTCGTTTGTGTGCTTAGTCCGCGAACTGGCGGAAGTTCTCCAACCGAGAATTTCTTCTGAGTTTGGAAAATTCAACCAGTTATCTTAAGTCCGCGAACTTGTTTATGAACTTAAGAGGTTATGATCTAAAGATGTGCTCTTAACAAGAAACATTAAATTACTAAGGAATGCTTTATGCAAACCGTGGCAATAATGTTCATGAGCCGATTCAATCGAATCGAATCATCTTTGTTTCAATTGTGTCTTATGTAGTTACATAATATCTCATAGCATTTGGAAAACTCTCTAACTAGTTCATTTGAGTCAATTGAACTAGTTATGGTGAAGAAGAACAAGGTTAATATGAAATTCTTATATGGTTAACCTTTTGGGTTACTATGTTGAACCAACATGAACGTACACGTTTGGGCATGGTTTTCACGAACCCAAAAACGTTTACCCAAGTATGTGTGGCAAGCAAAGTTTTCGATCTAGCAGTTGAGAAATATTAGCTTGAATCTAAATCAGGTTTTCATGTAACGGTGAATAAGGATTGCTTTGTACCTAAGCCAAATCCATGATTTGAAGGCTATATAAAGGAGACATCTAGCATTGAGCAAACCTAATCCCCACACGTATGTGTCTAGTGCGCTCGCTAGAGTCGATCTCCATTAACCTTTAATTTTCTTCTCTTAAATCAGGTTAACGACTTAAAGACTTCATTGGGATTGTGAAGCCAGACCGATACTACTTTATCATAGTTGTGTGATCTGATCTTGCATCTTCTATCGTATGAGTACAATCGATTGATTGGATTGAGATCGTGAGAGTTCTCCGATAGGCAAGATAAATAAGTCACAAACATCTTCGTCTCACTGTTTGTGATTCCTCGACAATCCTCTTGTGTAGTCATGAAGGATTTTAGAGAGGTGATTGATTAATCTAGTCTATTCTTCGGTAATATAAGTCCGGATTATCAATTGGTTCATGTTCACCTTTATTTTATATCTTAAGACGGAACAAAACCTAGGGTTTATCTGTGGGAGATAGATTTATCCTTTGATAGACTTTTCTGTGTGAGACAGATCTGTTTATTATCAAGTCTGTGATTTTGGGTTACAACAACTCTTGGTTGTGGGTGAGATCAGCTAAGGGAATCAAGTGCGCCGTATCCTGCTGGGATCAGAGGCGTAAGAGTACAACTGTACCTTGTATCAGTGGGAGATTGATAGGGGTTCAACTATAGTCCAGTCCGAAGTTAGCTTGGAGTAGGCTAGTTTCTGTAGCGGCTCAATACAGTGTGTATTCAATCTGGACTAGGTCCCGGGGTTTTTCTGCATTTGCGGTTTCCTCGTTATCAGAATTTTTGGTGTTTGTGTTATTTCCCTTCCGCATTATATTTTATATAATTGAAATAATACAGGTTGTGCGTTCGTGATCATCAATTGGAAATCCAACCTTTGGTTGTTGATTGATATTGATTGATCCTTGGACATTGGTCTTTGATACCGTCCAAGTTATCTCTCTTTGATAAAGACTCGCAGATTTCTATTTGCTTGAGTAAAGATCAAATCGAGAGATTGAGATATAAGCTCTTTGATATATCTTTTTATTGATTGAGTCTGACTGTATAGTTGATTCTCATAAAAAGTATATTGGAGTTTGTCCATACAGATTGCTAAGCGAAATATTGGGTGGTGTTGTTAGACCCCCGCTTTGTCAATTGGTATCAGAGCAGGAAAACGCGTTTAAGACCTAATAAGTTTGTGTTTGTAGCGATCTGACTCTTTGGACAGAGGCGCTATCTCTATTAACATACCACCAGTCTTCGATGGCTCCAATTACTTGTGGTAGAAAATTGCTATGCGAGATTTTATTCAATCGCGTGATTTCCAATCATGGGTATATGTGGTGAATGGTTATGATGCGCCCGTTGTTGCAGCTGGAACCGGAACTTTTCCCAAGAATATTGGTGAATATAATGCTGTCGAGATTTTTGCTGCAAAGCAGAATTCTGAAGGGTTAAATGCTATCATACATGCCTTTCCCCCAAGTCTTCAACACCATGTGTCTAATTGCACTAGGTCTAAAGATGCTTGGGATATCTTAGAAACCATATTTAAAGGAAACACCAGTGAAAAGGAATCTAGGCTTCAAAACCTTAATTCCCATTGGGAGAACCTTCGAATGGCAGATGAAGAAACATTTGATGAGTTCAATCACAAAGTGTCTGAAATTGTTAATGCATCTTTTGCATTGAGTAAGACTATTCCTGAAAAGGACATTGTGATGAAAATTCTCAGATCGCTGCCATCTAGATACGAGTCTAAGAAGCATGCCATCGTTGAAGGAAATAACCTCAATAATCTTTCCAGAAACACCTTGGTTGGGAAGCTAAAGATCTTTGATCATGAGCATACATCCAAAGTCGGTAAGGATGTTGCCTTTAAAGAACTGCAGAGCACTAAAGGTAAAAGTGTTCATGTCTTTGAGGATGATCAGTCTGAGAATGATTTTTCAGATGAAGACCTTGAAAAGTCGGTCTCCTTGATCATAAGACAGTTTAGGGATCTTCCATTGAATAGAAGTAAACGGTTTTCGAGAGACAAACCTAGGTCATCAGACAAACCTCATGGTCGCGTACCTCCTAAAAACAGGGATGCTGACGAGGCTGATGATGAGGACATGCCTTAGTGCTTTAAGTGTAAAGGTTTTGGCCATTTTGCTAACGAATGCCCAAATTGTATAAAATACACTGGGAACAAAGGTCTAGCCGTAACACTTGATGAAATGTCTGAAACCTATGATTCCGATGAAGATAGGAAATCAAGTGTAGGGCTCCTTGGTGAAAACATCTATTTTGATACTTGTAGTAATACATATATCAACCCAAATGGGTTCGGAGAAGAAGGAAACCCAATCAGGATGGAAGATTCTCTAACCGGAAACCCTGTCAGTAATGTTTCAGGATCTACTGTATGTCTAGAGGCTTGCACATCTCAGATGCTTGAATACTATCCAAGTTCGACGTGCTCGTTTTGTTCGATGAAGGGACACGAACTATCAAGGTGTTACAAATACAAGCACCAAACAACACTACGGAAAAATATACATCTACAACTGGAGATTTACAACACTTCGCTATACATCGTAGAAAGTCCTATGTTTTACAACTGGTTTCAAAGGAAGAGTTGTCGTATATCATCACTACCAACCCTTAGGAACAATGGGTTGCGCTAAGAAAACAAACAACAACTCCTTTAGCAAAACTGTTGTGACGACATTTAGGTATAACAACTTTGTTTCATAAGTGTAGTGACTTAGCCTATCACAATTCTCACAAGTGTTGTTGAAGAACACAAAAACATGATAATGAAAAATACGTTAGAGGGGAGATTCGAACATGAACCTAATGCATGGATGTCTAGCTCATCAACCATCCTTACAGTTCACAAGTTTAGGTTTTTTTTTTTAATAGAAACGTATAACAACACTTATAAGTGTTGTTGCAGTTAAAATATAGAATGTGGGAAAAAATGAGGTTTGGGGGTTTCTCATTTCTGCTAAATTTTTCTCACTTCTGCTAAAAATTATTTTGGTCTCCGGTTCTACTAAATATTTCTCACTTATGCTAAAAACTATTTTCTCTAACACTCCCCACTAAATTCTAGAAATTTAGGCTTTTTGAGATTGGGTAGAAATATCCAAAAGAGGGTTTGTTTAAGGTTTCAGAGAATATTCTGATGGAATATTACATGTAAAGGGTTCATCTTTACAAATTTTTAAGGTTTCGTAGAATATTCTGAATGACTATTATCTGTAAATGGATTGATTCGTCGTTCTTACCAAATTTTTAAATTATAGTAGTCCACTCATGGCCAGGATCGATCTGGGAGCCTGTTATGCATACAATATGCAGAAATAGGGTTTGTTTAAGGTTTCATAGAATATTCTGAAGGAATATTACCTGTAAATGGATGGGTTCGTCGTTCTTACCAAGTTTTTGACTTATACTAGTCCACTCACGGCCTTTTTCGATCTCGGAGCCTGGTATGCATACAATATGCAGAAGTAGGGTTTGTTTAAGGTTTCGTAGAATATTACAAAGGAATCTTATCTGTAAATGGATGGATTCATCGTTCTTACCAAGTTTCCGATTTAGAGTAGTCAACTCGCGGCCAGGTTTCGATCTCGGAGCCTGGTATGTATACAATATGCAGAAGTAGGGTTTGTTTAAGGTTTCGTAGAATATTCTGAAGGAATATTACCTGTAAATGGATGGGTTCGTCGTTCTTACCAAGTTTTTGACTTATAGTAGTCAACTCCCGGCCAGGTTTCGATCTCAGAACCTGGTATGCATACAATATGCAGAAATAGGGTTTGTTTAAGGTTTCGTAGAATATTCTGAAGGAATCTTACCTGTAAATGGATGTATTCGTCGTTCTTACCAAGTTTTTGACTTAGAGTAGTCAACTCGCGGCCAGGTTTCGATCTCGGATCCTGGTTTGCATACAATATGCAGAAATAGGGTTTGTTTAAGGTTTCGTAGAATATTCCGAAGGAATCTTACCTGTAAATGGATGGATTCGTCGTTCTTACCAAGTCTGACTTAGAGTAGTCAACTCGCGGCCAGGTTTTGATCTCGGAGCCTGGTATGCATACAATATGCATAAATAGGGTTTGTTTAATGTTTCGTAGAATATTCCGAAGGAATCTTACCTGTAAATGGATGGATTCGTCGTTCTTACCAAGTTTCTGACTTATAGTAGTCCACTCCCGTCCAGGTTTCGATCTCAGATCCTGGTATGCATACAATATGCAAAAACATATTTTGTTTAAGGTTTCATAGAATATTCCGAAGGAATCTTACCTGTAAATGGATGGATTCATCGTTCTTACCAAGTTTTGTGTGTGTTTAAGGTTTCGTAGAATATTTCCATGGAATCTTACCAGTAAATGGTTGGATTCATCGTTTTTGTGCACTTTGAAACTTCTTGGTTCATAGTTTGTAAGTCGTTATACCGAACTTGAAGTTTGAATCGACACTGAGCTTCATTTTCATCAATTTCAATGATGTATCATGCTAACTTTGAAGTCATAACCCTCTCAGAGCTTCGTGGTTCATAAATTATATGCCATTATAAAAAGTTTGAAGTTCGAATCGACATTGAGCTTCATATTTATCGATTTTGATGATGTATCATGCTAAGTTTGAAGTCAGAACCCTCTCAGAGCTTCTTGGTTCATAGTTTGTATGTCGTTATACCACATTTGAAGTTTGAATCGACACTGAGCTTCATATTTATCGATTTCATTGATGTATCATGCTACTAATGTGAACTAAAGCTACTTCATGACCTGTATGACTAGTCGAAATTATTTCATGACCTATGTAACTAGTCGAAATTCTAACCGGAAGCACAAAGAGAAAGCACAAAAGCACAAAGAAACACACCAATTATCGAATTCATTTTTATTTTCCCGATTCATTCTTATATATTTTTTGGATTTTTTTTATATTAAAATGTCGATAACAATGCCATAAATTTATTAATAATTTTTTTGGAATTTTGTTTCGTGTCAAAGTTTGATAATAGAACCCAATAATGAATTCGTATTAACACAAAGAAAAACACATGCTTCTCAATCCGTATGAGCATCCCAAATACAATCTCAACCGTCAAGATCTTTTCTTAATCCGTATGGGTGGATCAAATGAAATCTTGTCCGTCCTTTCTTTTGGTAGTATCACCTAACCCTCCTCGACACTAAGAACTCTAATTCCTATCAATTTTTCTCTTTCTTCCTCTCCGTCTCTCTTTTCTTCCTCAGCATGCGCCTCCGACTCTCCCTCTCTTCTTGATTCAGATTCAGGGTTTTCTATTGAATCCGAGAATAAATTGAACATAGCAGAGGCATGGTGATTATCATGGGTTTCATATGTGTTGGTGTTTGTCAAGGTTTTTAGAAGCTATGAAGATGGTGGGTTCGATTTGGTAATACAGGGTATGGAAGATGTTATTTCAATGGATGATTAAACAGGAGTGATGTTGATTCGTGAACTGGTGGTGACGTTATCATTGAGAAGAAGATGGTTTGAATCGTGCTTGGTGGGATGGTGGTAGCGGGTGTTGGAATTGCAAGCCGTGAATAGAGGGGTTATGGGGTTTGTGGTACAAGTCCATAAGTAATTCTTCTCTCGATACCAGACTTTAACACAGATCTCCTCTGTAATCCTCCTCTCGAAATCTGTAATTCCACCAGAAACTCGTCGTCCCCAATCGATTATTTGTTGATTTATTGGGGATTTTTGGGGAGGATTTTTGTTGATTTATTGGGTATTTGCATCTTGAAAGGTTTGTTGTTGTTTTTTTTAAGGGGAATTGATTTTTTGGGGATTTTTGGCTGATTTTTGTTTGCAGAATAAGCTTCAGACTTTGGCCGGAAACATGCTGATGTACTTGAAAGTCTTGCACCAAATGTTAGGAAGCGTGTTGAGGCTTTGAGAGAGATTCAGGTCTGTGGCTGATTTTTCTTTAGCGATGGTTCTTGTGTACCTAGATTAACTTATGGGAGTCATTCTCTTTTCTTGGGTTGCCTGCAGAGTAAGCGTAGCTGCACTTATGGAGGTAATGTCTTTGCACTATGAGATCCTTCTTTTTTGCTAAAATGTTGAAAAAAGACTCTCAAGTTAAATTTAACATGATTTGTTGTTAGTAACATCTATTGCACTCCTCCTCAGCCAAAGAAAAAGAGAACTAGATATTGACATTGCCATGTTTGTGTTGAATCAGTTTAACGGGTTTGATTTGAGCAGAAGTTGCAGAAATGAGCTCGTTCTTGCGCTGAAGTTACAGGTTCTGGTGCTGCTAAAATGAGGTTATGAGCTGGGTGCTAGTATTGGTATTTGAAGTGGTTGCTGCAACAGATTGAAAACGCAGAGAACAAGGAATTGGTTGATGCAATTGCAGGTGATTGAACTCTGAATTGGTATTGGTTGAACGGTGTTGGCTGAGATGCAGCATGCAGGTCGTATTTTCACTTGTTGCAGAACATTCTCCAGGCTAGGATCGTCTCTTGTCGCCAATCTGAGTTTGACAGGTTGCAAAGGGAGAGGGATGAGTGTATCGCCCAGCTGCTTCAGGATCACAGGGAGATAAGAGAGAAGCAGAGGAGGCTGATATTCAATCTGAGGTCTGAGGAGGAGAGACAGAAGAAATTGGAGGAAGATGAAGCTCTTCGAAAGCAGCAAGGTATGATTCTTGCTTAATTTTTTACTTTGTTAATGCTAGTTTTTGTATGAAATTGTGGATATATTTCCCCCATGAATGGTTGTTGAAGTGTTTATTTTTATTTTTAACAATTGGTATTTGTTTGGGGTTTGCATAAGCCAAAAGGAAAAAGAAAGAAGAATCAGAGAGAAAGGCCAAGTTGGAAGAGCTGGTTGAAAAGCAGAGGCAGAGAGAGGCTGAAGTGGAGGAGAGGGTAAGAAAGGAAAGGGAGGCTCAGTTTAAAGCACTGCTGCGGCTGCTCTAAGTCAGATACAGGATCTCTTTTTTTTCTCAAGTCAGAACCTAGTTACTTCATGCAATATTTTTGTACATGGCTACTTCCAGCTCTGATTCTGAGCGCGGACACTACTAATCTGAAGTGGGTTGATAAGGTATTTCACAAGATATAATCATTTGAGTTGTTGCAGTATCTTCATTATTACATCCCATTAAAGCAGACAACTGTGCTGCTTCATATAGAAAAAATGGAATCCATAGGAAGTTGTTCATTGTCACTGGCCTTCTGGTTTGGATTCATGTCTTGCAGAAAGAGAACACAACTGTGCTAGATTTTGTTTAACTTGTTTCCCGTAGGTTCCATGAATAGCTTGCATCGTACACTATCACCACCTGTTTCAGAAGTCGTCCATTTATATTCATGTTGATTTGATTAAAGTTTTTATATTACTTGGATCAATTTGTAAATTTCAGGTTAAGAAATCTATTCAAGGAAAGACTATTTCATGGTTTTACCTGGCTGCAACGAGGATGACTACGATTATGAGTCAAATGTGTAGGGATTCCAGTAACAGTACGTGTAATTGCTCTGTTTTGGAAATCGATATCGTCATACTTATTCAGACTCGGTATGGACGCTTCATTCATCTTGCTATTGGTTATTTGTGCTTTGTGGGATTTAGTCTAAATTTAATTTACGGGTTCTTGTGCTTTGTGTTTGCAGTTGATTTACCGACTTGGTTTTGAAATGTTAAAGCTATATTTTTGCAGATAACCCCAGGAGTATTTTACATTGTACTGCCAAAAGCTGGACCCAATTGCACCTATAAAGAGCGCCTTTTTTTCTATTTTACTTCTTTTATTGTGTGCCGAGTTATATTTTCTTTATTTCTGGAAATTCCGTTCATCTTCTAACTTAAAGTTCATTGTTGTTTGTTTTGTTGAGCAAGGTGTTATTGGCATCAAGGTCAAGAACATGTTGGATTAGGATCCTAATGGAAAGAATGTTCCAATGACTCCATTGCCTGATGTTACCATCCACCAACCTAAGGTTGAAGAAGACTTCGTCAGGCCTTCAATGATGGCTCCTACCAAAATAGAAATGGAAGTTCCCCCACAAATGATAGTAACTTGAATGAGATGCGGTTTCCAGATTCATTATGATCTGGCATACAGTGTGTGATTACTGCTCATGTGGATGATGCTTATGTCTACATGCCAACTTCAGAGTTCAAGTATGTTAGTAATGCTGTCGGAAGTTTTATTACATGGCCCAAGGGTCTATTAGTGTTCCCATAGACATCTTCATAATCTTTTTGGAGTGTGTTTAGAAAACTTAACTTTTGTATCACTGCCATTTTTTTGAATGTATGTGGTTAACACTAGTAGGTTAACTTGAATGAATGTAAGTGTATTGCACTGGCAGGTTAATGTGAATGTGAAATACTTTCTGCAATCCAGTTTTAGCTATAATTTTTTTTTTCAAAATAGTTTTATGCACACAATTTCTAATAAAAGTTGTGGTTACTCATTCATTTACAGAAAACAGAAGTTTTTACTTCAAATATTACAACTGTTAAGGGTATTGTAAAAAAAAATCTTGCAACATAAGTAGGAGTTGTTCAGTATAGTTGTACAACTCTAGGAAGTGTAATGATAGTAGTAGTCACAATACTAATCGATGTTGTCTTCCAGTTTTCGACTACGAAACAGTTACTTTACAACATAAGTTTGTGTTGTCCAAGATAGTTCGACAATTCATACAAGTGTTGTGCAAATATTATTCATAATACTGGTAATTGTTGTTGCATATGTTTCTACGATATGCTACTTATGTTATCCACGATTGTTCTACAATACAAGCAAGAGTTGTGTTAGGTTATCAAAAAAAATCGAAAGAGAATCACAACATTGACAAACTATTGTCGAACCATGAATCACGTCACCCTTTACAACACTTGTCAACCATTGTAGAAAAACTTGGACTTTCTACAATACCCCCGTTCCACAATGCATGAAATGGAGTTGTCATAGGGGTACTGCAACTCTTATCTTGTGTCGTCAATGATGATTTTTCCCGTAGTGCAAGGCACGCCAGCAAACTCCAACGAGGAGCAGATCGATTAGCAAGAAAGCTGAAACTTGCTCAGAAGACCGATGAGGTACAATATAACTTCTACTCCCTCCGTTACATTTTACTTGACGTTGTAGAGTTTTTCACGCAGATTAAGAAATAACATAGAGAGTAAATTTTTTCCAAATCTACCCATATTAATAGCTTCCTAAAAATTTAAAATACCTAGTTTTTAGTTTCTATATTTAGTGTAAATTACGGATCCCGTTGTAACTTACTTGGGATTGAGTATTATCCTCGATGGAGTGGATTTAAAAATTAGATTAGTTATCCATTTACTGATTCCAATGAAAATTAATGATATGATATGATTCCAAAACAAGGGAAAATTAGTGAGAATTTGGGAAAAATATCTAAACACTCATCTATTTTGGAACATAAAAAAACCCCTAAAACATCAAGTAAAATGGAACGGAGGGAGTATAAAATAATAGGCTTGGGACCAGGAAAATTTATTATTTTAAAGAGATATTATATTATTAATAATATAATAAATTATTATTTTATAATTATATAATATATTATTATTATACAGGATAATTACTAGCATGGAAGTTGAATAATAATTGCGGATCGTAAATATAATATCGACTAATTTTGTTGAGATGTTGTATTATTGACTAATTGCAATAAGAATACAACCACTCCAAGTATCAATCGTACTTTAACACTTCTTCTTGCAATACAACAACGTGACTCCGGATCTTTTGAGTGCATAACGAATTATTAGGGATGAAATACAACTTGATTTGAATTTTTAAGAAAACCAAATCAATAATGAATCATATTTTGAGAAAATTTAACACATGTATGAAATTTATTTTTTATTTTTATAGTATCATTATTATTTTATATATTATTTGGGACCTATTGATGCTTAAGGGAAACTTTTGAAATGTATTATTTTATGATTTTAACGAATTTATGATTTTAGCAATAAGAGCCCGAGTCGGGACCAAAATTTTTTATTATTTTAAAGAGAATATTATATTATCGAGTATTACTTTAAAGAATTTATACTGTATGTAGGATCTTATCTTCGTCTAAGAAGTTGGTTTCCAGGGATAAAGTAAGACCATTTGAAAAGAAAGTATGGCCGAATCGTTTTGATAGACAGAAGTCTGAAGATTCATCTCTTGAGGAAAATGGTGGAAAAATTGTTGTTCACCACAACACAAACTAATTGTGTTGTTTGGGAAATCTTGTCTCATGTGCATGTTCAAAAGAGACAAGATCATGAACGTACAAGCTTTAGGAAAGAAGTGTTTTCTTAGGTTTGTTTTTTTCTGTCTCTCAAAGAAAGGGTTAATATCGACAATTCTACTCTTCATAGGGTTTGGAGTTGAATGACCACGAACCTGTTTATAGGTTTTGAAGCCTACATTCGTTTTTCTTCCTTGATATCCTTTATATCTCGAGACTACTTACGAGATTGTGAATTCCATCCACAAAAATCAGTTGGTATAACTGTTCTCAAAGCATTTTGTCTATGGAGAGAAGAGATGTCAATATGATTGTTAAGTCATCAATCAAGGAAAAAGAGAAATCTCCTGGTTTGGTCCTTGAAAAGAAAGAGGACAAGAAAACAAAGGGTTGTACCTTCTAACTCTCAGAAGTTTTCCGATGTTCTTGATTTGTTGAAGGAAGTAAGAAAGGAGATTCGTGAAATAAAGACTTTTGTGTCAAAGTCCTTAGAAATTCAGAGAGCCCTGGTACGACATAATCAGTCAAGACAGTTCGTTGATATAAACTCCTATCTTTGCGAACCGTATGTTCCAATGGCTGTTGACAACAAGGAGTTCGGGAATGATGCTGAATTTCTCAAAGGCATTGTCGCTTTGGATGTCTTCTTTTTGGATTAATTGGAAGAATAACTAGTGCTTTGAATAGCGATGATTGTGACTACACATAGCTATTTTTGTTTTCATCTTCTTATGTTATTTTTTAGGTTTATTGGTATTAAATTCTAAAAATATTTGGAGGATGATGTTATTGCAGTATTTTAATGGTTTGACATATTGCAATATTTTTATGGGATATGTATTGTTTGCGTCCGTGAACTTGAATGTCCCATATTGCGTCAAAAGTAAAGTCGTTCATGAATTAGTATTCGTATTGATGAAAGAACGAATAGATTTTTGACAATTACAAAAGTTATGCCTATATAATCATGTATTTGATGGAAAATAAGATAAAATCTTTCGTTTGACAGGGATAAAGTCAATTATATCGTTATGATGGAAAATAGAATAAATCCTTGTATGTTATCCACGGTATTGATCTTCATTGATCCATTTTATTATGTTTTACCGTAAAGGCTCCATTGTGTATCTTATGTTGAGCACGATACAACTAAGTCGATTTTTATTATTGGTTTTGTTGGTTGTTCCATAAGATACTATATGTTGAGCATTAGGAACTAAATTAATCAACTAGTTTGGTTATTTAGTTTGTACTCCATAAGTTTTCTTTGTTATGTTGAGTACATGTACGGTTAAGGTTGTCATTTTCTATGATGAACTTAGTCGGGGTTCCATAAGTTCTCTTATGTTGAGCCCAAAATAATTGAATTGATTACTTCGGTGATTATTTTGGTTATTGGTATTACAATTGGATTAATTATAGGTTCTCTTGTAACTAGTCTAGTTGAGTTTTCATATATTCCACAAATTATTGTGTTGAGTATATGAACGACTATACTAATCATGTTCTACAGGCTAATATAGTCGCATACTCCGTAAGGTTTTCCTTATGTTGAGTATTTGAACGATTAAGTTAG
This sequence comes from Papaver somniferum, assembly GCF_003573695.1. Lineage (NCBI taxonomy): Eukaryota > Viridiplantae > Streptophyta > Magnoliopsida > Ranunculales > Papaveraceae > Papaver > Papaver somniferum. Next base: position 3,701,332 of record NW_020632152.1, read on the forward strand.
TCGTCTTCGTATGATTACCTTCGTCGTAGCTCCGTAAGTTTACTTATGTTGAGCACCTTCAATCAAATTGATCACTTTTGTGCTTTGATTTAGTTGTTTATTCCAATTAAATTAATCATGGTTTACTTGTGGTTAATTTGGTTGAGTTTTGGATATAGAAAATCATTCTCATGGTTTTTGGTATCCAATAAAAAGTCTTTCTTTTATTTCGAAGTTAAGGTCGCTCTTGTTGTTCTTTCGGGAATGACGTCAAATGGGGGGAGAGTTCTTTTGAACTTGTGCTTAATGGTAATATCTTGCGGGGAGAGCGGTTGTGGAATTTTATAGGGGTTATCTTGTATCTTAAAACTCTTTGATGAATGCATTTAGCTTCGGCTTTATGATTGCATCTAAATTAAGTTGGTATTTATTTTTTCTTTTAGTCTATGAAATGTCTCTTGTGGAAATTTCATTATGATCCCGTTCTTGTACCTTTGCCAATTTTATTGACAAAAAGGGGGAGAAATATTGTAGTTCACACTACAAATACATATGGTTTTCGGATCATTGTGTAAGGGGAGGTGTTTTCCATGATCGAGATGGAGTATTGACTAAGGGGGAGCGATACATATCACCATAATATTATTGTTGAAGTCGTGATACAATTGGAATTTGATGTTACATAATAGTACTATGACACTGTATAATAATGATCGAGAATCTCGATTTCTCTCATTGTTATGTCTACGGATCTTCAACAACGGTGATGCTAAACTTACAACCTTTGGGATCATTGGAGTACTTGGAAGGACGAAGATTTCAGGGAACGTTGAAGATTAGACTATGGAATAGGAGCCACCAAAGTTTATCTTTTTTGTATTCCATATGTATTAATAGTTTTGTCACTAAAATTGACAAAGGGGGAGATTGTTAGAGCATAGCTCGGTCAACCTCGCATGCGTTGCTATCTCAAGCATGTTTGTCAATGTTAGTGATCAAAACTATGAGTCTTCATTTCTAGCCTACATAGCTAAGTCTCGGACTAGGATAGGAAAAGTGTAGTTAAGATCAAAGACTTCATGGCAATTCATCATAAAAAGACGAAGATCTACACAAGGAACCGTGGAACTTCATTAACAAAAAGGTATGTGGAGAGTTGAACTTATCTATCACTCAAAAGTCTATCTATTCTATCTCCTACTTCTTATGAGACAAAAGTCGTATGTTATATAGACTAGATCATACACACTTGACATTTCGAGCTGAGCATTCACTGCTTATCTTTTATTTCGAAATCGTGTGTTGGTAAAGAGTTTCGCTTTGATCAAGTTTATCTTCACCTAGTGACGAAAGTCATGAAAGTTTCAATCACTTTGAGAATTGCTCTGACGTGAATCGGTCTGTGAATAACGGCTACATAGCGTCCTCTGAGAATGTCCCAATGATTGAAATGAGAGTTTAGATTACATAACCATGTATTCCTTGAACCGAAGTTTTCGAACTTTGTTGATCAAGAGAAATCGGGTGGATTGTAGAATTGGCTTGCCAAGCCCGCGAACTGTCGGAAGTTCTCGACCGAGAATTTCTGTTGGATTTTACAGAACTCGTTTGTGTGCTTAGTCCGCGAACTGGCGGAAGTTCTCGAACCGAGAATTTCTGCTGAGTTTGGAAAAATCAACCGGTTATCTTAAGTCCGCGAACTTGTTTGTGAACTTAAGAGGTTATGATCTAAAGATGTGCTCTGAAAAAGAAACATTAAATTACTAAGGAATGCTTTATGCAAACCGTGGCTATAATGTTCATGAGCCGATTTAATCGAATCGAATCATCTTTGTTTCAATTGTGTCTTGTTTAGTTACATAAGATCTCATAGTAATTGAACAACTCTCTAACTAGTTCATTTGAGTCAATTGAACTAGTTATGGTGAAGAAAAACAAGGTTAATATGAAATGATCATATGGTTGACCTTTTGGGTTACTATGTTGAACCAACATGAACGTACACGTTTAGGCATGGTTTTCACGAACCCAGTAAACGTTTACCCAAGTGTGTGTGACAAGATAAGTTTTCGATCTAACGGGTGAGAAATATTAGCTTTAATCTAAATTAGGTTTTCATCTAACGGTAAATAAGGATTGCTTTGTACCTAAGTCAAAACCCTGATTTTGGGTTACAACAACTCTTGGTTGTGGGTGAGATCAGCTAAGGGAATCAAGTGCGCCGTATCCTGCTGGGATCAGAGGCGTAAGAGTACAACTGTACCTTGTATCAGTGGGAGATTGATAGGGGTTCAACTATAGTCCAGTCCGAAGTTAGCTTGGAGTAGGCTAGTTTCTGTAGCGGCTCAATACAGTGTGTATTCAATATGGACTAGGTCCCGGGGTTTTTCTGCATTTGCGGTTTTCTCGTTATCAGAATTTTTGGTGTTTGTGTTATTTCCTTTCCGCATTATATTTTATATAATTGAAATAATACAGGTTGTGCGTTCGTGATCATCAATTGGAAATCCAACCTTTGGTTGTTGATTGATATTGATTGATCCTTGGACATTGGTCTTTGGTACCGTCCAAGTTATCTCTCTTTGATAAAGACTCGCAGATTTCTATTTGCTTGAGTAAAGATCAAATCGAGAGATTGAGATACAAGCTCTTTGATATATCTTTTTATTGATTGAATCTGACTGTCTAGTTGATTCTCATAAAAAGTATATTGGAGTTTGTCCATACAGATTTCTAAGCGAAATATTGGGTGGTGTTGTTAGACCCCCGTTTTTTCACTGGTGGAATTTGTTTCCTTTCAATCCAGTTATCCTCCGAAGTTGAGATCAAATCACCATTGCCAGCCACCCAGAAACTGTTGTCTTTGATAAAATGCATTCTACCATGTAAACTTTTCCATGCCCATGTTGAGTTCTTCTTCTTTTTTGCGTGTATTTGGAAAGTATCTTTCCTTTAGAGCCTTGCCCCAAAGTTTGTCTTCATTCTTAAGTAATCTCCAAGCAACTTTGGTAAGAAGATCTTGGTTGAAAGCTTTTAGATCTCTAAAACCCATACCTCCATCTTGTTTTTGTTTACCAATTGTAGACCAGCCTGTAAGATATAGTCCACCTGTTTTCTCTTTTCCCCACCAAAAATTCCTCTGCACTGTATCCAGCTCCTTAATTGTTGCATCTGGAATCTTAAAAACTCCCACATGGTGTGATGGTAAGGTATTGAGAACATGTTTAACTAGGATTGATCTACCATTTTGGTTGATAAATTTACCTCTCCATCTTGTTAACCTATTTTTTATGTGATCCACCAGTGAGGAGAAAGATGTAGTTTTCTTCCTATTTAGAAATAAGCGAATTCCTAAGTACTTTTCGTCTAGATCCATATTATTCTTCTTTAAACTTCTTAGCAACATTCTAAAATGCCTTGGATGCATATTTTTTGGAGAAGAACACAGCTGATTTTTGAAAGTTGATTTGTTATCTTGATAAGTCGTTAAAATACTTGATAACCTGCAAGACATTTGTCACATTCTAAATATCATATTTTGCAAAGACTAAGCAATCATCCGCAAATAATAGGTGACTGACTTGTGGAGCTTTCCTTGAGATCTTAATGCCTTGGATCTTCCCATCTGATTCTGCTTTTGCCAAAGCCCTAGTAAAAACCTCCATCGTCAGCAAGAATAAATTAGGCGAGATTGGGTCGCCTTGCCTTATTCCTCTTGTGGGTTTAAAAGGCTTACATGGAGCTCCATTTAAGAGGATATGAATCTCTAAAGTACTTATGCATTCCTGAATTAGTTCACACCATTTGTTGTTGAAGCCTACCTTTTGTATTACCTTATTTAGGAAACTCCATTCTACTTGATCGAATGCCTTTGACATATCCATCTTTAGAGCCATATGGTGTTTTTTTGTTTTTTTCCTCTTCATGTAGTGAATTAACTCTTGAGATAGAGTTATGTTATCGCCAATCTGTCTACCATGGACGTAAGCGGCTTGCATTGGTGATATGATTTTCTCCAACTGAGTTTTCATCATGTTTCCTAAAATATTTGTTATCAGCTTATATGTAGAGTTACATAACTCTATTGGTATGTAATCTCCAGTTGTTTGTGGAAGCTTTCACTTGGGAATGAGACATAAATTAGTCTTATTGATATTCTTAAGTAATTTTCCAGTACGGAAAATTTTTTGTACCATGCATATGACGTCGTCCTTGACAATGCTCCAATTAGACTGAAAAAATCTCGGAGGAAAGCCTTCTGGTCCCGAAGCTTTCCATGGATGCATCTGCTTAAGCGTGTTTGATATTTCTATCTCATTTGGCACTTTGGTAGGCATGATGTTTTCTTCTTCAGTGATGCACGGTGATAGTAGATTCAATAATTCTTCATTATCTGTAGGATTCAAAGTAGTCATAATGCTTTTGAAGTGTTCAGTCAAGAGAGTTTAGAGTTGTTCCTTGCCACTACACCAATCTCCATTCTTTCTTTCAAGTGATTCAATCTTTTTTCACACTCTTCTTTTATTAGCCTGGAGATGAAAATTCTTCGTATTCTCTACACCTCATGAAAGAAAACATCTCTTGACTTTTTCCTGTAGAATACCTCTTCTCGCTTATGCCATTCTTCTATGTCCTTTTCCACTTTTTCAAATAAAGTTGTGTTGTCAATACCATTTGCAGATGGTTGCTGGAGATCGCTGAGTTGTTGTTGCAGAACTTTGAGGTTCCCTTGTATGTTACCAAAAACTTCTATGTTCCATTTCGATAAATCTCTTCTTGTTTCTGAGAGTTTGTTGTCCAAGATATAACCCGGAGATACTCGAAATTGTTTAGTCCAAGCTTTGCTGATTTGGTCTTTACAAGTTTTATCTCTTAACCAGCATTCAAAAAACTTCCAGTTTCTTACACTGTTAACATTATTAGGGAAAACATCTAACAATACAGGGCAATGATCAGAAACCAAGAAAGGTAAATGTTTCAGACATGAATCATGAAAGTGCAGTAACCAATCAGAGTTCTTTAAAGCTCTATCAAGTCTAGAGCGAATTTTACCAGTACCATGGGAGTTATTTGTCCAGGTAAAAGGGTTACCATGATAACCTAAGTCACTGAGACCCATATCCTGAATTATCTGACTAACAGTCGAGTAAAAAGAGCTAGACCCGGAGTTATTATATCTTTCATCTTCATGCAGAGTTATATTTAAATCTACCAACATTATCCAAGGAGTCAAGACATCAAAATGAGAGCTAATATCTTTTAGGAGATTCCACTGATGTTTTCTCCGCTGAGGATATGGAGAGCCATAGACACAGGATAATACCCATTTGGGTTTAGCAGGATCACTATGAAAAAGACAATGTAACATGTTGTTATCACTATAAATAATATCTAGATTGAATCCATCTTTCCACAAGAGGCACAATCCTCTACTTCTTCCTATAGAAGTGACAAAGAATTGGTTGGGAAAATTTAAGGTTCTAACATGCTGTAAGATTTTACTAGATTTGATTTTTGTTTCTTGAAGGAAAACAATGTCTGGGCTTAACATTTTGTTTATATCAAGCATGTAACTTATAGCATTTTTCTTAACAAAACCATTATAGTTCCAGGCTATTATTTTCATTCTTAGCTGATTTCTATGCACACTATTAAGGAAGATATTATAGTAAAGTGAAAAATGGATGTATCCTACATGAACAAAAAAACACTTTTTATACTCAAAAGATAAGTAAAAATCAAGATTGAGAGAGGAATAACAAGAGGTTACCTTTGCAGCGCCTTCATGTCCATTTGTAGGTTCAACTTGCATAGTTTTTGTTTCATTATTAACCACTCATTTAGATGTGTTCATATCAGTAGATGTGCCAATTGCAGCGGTGTTAGGGGGTAGAGCATGAATGTTATGTGGGTTCATGGAGGGTTCTTGGTTAAGGACCGAGTTTCTCATTCTTTTTGACTGTCTTAGTTCTTCAGTACCATCCTCATCTCTCATCACCTATTCTAAAGGGTTAGACATGCCTCTTTCATCATCAACACTTTCAGCAACGTCAGCTTCATTATTCAGTGTCTCTTCGTACTCAGCTGAAGTGAGGCTGTCAAGATATAACAGCCATGAAGTATTCAAACACGAGTTATCTTGGTGGTCAATAAAAAATACTTGTCGCAAATTTTCTTTGGTTGGAGATCCCAGTGATACCTAATCCATTCCTCTCCTTCATTAGCAATTTTCCACCATCCTCCACGATGTAATGGCTTCATAAGATCAATTTCTATTCTAGCCTTCACGGTATTGCCATATCTTGGTCGGCAATTTTCAGGTATAGTTGCAATTTTTCTCCCCATAAAACCTATTGCTTCATCAATGAAAATCAGGTTAATATATGGTGCGTGAATGTATAATCCGTTGCATAGGTGCCAGCTACAAATTTATTGACTGCAAAGAGTTCTTCTCCCACGATCCAAGAGCCATTTTGAATGACAATATTTTGTTCTTCTTCATTATTCAGCTTCACCAACATGAGGTTATGACCCATGACTCTGATTTCCTTGTTTTTGTATTGCCTCCAAAGTGAGTTGATACTTTCCTTGATATTCCTCATAGGTATCTTGTCTTTAAACATCATCTTTCCTAGAATGGTCGTGGACCATTCCTCAGCAGTATCAGAAACTTGTGTGATTCCAACAGCCCTTCTTCATTCAGATGGTACTTCCAAGGCTGCATTTCTCAGTTTCCTTGAAAGATGATTGATTCGATATGCACGGTTGCTTGAGCTTGAATCTATTGAAGGGATTTTCGAGTGTCTTCTCTGTATCTTTCTTAGATGAATGATTGTATGTTTTCTGGTACTATTTCTTCCAAAATTATATTTGTATTTATACTTATAAAGGATTTTTGATATGTCATTGAAAACCCAAGAATATTGGAGTATATTCCTAAAACTTAACCAATTACGGATATTGGGTTGATCTTTGTAACTAATTTTGTTAAGAAGAATATCTGCATTAATGGCTTGACTAGATTTTCCTTGAATGTAGATAATATCTTGCACGCCCAGCCTAGCTCTTTTGTATTGCATTTTATGGGAGGAATTGCCGATGAATATGTAACGAAAGTTACCATAGAGTAAAGTCCGGAAATTCGACTGCTTGATTGTAGGGGGAAATTTGAAATTTTGAATTTCAGTGGATCGGTACTGACTGAGTTGGTTTCTTGACGAATCATGGTGAATCCATGGTTTCAATCTGCTTGTTATAGGATGAATGTGATAAGCTTTTGTTCTACTTGTTTTGGGAAGGATATGGGATATTCCTAATCTACTGATATGAATCATCGTAATAAGGATGATTGGCACCACTGCTTTCGACACCATAGCGTTTAATCCAGAAACTGACATTCCTGAAGCTCCACAACTGGATTCCACAATATCCAAAGGTTTTTAAGAGAAACTAATATGTAGAAAAAACTTTGTTCATAGGATGATTCCACAGTATCCAATGAAACAAAACTTAATTATGCATTAACAGAGAATTAAGAAAACTAAAAACACTGGGAAATAAAACTCAAATCATGAAAGTCAAAGCAGAAAAGAGGATTTTGAAAATCGATTTTTCTACTGAGTTGACTCCTAAAATCTCCTGATCCTCAGAGCGCTTTTTTCCATTTTGCAATTCACTTTCTCTCTTCGCTTCGCGTGGTAACTACGTAACTTCCTCGATAATGAAAGTGATGATACTCATGATTCCTGAAACGAACATCATGCTTATTATTTACAGTTAATCTTGACAAAGACATAAAGCCAATATATTATTATTATTTGAGATACAATTGTCTTGAATAATTATATGAATCACATGAATAAGATTTATGGTGGAATCCTCATTCCCAATCTCTCGCAATACTGTTATTACCTTTTACATATTTTTTAGAATTAGGTCTAAAAATTGAACCTGCACACAAATTTGGGTAGAACGAATCTTTTTACATTATCTACAATCACATCATATATTAATCTCATTTTTATATTTGTTTTTGGGCATAATTTCTCCTGTTTTCCTTCAATCTTTTGATGTGTTCATAGTATAATTGTGATTTGGTTTAAGAAGTGAGATTGCTTCATTATTAATTTTGGTTTCATATCACATAAAGTCATTTTTAATCTGTTATCAGCCATATCCATGTTCGTCGTTTCTTGCTTTAGTTTTTGTTTTTGTGTTTTCCCGATCTATGCATTTTCTTTTTTTCATGTTTGGTCTTGGTAGCTTTTTAGCTGAAATTTATTCTCCCTTATAGAGAGATGGTATGTAGTCAATCATTTCTAGTAATGAATACCAAGATGCAACAAAGGTATCAACTCTGGCTCCGAGTGGATTGGTTTTTCTATCTTCTCTTGGTTATCTGTCAGTTTTAACGTTACTTGATCTAGGACTAATGTTGTATTTCGTATTTCTTGTAACTCATTTTTGTTTTGTTGTTGTAATGTTAGTATTGTTAGGTTGAATCTTGACATAGTTTTAGAGTTACTTAGTTTAGGCTTAACAATAAAAGAAAAGGCAGCAACAATTCCATCAAGATCATCATCAAGTTCATATTACAACTGGTACCACATCTCCAAAGTAGAGTCAGCCCACCTATTCGTGCCGCTATGAATATCTAAAGATTGATTCAGATCACTACTGCCATTGGAGACATTTTAATTGGTTACCGTTTGAGACATTTTGGTTATTGTTATTACTAATTGGGTCGTTGTTACCTTGATTGCATTAGTCAATCTGAACTTAAAATACTCCAAGTCATGTTATTTACATGTTCTGATGAATATTGGGTGGATTTTGATCAAGTCATTGCCTTGTGCGTTGACTCATACATAAAACCCGTTTGACCCTATATGTTTGGTCCTCTCCTCTGTGAGAGAGAAGAACAATTGTTTTTGATTTGAAGGGATAGATATGATTGACAAGAATTGTTGGGCATGCTACAACCTATATGAATAATTTATGTTCTGGAAATTCTCATATTATGTTTCCGATTTTCTAAACCGTTGTTATCAACATAAGTTTCGAGGTTAGCATTTTTTGAGAGAAAAATGACTGCCCAACTCGACTTCAATAAATACGATCACATGAAAAAGATAGTATCTTGAATCGCGAGTTATCGGATATGGATATATGTACAACACAGGAATAATTGTTTGGGTCTACCTTAAAACTTCCTGTTTTTGCTTTTATGGTTCACCCGCCGGATACTCCAAATCCTTCCGCAGACTCTAATCGTGCCGCGTCTTTACTGATCGTGCCGGGTCTTTACCATTGTAGATACGTGTCGGCAACTCTACTGGGTCCCACACCCAATTTTATTAGGTAGTGTTCACTATTGTCTTGACACTGCACTTCACTTCAGTTCAGAGACTCTCACCAGAGACAGATAAAGATGTCGGAGAAGAGATTGGTATGCGTAACCGGAGGTAGCGGATTCATCGGTTCCTGGCTCGTACGTCTCCTTCTCGGCGGTGGTTACACCGTCCACGCCACCGTCCAAAACCTCAGTTCAGTATATCCACACTCTTTTCATCCTTTTATTCCTATTTTACCCTTTCATTAGCTTTTATCAAGTTCCAACTCTTTGATCAATGAATATATGAATTTTTCAGATGATGAGAAAGAAACGAAGCATTTGAAGTCCCTAGAAGGAGCTGAATCTCTGCATCTCTTCCAAATTGATCTTCTGGACTATGATTCTGTGTTTTCAGCTGTTAAGGGAACTGTTGGTGTTTTCCATTTAGCTTCTCCTTGTATTGTTGATACAGTTGATGATCCTCAGGTTCTAATTCTACCTTCCAAAATTTTGATGAACATCATCAGTTTCCTGTAATTGCAGCTAATTTGATTGAATTTTTGTTTTCTCAGAGGCAATTGTTGGATCCTGCAGTAAAGGGAACAATGAATGTGCTTAAAGCAGCAAAGGAATGTGGAGTGAAACGAGTTGTATTAACTTCATCGATTTCAGCCATTACGCCGAGTCCTAATTGGCCAGCTGATGTACCTAAAAGGGAGGATTGTTGGGCTGATCTTGATTATTGCAAGCAAAATGGAGTGAGTTTTTCTATTCACTTTGGATTGTTACAGAATGCATCTTACTTGTTTGATTTTAGTCCATTTAACTGAATTAGTCGAATATGTCCGATTTAACGTGCAATTGAACTTAATTAGTCGAATATGTCCGATTTAACGTGCAATGGAGTTAGCAAAAACAATTAAGTGATATTTGTATCCGAAACTAGTGTAGTTTAAATGAGGTTTAGATGCAAATTTGCAATCCAAAGGTCAAGAAATCATCTGCAATATTGGGTAGCGGAGTTAAAAATGGATGGATTTGCTGCTGTTCTTGTACCACAATCCATGATTGAAAACTAGACTCTGAGAGCTGTGCTGCAGATCTTGTTTTACGGAACCAAGTTAGGAGTGTGTTGTTTGTGCCTACTAGTATAAAAACATAGGTCACTCGTTTCAATTGGTAGATATTCATTTAGTTTAATGAGTAGGATGTCTCCGATTTAGCAGTCAGTTGAATTAGAAACTAGAATGTATTTAAGTTGAGGTTTTGATGCATATTTGCAAACTTGGAGGTCTAAGGCTGCTTATCTTGATCCTCTATACGCAATATTTAGTATTGGAAGGTTCGGCCAATTCACCACCAAACACCATGACTGAGACCTCTGCGAGCAAAAGGGAATTAGTTTTTGTGATCACTTGGGAGTGTTTGTAATTCTGCTAATTTGACATCAGAGAGTTGGTGTTAGTTCTCTGTCAGTAGAGCTTGTCCATTTTACTTTTCTAAAGGGTTGACTTGGCCTTAGGTTTGAGTCATGGAGTCGTGTTTAGAAATGTACCTTAACTTGTTTGAGCTGGTTCCCGGTGGATTTCCATTCGAGTTGATGAGTCGGATGTGTCTGACATTTGAGTTAGCAAAAACAAAGACCAAATTGATAATTGTATCTAGAAACTAGAATCTAGGGTACTTGAGTTTTTGATGCCTATTTTCAATCACACAGGTCTAAAGCTCCTTATCTGCAATTTTGAGTACTGGAATTGGAATTGGTATATTCTGTGGTTATTGTACCACAAACCGTGACTAGCACGATGGTGCATATCTTGTTTTAAGAAACTAAGTTGACTGGAATGGTAATGCAAGTATTTGATGAATCACCTAGCAAAAAAAAAAAAAGATGAATCACACCCATGTATAAAAGATTCTTGTTGTTTGTGATATTTTAATGGCGTCAGTATATTCGATGTTTATGTTATTCTGGTTCATTGACAGTTATGGTACCCAGCTTCTAAAATAATGGCAGAGAAAGCCGCATGGGATTTTGCTAAGGAAACAAGGCTAGATGTGGTCGTGATCCACCCCGGAACTGTAATGGGACCTATAATTCCGCCCGCTGTCAATGCTAGCATGTTGATGCTGATTCGCCTCATACAAGGTAATGCGTTGACCTTTAACTGTATTATGCAAACACTTTATTGATTTCACTATCGGAAAGGTGCTCTTGTTGACTTCAGAAATGGCATAATTTCTGTAGTTTGAATGTATTCTGAAGAGTGACAACTATTGTCACATATTCTGAAGTTCAGATGTTGTTTTTATAACAGGGTGTACTGAAGAGTATGAGAATTTTTATATGGGACCAGTTCATGTGAAGGATGTTGCTCTAGCTCATATTCTGCTGTATGAGAACCCAGCGGCGTCAGGAAGGCATTTGTGTGTTGAAGCTATACGTCATTACGGTGACTTTGCAGCCAAAGTTGCAGAACTTTACCCCGAGTACAATGTGCCCAGGTAAATCACTTGGAATCCTCAACTACAAGATACTAGCATTGAAGTTGTAAAGCAAATGCTGGTACACATTTTCTGTTTTGGATTTCGAAGAATTGGTTCTTACAATATTTAAGCTTCCAACATTTTATTGTTTCTCATGTAGGATACCAAAGGATACCCAGCCAGGATTATTGCGAACTGAGGATGGATCTAAGAAACTCATGGACTTGGGAATACAGTTTACCTCGATGGAGCAAATCATTAAGGACTCGGTGGAGAGTTTAAAAGAGAAAGGATACATTTCTTAAACGTATGTAGCTGCAGTTAAATTTGTTTTTTTGAAGCATAGTTGCAATTAAATTGCTCATACTGAACTTATTCGTAAGATTTCAGTAAAATCAAAAGACGCTGAATAATATGAGAACGAATTTCTATGCCTGAAATATATCTCGTCTCTATGCAAAAATGAAAGAGTTAGGCTCATAATGGACACCTTCATCATATATCTTGTAATGTTCCTTGCAAAAAACATTTGATTTTCGGCAACGGTCCTCTCTTAGAGTGCTGTTGATTGGTCAAGGGTGGGAGAAAAGTAACGTTGACTAGTCAAGGACGGGAATGCACTCCTACTCCATCACTCTTGCTGCACGCTAGATCCATCACTCTTGGTGCACTCTAGAAATTGTTCCCATGGTCTGGTTTTGGAATCGACCGGGACTCCCACAGGTAGAGGTGTAAATTGGGCTGTGCTAGCACGAGCCCAGCCCAGCACGCTAAAATCTGAGACGTGATTTAGCCCAGCACGTGATTTAGCCCAACACGGCCCAGCATGTTAGTTTCATGGGCTGTGCTGGGTTAGCCTAATTAGCACAGTAGCACAGCACAGCACGTGACACGGATAAGCACGTGGCCCAGCACAGCACAACACGTTAAGAAAGCACGTCATAACATGCACAAATACATCATATAAGAAGGCATAATACATTACATTTTGTGTAAATTTCACAAAAGAGTCACTATTCCAGCTAGTTTTTGATATTTTATGCTAGCTTATTTTTATAACAACACATCATACCTAAATATTTGGAAAATATATTTCATTTTGACATTTTATACTAGCTTATTTTTATAACAACACATATAATACCAAAATATTTGAAAAATATAGGGGTAATTTGCGTTGCCTCCCCTGTAAAGATCGGTAATTTGCATTACCTCCCCTACAGAAATAAAATTAGCAAAACCTCTCCTTGTCAGTAATTCTGTCTATTCCAAATTAGATGACTCAGCACTAGCTTACATGTGGTTTTTATTTTTTGGGGGTAATTTGCGTTACCTCCCATGTAAAGATTGTTAATTTGCATTACCTCCCCTGTAAAGATTGGTAATTTGTGTTACCTCCCCTACGAAAGATTGGAATAGTGCCTGTGGGCTGTGCTGTGCTTAGCTTTTGACTAGTAAAACACATCACGTCACTAGCACGTGAAGCACACTACTTCGTGTGCCGGGCCGTGCCGTGCCGGCACGTTTTACACCTCTACCCACAGGGTACGAAGAAAAAAGGTCTTGGAAAGGTGGTTGTTTCATTTTTCGTTAGCACTCGGCTGTGGATACGAAACTGGAACTAGAACTAAAGTGCATTATGTCTCTACCACTTGAATCAACTGCAGCTAATCCCCAGAGATGAGAAGAGAGGGTGTCTGAGAGCAGAGAAAACTCCGTATCAATCACCCGGCCGGATTAATTCAAAAACTTCTGAATTTACCGAGCAAGCTTTGGGAAATCAAGAGGGCTACAAAATTATTGAAAGAGGAGCAGGAGGTTTAAAATTCAAAATCATATTCTCCGGATCAATTGCAGTATGGATGAGGAAAACAATGGAGGAAATCATGCAACCAAACAGTAACAACCGGAGATGGACAAATAGAGATGGTTCTTTCTCTTTTCTTATTGAAAAATTACAAAACTCAAGAGGAGATTAGTCTGTGCAAACTCCCATTACCTAGTGCTTTTTGTACAAAAAATTCCCCGTCTGTGCATTATCCCGCCATTAGTGAATCATGACTTCCGTTAGTGAATCATGAATTCCAGATGAGATTGTCCGCCTCCATTCTTATCATACTGGCCTAAGATATTTCCGTTAAATCATGAAATTGGACAGAACAATCCAATCATTCTGTAATCTGGATATTCTGACGCCAACTTTTAACTCATTGTGGGACCCATTTCCCTATGATTCTGATAAAAGTTCAGTGTCATCGTCACATGTCTGTTAGAAATGGAAAATCATTTCAGGTGTAGAGTCTAAAATTTGTGTAGGTGTAGATAATCCACAGAGCTAGGTGGCAGGATCCTAAGCTAGGATACACCAAAGAATAAAGAGCGGTGCAACACAAGATAGAACCAAACGGTGCAAAGAGCGAGGCATCATGTGGGTCGGACGTGATGGCCCAACAGCTGTCGGTTGCGACATGACCCTTATCTTCTGACAGATCAAGCGAGCAATCAGAAAACACTCGGTCAAACGAAGAAAGATAGTCAAACAAAGGAACGAGAAGAAAGAAGGGCGACATCGTGCTAGCCAGGCGATTCGGATTCGGCCTCGGGTAAAGAACTATCGGTCAAACCAGGAAGTCGGGCGATCAGTGAAGGTCCGATAGAGAACAGCTAAAGTAATGTAATGTGACCACTGTAATTCTGTTGTACGTCGACTTTGGCCTATAAATATAAGGGCTAGTCGAGAGAGAAAGGCAGGTTGAAAGAGAGAGAAAACAAGGCATCCTACTTGAGTTGAGAGAACTTCATCACTAGAGAGAGAGAGAGATAGTACAACTTGTAACCAAAGAAGAAGAATAATAACATTCATCCTTTCACCCCGTGGACGTAGGTAATCATACCGAACCATGTAAATCCTTGTGTCTATATTTGTTTATGTAGCTTCCTTTTGTGTGAAATCATCTTATACCTAGTTGGATGTAGTGTGTGGTTTTATACCACTACATTCTGGCGCCGACTAAGGGGAACGTCTAAGTTCTCCGGATACCTTGACTACATGTACCGGCAGAGACGATCCAAAAGCTCCTAAAAACACTTTGCATGTTAGTTGATGCTATGGGATGGACTCTGCCCGGCGAAAGTCTGTTTGTCATAATTTGGTTTAAAGTCTGTTGTATAGTTAAGTTTTCTTCGGAAAATCGAGTTGTTAGCAAACATTTTCAGTTGGCTCGAATCTGAACAGTCGACTAGTCTTGTCACTAGGCGAGTCTTTTTTCGGGTCTCAATTTTCGTTTTCATAGTATCTTTCGTACTTCTCTTCGTATTTTGATCTTAGTTATTGTCTTGAGAGTTCGAAAACGGAATACCCATAAACTCCCAAGTGACATCTTTGATGTATGGTTGAAGTTGCTTGGGATTCCATGTTGGCTTGGGAAAGTGCCGAAACAACAGCACGGCGAGATCATCGACCGCTAGTGAAAGAACCCAAGGAATCAAGAGAAGACATCCCTTTGTAGTTCCAAGGAAGTGCATAAGTCTTAGTTTAGCTTTTTCCATGGCATGCTGACCTCATAAAAGTACGAATTTGGACCTTTTTACCCGCAAAAAACTAGGTGCTAATGATTTGGAGTCTAGGAAATGTAGGACAAATTGTAGTTAATGCAGAGTCGTGGTACTGAGAGCAACTTCGTGTCCTTGAAAGCGACGTAGCATGATACCCGTCTAAAAAAAAGACTTAGTGTCTGAACAGGGCAAACTAGCAAGGTTAGCTTGGCAGATAAAACTCAGTCTTAGTGTCAGTCACCTTTTTCTTCCAAAAACTGTACGTACTGTAGAAACTTTTCAAAACAGGTCAAAGTAAGGTGTTGTCTGTTTTTGCTGACGTAGGTAGGGACGACTCTCGGACTGACAGTACACCACGTCCGATGGCTAGCACGTCAGGGATAGGGAGAACTTTGAGGAACCGCACGATTTCCGGTAGTAGCATGCAAGGGGGAGTAACTGGGACGAGGAGAGGGAGTGACGGGAATTCCACCACCAGAGGAATCACGAGACGCTGCAAGAGGTATGCCAACTGTTGACGAGGAGATTGATCTAGGACGGGACGATGACCCATCGCCTCTGGAGCGAATCGCCTCACCCCCAATGAGGGACGATCAAATAGATGGACTTACCGCGTCAGACACAGAAGATGATGAAGAAGCATTGATCCTGCATGCTCAAAGACGAAACATCAGACGACAAGATGAGTATCAAGAATCCCTCGGACGAGAGCAAGAACGGTTAAGGCGAGTACAACTGGGACGAGAAGAGACTATCGGGGTCGATCCAGCGACATTTACTCATATACCTCCCACTATACCACCTCCACCACCTGTGATGATGGCACCACCCCCTGCCATCTAGGCCATCCAAATGGTCACTCCAGCCATGAGAGTACAAATCTAACACTGCTCGCGATTCTAGAAAGTCAAAGAAGGTGGTAGGCGAATATAGATGTGCAAATAAGATGAATAAATGGATGCTTACAGTGATACCGCAAGTGCACGGTGTTGTTGCAGTGAGTGCACAAGTACGGGTCGAATCCACAGAGACTAAGTGTGTGTGATTGAAGCTTTCCTACTTTCCTAAGCTAAGAGTATCCTAAGCAGTAAACTAAGTGGAAGTGATAGTGACAGTGGAAGTTAAACAAAGGAAGTGAGCCTAAGGAAGAGAAGCTAAGCAGTAAATGCACTAGGGGATTTGAATTCACCTTATGGCCTAGCTAGGCAGCATCAATCTAGTTTATGCTCTTGTCCCTAATGGAGCTAGGTGAAGGTTCAAGCCTGCCTATGTTCCAGGGCATACATAGATAGAGAGTTAATTAACTAAGCTCACTAGCATCACCCCTAGCATTGAGTGTCTTCTTACAGCACACTCAATCACAGGTGATGTTTGATCCCTAAGCTTCATTACTTCCCTACTTCAGTTAAATGTGGATGGTTAAGCCCCTAAATTCTCTAGTTCACCCCTAGCATTGAGTGTCTTCTTACAACACACTCAATCACAGGTGCATTTGATCACCAAGAACACTAACATCCTAATTCAGTTAAGCCTACAAGAGTGTTCACTAAGATTTTGCTACCCAACAAGGTCTTCAGGCTTCATCTAAGCCCTAACTGATGAACTAGAACATGTTGACAGTAATTAATAACATGATAAACATAAAGAGCAATTGAAATTGAAAGTGAAACAACAACAGAACATGAACAATTGATGAACTGGCTATTCCAGTCCTCTTGGTGGTGGTCTGGCTAGTCCAGGCATACCCTCACACACACAAACCTAATATCTATTTATAGTACAAGAAATCCCCTTTTACAAACCCTAAATGAAAATCCCCAAATCAGAAAATTAGGGTTTCGAAAATAACTACTAAAAAATCAATACTTTCCTGAAATCTGCTCGACCCATACTTGTACTTCTTTTCCTCTTCTGTTATTGTCTGCTCGATCAACTCCTCGATTTGGGTCTCCTTTTCAACTATGATGAAACCCTAGTTTCATCTCTCTCTTGATTGTAGCACCTAAGGTGTGTGGGTGCTAAGAACGAGAAAGAGAGGCAACTAGGGAATGGGTTTATGGGGTTTTTGGTGATGGACAGGGTATGGAGATGGTGGCGCAGAGGGTGAAGGGATGGAGTTGCAGACTGTTGTCGGGGGAAGAAGAAAGAAATTTGGGGAAGATAAGATCGATGGGAATAAGGGAAGGGAGTGTTTGGGTGAAGGGTATAGGTTCCGGTGCTAGGGTGTGAGGCGGGTGTATCAAAGGTTGATGATCAGCGAAGCGAAAGCGTAGGATGAAAAGGTGATGGAATGATCCAACGACGCGATAGAAGCGACCGTTGGATGATGAGATACAACAAAACTGACGGCTTCAGATGGAGTTAGGTACTAAAGTGTTTGACGGGAGCTTCGGAGTTTGATGCACAATGATGAGGCGACCGTTGGATGATGAGATGGATCCAATCTGACGTCTCTCATGGAAATGGGTAAGGAAAATGGAAATGGATTTGGTTAAGGGTTTTTGGCCTTGGGTATGCCAATCCCATATCTTCTTTAAGAACAATTCTTCCTCTTCAAGCCCACTTCTCGTTGATCCGGCTCTTGCAAACATCATTCTTCGCTTCCTCCTAGCGAGAGTCTTTGCCGTTCCTTTGCTCTTTTCGCTCTGTGAGTTAACCAGACTTTATTTAGTACCTAAAAATGCAAAATTAATTAAGAAAAGTATTTATTCTTGAAAACAACGAAAACACAGAATATGGGATAAAATGTAGAATTAATGCACAAAATATGAGTTAAATGCCAAGAAAAATATATAAAAATATGCACTTTTTAGCACTCATCAAATACCCCCAAACCTGAATTTTACTTGTCCTCAAGTAAAACAAAACTAAGGAAATCCTACCTATACCACTGTCGCTGGTCTCTCGATTGCATTTAGCGAATGCAATAAGCCTTTTAAACCACTAAGTGTCCCTAGTGGACGAGTGAAGTCTCGTGAAGGTTTGCTTAGAACGTACCTACAAAGTTCTAGGTCAAAATATAAGCTCAGATTCCATCAAATATGACATGTGCAAGACAGTTTAAGCTCACAGCAAAATGGAGATGTCAATCTAGCTATCGAAGGCACAATCCTAGCACTGATAACAAATAAAGACATGTGATAAGAGTGTAAAGTGTATCTACACATGTGTAAAGAAAGATCGGATGTTATGACTACTAATCACCAAGAGATAGTTTCTCAGGATAAGAACCAAGGTCGAAATCTAGCTAGCTGTCCGGACTTTACGAGAATTGTGAATGAGTTGGAGGTATTTCACAATTACTCGCGTTGTACATCAATGGCATACACCCTTCCTTGCTTATTACAATAAAACAACAAAATGACTATTTACATGACTCTTATTTACATTGACTACTCTCTTTTATTTTTGGAACAAGAGAGGATGGAATTGATAAATACTTGATTGATTTTTTTTTTCTTTTTTTGATAAGGAAACACTTTTGATACATATACAAAAGGAAACAAAATATTACATGACACTTTGCAAGAGGTAGCCCTTTTTGATGCACCCAGTTAAATTCGATGGTTGTCTTTCTTAATGTAACCTCCACCTTCTATCCCAACCAACCAAAGAACAAGCTAGTCAAGTTTCGTTCAGTATTCTAAAGTGATTGGCAACTAAAACTTCCGATAGAACACCTCAAGGATGAGGCTATACATGTATTGGTAGATCGTGCGCGTGCAAATTTCTTATCACTATGTGAATTGTGCTAGAATCAGGGTGCCTAAATATCTAGACTAAGACTCCTAATAATTACATATTTGCACAAGAGTCAACATTTCAAGGTAAATGAGCTCCATTTTTATGTTTTTTTCAATTTTTTATTTTTTATTTTGATTTTTCGTTTTTTTTTTCATTTTTTTTCAAAAAGAAGGAGTTCTTGTTTCCAATTATGGCATATTATCAAAGTATCTACTTTTCACCCCCAAACCTAAACTAAACATTGTCCTCAATGTTTCAAAATATGAACAAAATTATAATACAACATATGAAGAGGATCATGTTGAGTAGATAAAAAGGAAAGAGAATACCCGATTTCGGCGAAAGCAATATTAGAACTCCGTTATTCAAGGAAAAAAATCCAACATATTTCAGCCGAGATCATATTGGATTAGCAAAATATATACAAAAGGAACAAAAGGGTTTTAAGAAATTTTATCTACTGGATTATATACAAAAAATTCACCATACACTAACGATCTAAAGAGTTGAGGATCAACCCAAAAGACAAAGTGTAGAGGTTTCAACAGCTTCACACAATAATAATATGATAGGCATGAAAGTGAAGCTGTGAAACAAAATGAGCTACCCCCAAACCTGGATTTTTCAACGGATAAAATTTTGGAAACAAAATCTCGCAGTTTTGGGGGTTCATCATGCACAAGGTCTAGCTCGAAATGAACTTTGCTAGGGACAGGCAAACATGCTAATTCCAACTATGGCTCCTCAAAGATATTATACTTAGATGCAAAATAGTCCAAAAGGACTTGGGAAGCACACAGTTCCAAACCTAGATTAGGGACTCTTAGAAAAGTCGGTTTGACAATATGGGTACAAACCAAATCTAGGTTGGGTGGAAGGCCATCAGATTGTGACTTATGTAGGACGATAGGCACATCATTACTAATCACATAAACATCTCCTAAGTCTTCTACACGTGTCACAACATGCTCACAATCATCAAACAAATTGGCAAGATCACAATCAGAGTCATCAACATCATCAACAAATTTATTCTCATGCATCGGCAAATCAGGAGAAATATCACAATGTGACCTAGGTAGAGAATCAGACACATCAAATATATTTTCATGCATATTAGCATTAGTGTCTACAGAAGATTCAACTATTCCTATGTCATGCTCATCTTCGCAGAATAATTGTACGAATCCCATGTCAATATTAAAATCATATGAATTACAATGAGTATTAGAAAAAACAACATTCATGAAGGTCGAGGGCCAACAGGTTCCACAATATTTTCATGTTCTTCTAACATATCATCATAATCATCATAATCATCATCATGGTAGCATGCATATTGGTCCTCATTAACAGTGGTGGTGTCATTAGTCGATTCATGTTCCTCTAAATTAGGTTCATATTCAACATCATTTACTTGAATGGGACTAGACACTTCATTAGGGACAACATACATTTCCTCATGAATTTCCTCCTTTTGTAGGTGAAGCAAAATCTGATCTAAATATGCATGAATTCGTGATGTAGATCTATCAAAGTTTTGCTTACTGAGTCTTAAAGCTTCTGTGGTGGAGTCTAAATTCATGGGAGTACAAAATTCTTCATGTTCAAATTGTGGTGAATGGTACATGTGTGCATGGTCATTAGGGTTTACAAAATATTGATCGCAACCCTCAAAGGATTGATTATGGTCCCAATGACTACCATTCTCACAATTTATGGGCATTTCATACCTTGGATTTTCTCTAGATTGCCTAAAATTATGCAAAATATGACAATTCTCAACAGGATGGTCTAAACTACCACATGCGGGACATGCATAGATTTCAGGTTGCCTAAGAAAATTAGATGTGACAGATTCCTCATGTGATTGCATTTATAAAGCTGTGATTCGAGCTTCTAATTGATCGATCAGTGATGATTGTGTGAGTGAGGCACTAGCAAAATGTTCATTTTCACGTTGTGGTGAATGATGCATGTGTGAATAGTTATTAGGGTTCATGTATTGAGGCTCGAGACTTTGAAAATGTCCATAATAATTCCTATAACTATTGACATCATGGTCTATGGGAGGTTCATAACGTGGAGTATGTCCATACGCAAGTTCTCTAAGGGATTTTTTGTATTCCCCAACTGTAGACCAAGATCCAGACATGATTTGGCTCAAAAGCTAAGTAACTATGTTACAAAGCCAAAAATTTGGTTTTTAATGGGTTTGGATTTTTGGGAAAAAATTTGGTTTTGATGGGAAACATTTGGTTTTTAAAGAGGTAGAAAAATTTGGTTTTTAATTGGGAGCAAAAATTTTGGTTTTAGTATTGGGAGCAAGAATTTTGGTTTCAATGTTGGGAGCAAGCCCACATTGGTGGGAGAAATTGCTTTGACAAGGGAAGGTGAACTAAGCCCACAATGTGTATGCAAACTGAATCCCAATGTAGCTTTTGAAATAACCCAACTGTTGCTTGTTTGGTCTGAGGCCCAGTTGGGCTTTCAAAAGTTCAGTTTTTCTAATTTAAAACTACAGGCCCAAATCAATCTAACACCACAAGCCCACAAGCAATTAAACAAACAAGCCCACAAATAATTAGGATTACAAGCCCAACAGAAAAGTGGAAAAAATTATTACAAGCCCACAAATTAAAAATGGAAGCCCACAGGTTGGGTTCTCTTAATGGGTTTAGGCTTACTTGCTTAAGCACAGCCCAGCTGCTCAGTTTGGTTGCAAAAGCCCAGTTGGGCTTTGGATCATCCTAAGCTTTGGCTTCAACACTCAAGGCCCAGTTGGGCTTTGGTCCCTCTTCTTTGGCTTGTCTTACAGACCAGTTTGGCTTGGGTTCTAGCTGCAGCTTTGGTTCAGCAGGTTTCAGCCTTAGCAGCACAACATCAAGCCCAGCAGCTCACAGGCTTCAAATTCAGCTAGAACAGCAGGCAACAAGGGTAGCAGGCAGCAAGGGCAGCAAGGGGAAGCAGCTCAGCAGCACCACAAGTTCAGCAGCACCACAAGCAGTAGCTGAACAGGGGCAATGTTGCAGGCTTGGCAGCAGCAGCTCTACAGGTTCAGCACAGAAGCAAGCTGCACAGGCCAGCATCACAGGGAAGAGGAAGAAAGTAGCAGCAAGTGGCAGGCCCAGCTTCACCTCAATCAGCAGCAACAGCAAGGGCTCAGCCAAGCAAAACAGAGTCACAACAGCACAACAACAGGAGCAATTCAGCAGCAACAGGCTGCAACAGCAGCACCACAAGCACCTGGCAACTCAGAGAAGAGGTTCAGTTCCCAGAATGATGCAGTTGAAGCAAAGGAGAAGAGATTATGCAAATGATGCAGATGTTTATGCTTACAGCTAAAGATGAACTAAGTTACACTACACTAAGTTACAGGTGCAGATGCAGCAGCAGCACCAGAGGCTGGCTAAGTTACACTAATATGCAGCACCAGAGGCTGGCTAAGATACAAACTAAGATATGCAAGATGCAGATGCACTAAGTTACAGCTAAGATGCAATATGCTGATGCAATACAAAACAGTAAGATGCACAGCAAGTTATGCAAAAACAGCAAACTAAGATTCAAGAAAAACTTCAACAAAACAGCAGCCAAGTCCCCGACAACGGCGCCAAAAACTTGGTAGGCGAATATAGATGTGCAAGTAAGATGAATAAATGGATGCTTACAGTGATACCGCAAGTGCACGGTGTTGTTGCAGTGAGTGTACAAGTACGGGTCGAATCCACAGAGACTAGGTGTGTGTGATTGAAGCTTTCCTACTTTCCTAAGCTAAGAGTATCCTAAGCAGTAAACTAAGTGGCAGTGATAATGACAGTGGCAGTTAAACAAAGGCAGTGAGCCTAAGGCAGAGAAGCTAAGCAGTAAATGCACTAGGGGATTTGAATTCACCTTATGGCCTAGCTAGGCAACATCAATCTAGTTTATGCTCTTGTCCCTAATGGAGCTAGGTGAAGGTTCAAGCCTGCCTATGTTCCAGGGCATACATAGATAGAGAGTTAATTAACTAAGCTCACTAGCATCACCCCTAGCATTGAGTGTCTTCTTACAGCACACTCAATCACAGGTGATGTTTGATCCCTAAGCTTCATTACTTCCCTACTTCAGTTAAATGTGGATGGTTAAGCCCCTAAATTCTCTAGTTCACCCCTAGCATTGAGTGTCTTCTTACAGCACACTCAATCACAGGTGCATTTGATCACCAAGAACACTAACATCTTAATTCAGTTAAGCCTACAAGAGTGTTCACTAAGATTTTGCTACCCAACAAGGTCTTCAGGCTTCATCTAAGCCCTAACTGATGAACTAGAACATGTTGACAGTAATTAATAACATGATAAACATAAAGAGCAATTGAAATTGAAAGTGAAACAACAAAAGAACATGAACAATTGAGGAACTGGCTATTCCAGTCCTCTTGGTGGTGCTCTGGCTAGTCCAGGCATACCCTCACACACACAAACCTAATATCTATTTATAGTACAAGAAATCCCCTTTTACAAACCCTAAATGAAAATCCCCAAATCAGAAAATTAGGGTTTCGAAAATAACTACTAAAAAACCAATACTTTCCTGAAATCTGCTCGACCCATACTTGTACTTCTCTTCCTCTTCTGTTATTGTCTGCTCGATCAACTCCTCGATTTGGGTCTCCTTTTCAAATGTGATGAAACCCTAGTTTCATCTCTCTCTTGATTGTAGCACCTAAGGTGTGTGGCTGCTAAGAACGAGAAAGATACGCAACTAGGGAATGGGTTTATGGGGTTTTTGGTGATGGACAGGGTATGGAGATGGTGGCGCAGAGGGTGAAGGGATGGAGTTGCAGACTGTTGTCGGGGGAAGAAGAAAGAAATTTGGGGTAGATAAGATCGATGGGAAAAAGGGAAGGGAGTGTTTGGGTGAAGGGTATAGGTTCCGATGCTAGGGTGTGAGGCGAGTGTATCAAATGTTGATGATCAGCGGAGCGAAAGCGTAGGATGAAAAAGTGATGGAATGATCCAACGACGCGATAGAAGCGACCGTTGGATGATGAGATACAACAAAACTGACGGCTTCAGATGGAGTTAGGTACTAAAGTGTTTGACGGGAGCTTCGGAGTTTGATGCACAATGATGAGGCGACCGTTGGATGATGAGATGGATCCAATGTGACGGCTCTCATGGAAATGGGTAAGGAAAATGGAAATGGAAATGAGTAAAATGCCAAGAAAAATATATAGAAATATGCACTTTTTAGCACCCATCAGAAGGCTAGAGGCGGCTTTAAGGGATCTTCAGCAGAGGAATCTGTCTCTCGAGTTCGAGAACTATCAACTACGGAACTTAAAGTCGAGGTCGAGAGGATCCTCAAGACGAGGGACATCGGGTCCAAGGCCGAATCAGGCAAGCGCCACATGCAGTGGGACCAAGCAATTCCGGTCGATCGGGACCACCCCGACACCACCTGTCAGGGGATACGGTCCACCCGAGGATTCATCGACAGATGACAAAAGGCGCGAGAGGAACAATCAGCAGATAAACACAAGGTCCGACAATACGACTGAAGCCAAGCTGAGAGAGTTGGAGGAAAAGATAAGGAAGCTGTCAGGAACCGGCGAAGGAGACAAGCTCGCCGAGGTTATAAGTGACGCCGAGAGGACCCCGTTCACCCAAGAGTTAGAACTGCGGGCCTTCCCACTTAAGTGCACGCTCCTCACCTTCCCATCCAGGTTCGACAGCTCGAGAGACGCGATTGAGCACTTGAAGATGTACTCAATGTCCCTAATCCAATGGAAAAACTATGAGGTGGTAATGTGCAAATTCTTCCCGGCAAGCTTGGAAGGTGAGGCAAGGAAATGGTTTTACAACCTCGCACCAGGGACAGTTGACAGCTACGAGACTCTAGTCGAAGCTTTCCTAGAAACGTACATGCAAAACAGCAGACCTCGGCCCAGGGTCAACAGGTTATTCACGTTGGCCAGACGGTTCAGAGAACCTCTCAGATCCTTGACCGATAGATGGAGAAATTTGTGTACGGAAATTGGGAAAGTACCAGTCGACCAGCAGATATTCGGGTTCGAAAATGCACTTGGGAGGTCGGATCCCATCTGGGCAGCCATGTTCACTGAGAAACCACAAACATTGAAAGAAATGAGGAAAATGCAAGAGCATTTCATCTCCCTAGAAGAAATTCAGGAAGAGTCAATAGATAGAGGAGTGCAAGAAGCTAGTGCATCACCCGAGTCAACGTCGCACGATACTCATAGACGGCCCGAGAAGCGGCCGAGTCCGCCCGTGCGAGGAAATGGGAAGAAGGAATGGATAGATAAAGGGAAGAGGCCGAGACACGAGGCGAGAACGTACACCCCTTTGAATGCTCCACTGGAAGAAATCTTCAAAGAAGTCGAAAAAAGGAATGACATTATATACCCAGCTTCAAGAGGGATACAGTTCGAGGAGACCAAGGATCACCCGGAATATTTCCAATATCATCGGTATCGAGGCTACTCTACAAACAACTGTCGAGAAGTAAAATACATCGTGCACCACCTTATCAGAGATGGTTATCTGAGACAGTTCGTCCGACATCCAGCCCAAACGTCCGCAGTGCCCAACGCACCAGTCCATCTGGTTCGGATCGACAGATCCACGCAGTTTGCCAACACGATTTCGCATTCCACCACTCAAGCGTACAATCTGAATCCTGGAATAATGTCTAGAATCCACAAGATAGATCATAATGGGAGGGAAATTTTCAGTGTAGCAAAAGCTTTGCCTATGGAACCATGGATGATGCGACCTATCTTTTTCTCGGCCCAGGATGTCCCGATGAACGGCCAAGCTCACAGTGATCCTTTGGTTATTACCCTGCTAATTGAGGAATGGGGGGTAAGAAGGATACTAGTAGATAGTGGGAGCTCAGTTGAAGTACTCTTCTACGATACGTTCAAAAGGATGGAGTTGTCAGATGATATACTCGTCCCATCAACATATCATATATACGATTTTAATGGGACGGTAACCATCCCAAAGGGCGAAGTAACTCTAAGGGTATCGGACGGAGGTGGCTACCTGGATACTTTAACCACATTCTGTGTGGTTGATGTCGCCTCGCCCTATGAAGCTACTATCGGAATACCATGGATCGCGGGAATCAAAGGAGTGGCATCGGCCTATCATCAAAGATTACGGTTCCCAACGTACAAAGGGATAGCGGAGGTCGTAGGAGATCCACAAGAAGCGCGACAGTGCATGAAGGTCGATGCCCAGATAAATGAGGAGCAACGAGCAAGAAAAAGGGGAGAGAAGAAAAAGGCTAAAGAAGCCAAAGTCGCAGAAGAACTAGAAAAGGTTATTTCACAGGCGGTCATGGATTACGAAGCACAAGGAAGCGAGCCTTCATAGAAATTAAAGGAGATGACGCCGGTGAAGGAATCAAGACCAAACTTCTCGACCGTGGAACCTACTCGGGAGATTAATTTGGGAATTGTAGAAGAACCAAGGGTGGTAAGGATCGGTTCCTTACTATCGTACGAACAAGTAAACCAGCTCGGGACGGTGCTAAAGGAAAACATGGACGCATTCGCATGGAACATGCACGATATGGAGGGTATAGATCCGGAGGTATGCTGTCACCATCTAAGGATCGACCCTAGCTTCAAGCCAGTAGGACAAAAGATGAGACGAATCGCGCCAGAATTACACGCGGCCATTGATAAAGAGTTAAAGAAGTTACAAGAATCGGGGATAATCAGGAAATCGCACTACCCACAGTGGATATCCAACAAGGTTGTAGTACCAAAGAAGAACGGAGGAGTTAGAATCTTCATCGACTTCAGCGACCGGAACAAAGCCTGTCTGAAGGACAGCTTCCCTCTCCCAAGCATTGATCAACTGGTAGAGTCTATAGTGGGGTACGAGGCGCTAACATTGATGGACGAATACACGGGGTATAATCAGATCCCGTTGGCCCTAGAGGATCAAGGGAACACCTCCTTTTTCACACCAAGGGGCCTATACTGCTACACAAAGATGTCGTTTGGCCTGAAAAATGCGGGCGCCACATATCAGAGGTTGATGAGCGACATGTTAGAAGAACAGATCCACAACACCATCGAGGTCTATGTAGACAATATGCTAGTAAAAATTCCCCTAGCCAAGAATCATATTCGGGACCTGCAAGAAGTTTTTCGGACGATGAGAGCATATATAATGAAGGTTAACCCAGCTAAATGCGATTTTTGGGTCACGTCGGGAAACTTTTTGGGATATATCATCACTCCAAAAGGGATAGAAGCATACCCCGAGAAAGTCAGAGCTATACTCGAGATGTCATCACCTGCTACTATAAAAGACGTCCAAAAGCTGAACGGAAGTATAGTAGCATTGGGGCGATTTGTGTCTCGGTCGTTGGACAAATGGAAGAACTTCTTTAGCATCCTCAAAATGGGAGAGAAATTCAAATGGACGAATGCTTGTGAGGAAGCGTTCCAGAATATCACGCTACATCTCGCGAGCCTACCAGTACTACAAAGACCGGATCCATCGGAGGTTCTCACATTATATCTCTGCACAACTTCGTATGCTATCAGTGCAGTCTTAGTCCGAAATGAAGCCAGTTTACTTCATCAGCAAAACATTAAGCGCCGCTGAGAAGAATTACACAAGGATGGAGAAGATGATTTTAGCACTAGCTTTCACCACTCGGAAGTTAAGAACGTACTTCCAAGCCCATCGGGTCCGCGTGCTCACAAAGTCACCTATTGAAGCGGTACTCGACAATGCCGGCTGGTCAAGGAGAATCTCCAAATGGGGGGCACAAATCAAAAAATTCAACGTCTTCTATGAAATGAGAACATCAGTGAAAGCACAAGTAGTGGCAGATTTCTTGGCAGATTTTCCATTAAGCGACGAAGATGAAGTCGAGGACATACCCGGGATGAAAGAAGATAGAGAAGACTCGGCCGACTTACTCTAGACAAGTAGCCCATCACGTTGGGAGGTATTCGTCGATGGGGCATCAAACAAAGATGGATCGGGGCTGGGGATAGTCTTTACCATGCCAAAGGGACGAAAAATGGTCCATTCATTTAGATTAGAATTCAAGGCGACAAAAAACGTCACCGAGTACGAAGTTGCGATTCACGCCCTGAGGTTAATCGTAGAAATGGTCCTACATGATGTAAGGATAACTAGCGACTCACTGTTGGTAATCCGACAAATCACAGGCAAATATGCCATTCACGATCTAATTCTGCAGAAATACTGGGAGCTCGCCCAATTCTATATCAACCAGATCCCCAGCATCAAATTACATATGTAGAAAAGACAATCGACACTCGGACGCACTGGCATACATTGCCTCCCAGCTCGTAGACCCAAGTGTGAAGGGTATTCGTGTCATGAGACTCCTCGCCCCATCCATACCAGAGACGCCCGAGATACCTATCGACGTGGCTATCAATATGACCGATAGATATCCAGACGGAGACTAAAGAAAGCCGATTCATTCGTACTTAGAGATAGGCGAGTTACCCAAGGGGCGTCCCGAGATCAACAAGATCAAAAGCAAATCGGACGCTTATGAGTTAAGAGATGAAATCATATACAGAAAATCGTACTTGGGGCCCCTCTTAAGATGTTTGAGCAGGGAAGAATGCCAGACAATTCTGAATGAACTACACTATGGATCAGTCGGGAATCACAGCTCGGGACGAAGTCTGTCAGCAAGAGCGAAAACGATGGGATACTTCTGGCCGTACATGAATGATGATGCAAAATAAATGGCACAATCTTGCGAAGTATGTCAGCGGTTTGGTAAGAAGATACATGCGCCATCTGTAACTCTAAACTCAGTGGTGATCCCTTGGCCCTTTCCCAAGTGGGGGATCGATATCATGGGGACATTACATGTGGGATCGGGGCAGAGAAAATACCTGATAATAGCAACGGACTACTTCACTAAATGGGTGGAGGAGGCACCACTGAGGCACATACGTCGCAAGGACGTCTTCAAGTTCATCTGGGAACACATCATATGTCGTTTTGGAGTACCAGCAGCCATTGTCTCGGATAATGGAAAACAGGTCCAGGAAGAAAACATCAACCTACTGTTTAACACCTACAACATCAGAAAGAGCAAGGCTACCCCTATATACCCTCAAAGTAATGGGAAAGTCGAGATCACAAAGAAAACTATCGCCGACAATATGAAGAAAAAACTAGATGGAGAATACGGTGATTGGTGCGAAGAACTCTACAATGTTTTATGGGCCTATCGAACCACTCGAAGGTAAGCTATAAGGTTATCACCTTTCATGTTAACTTATGGAACCGAAGCAATACTACCAACTGAAGCGATGATACCCACCACACGAACTGAAGCATGGAGGCGAAACATATCGGCAGATCTAATATTAGCCAAGCTTGGTGACTTGGAGGAAACAAGGGAGATGGCATTGCAAAAAATGGAGAATTACTAAAGGAGACTACAACGAGAATACAACAAACGGGTTCGACCAAGAGAGTTTCAACCGGGGCAGTTAGTGTTGACATACCTAGCCGATTGGGAACGTGACAAAAAGGGAAGTAAACTAGCGGCAAGATGGGGAGGACCATACACAATTGTGTCTAAGGATGGTGAAGGAGCTTAACGATTACTCAAACCAGACGGAAAGCCCCAGTCAAAACCGTGGAACACTCAACATTTGAAACTCTATTACCCATGAAGGGTTCGAGAGAAACAGGTAAACATACTTGTCATTCATTTCTTTAAAACTACGAGGGGTAGGAAATATGACATGAGCGACCAATGGTCATTCGTACTCGGGGAAAAGCCAGTGAGGAAGTGCCGAGGTGACTTACACTCGAATGGTCATTCGTACTCGGGGAAAAGCCAGTGAGGAAGTGCCTAGGTGACTTACACTCGAATGGTCATTCGTACTCGGGGCAAAGCCAGTGTGGAAGTGCCGAGGTGACTTACAGTCGACTGGTTATTCGATACTCGGGGCAGTGGCAGTGTGCAAGTGCCGATGTAGCCTACTTACATCTAAAAGGTTACCCCTATCGCAGGTGGCTGTGACTACTTGCCCGAGTTGGTTGATCGATAACCACTCGGGATCGGGCCTAGACCTAGGGCGACTATAACCCTTCCATTGAATCTAAAAGATAATGATGAGATACCTCGACTGGGACATGGCATCGGGCCCGATAACCCACCTTGTTGAGTGTGTTCGACAGAAAAGTCACTAATAACCAATACATGTGATATCAAATGCATGTGCGAAACATAAACAACAAGATAAGGTTGAAATTACCAAGAGAATTGTCAACACAAGAGAAAAGGCGGAAATTGTCAAGGAAAATAGAAAAAGAAAAACAAGCATGGTGACGCAGCACCCCATTTAAAGAAGTTGTTCAAAGAAGCATGGGAAAAGTGTTCAAACAAATTACAACCCGCAGCAAAGGGCAAATTAGTGATGCAGCACTACAAAAGGCGTGATTAGGTCCTGGGTGGAACATCACCGGCCCCTCCCTTCCTCTGAGCAACCTCTCGGCGCTTTTTCGCGATGTACTCGTTCACACCGGCCTTGATTGCCTCAGCAATCTCGCTCTGATGAGTGTTCCTCTCGTTCACAATTTGCTGAGAAAGCTACTCAGACCTCGACTCGGCGGCTTGGAGATTAACCTTCGTCACACCTTCATCCTTCTTCCACTGCTCCACCTCTTGCCCAAGGTTGTGCATATCTCGCTCCAGATCCTTAGCACGACCCTGCTCGGATGTAACAGAGAATCATAAGCATGTTAAACAAGAAAGATAGCAGAACGCAGAGTAAAAATAATAAATTGACTCGGTCTAAGGCCACCCCAGCATACACTCCAGACACCTGATAGGGTTGACAACACAGATTCTAACGACTCCACGGACTTGGACAACTCGTCTTCGGCCTTAGAAATTTTCTAAGTTAACTCATCATAGTATTGTTCATTGAACTCGTTCGAAGGGAAGTATTTCTTGTGATCGCTCCACTCGGCCCTCTGACGATTATGGGACAATTGTAGCATCGATAACTGAGCTTGGGTCCACTCTAGATCACTGAACAGCTTATCAAAACCCTTGATCCTTTCAAGGAGATCACGGTTGGACTGCTCGGCCACAGCTTTTTCCCTCAAAATTCGTCGCCGATCTTCATGAAGATATCGATTTTGAAGCCTAAGGGAACTATTCTGACTCTCCATATTATCGGCTAGTAACGTTTTATCACCAACAAGTCTTTGAAACATGCCCAAGCGAGCTCGTAAATTATCTATCTCTTCAGGGACATACTCAAACAAACGATATATGTCCAATTCTTCTTGGAGCTGCTGGATCTCGGACTCTTGTCGGTCTATCTTCCCATCCTTATTGGAAATTCGTTGTCGAAGATTCTCCACAAGATCTTTCTCGATATCCCATTTTCTCTTCATAAGCCTATACTCCGAAGAAGCGTCTAGATCTATACTAGATATTTCGGCTAGAATAAAAATAATTGACTCAGGACATTGGTACGAAGAATTCAATCAACATAACGATTTTAAATAGTATACGTTGCACATCGACGAGTTTGATCTCCAGATCACGAGATCGTTCCTTCTCCTGCTGTAAAGCAGCCTCCAGCTTCCTAATCTCTTGTCGGCGGAGAGCATCCTCCAACCTCGATCGATTCAACGCCTACAAATTCCATCCCAAGGCGAGATTAGTAGGGCCCGACGACATCAAAAGGAAGAGTGCAAGAAGACCACTTACCAAGTTATCAAAGACTGGCACGATATCATGATACATGGGCACGGCGGCAATCATCTGCTCATCATTATAGGAGCCGAACTCCTCAGAATGTAATGCGCCAAGAGAATCACACAGAGGGCCCGATATGGTAAAGGATGTGTGAACACCCGAGGAAGAACCAACATCCACTGGGGGCCGCTTTTGGAGCGATGTTTCGGTCGGCCCCTGAGCCCCAGGATGCACGGTAGGAGTCACAATAGTAGTCTCCAAGGGAATCTCCCATTCTTTCTGCTCACCACCATCCTCATATAACAGCTGCTCGTCCCCGAATATATCGTCATCATCATCCTGATCGGGGATATCGATCACAATGTCCGAACTTTTCAGCATCACCCCCTTCGCTGCCACTTTCCCCCGAGGAGGATTACGCCTTGGAACCAAACCTTCACCACCAATATCGGACCCTCCAACATCTTCATCCTCGCGCCTAGGGAATTTCTATACAAGGTTCAGCGTCAGAAAACGTGAAGGCAAAAAACAGGGGCAAGTACATGTACTTAGGATAAAAGCTATATGTTTGTTACCTTCCCCTGGTCTTCCTCGACCCTTGTGCCAGAGCTCCTCTTCTTGGAGAGAGAAGATGATTTGGTTGACTCGCTCTGAGACTTAACCTACGAGAAGAAAGTATCAATACCCTAAGCCTACACAACAGGAATCAAAGAGAATGAAAATAAAACAACATACCTTGTCATCATTAATCACCCTGAATAAGTAAGGCTCCGCAGGAAACTGAGGAGGAGGGAAGCTACCATGCAAAATTTGGCCGCGAACAAGTAGTAGAACCCGATCCCAGTATGGATCATTAGTATGGAGAGCACGCTTGTTGGAACCTCTCCCAAAAGGATCAACATCCAGCATCAATCGTTCAGCACCATCGCGCATGGACTTCAGGCGATGAGGTCTTGGCAGCAAAACCAGCAAGATCACCATTGGTAGATGTCCCACTCCGATAGTTCACAAGGAAATTGGCGAAAGTATATTTTGGAGCATCCTCGGCCCTATAGGTCGACCAATCGTCCGTAGATCCGTGAACCTCGCCCCGCTCTCTCCATTCATTCATCAGACGGGAAGTGTTGCCATTCCACTGGGTCAAGGCCCGAGGCGGATGAAGCTGCGACAACACATCATAGTAGAAATGGCTAGTTGGGTTATACAAAGGAAATCGAAGACCGAGCTCTAATTTCCCACGAGTAATGATAACCGCCTCGGATGAATGGTCATATCTGTCGACATCGGACTTTCTCAATACACCTGTCTGGCCCGACAATAGGGTCACCTCGTGATAAGCACAAAAGTGCTACATTTTATACCCATATTTATATTAGCTAGGACTCAATATTTTGACTAATGACACTATTTTAGTGCTTTTGCAGAAAGTACAAGTGAATTCGATCATCCAGCGAATAAACATCAAAATGTGAGACTTAATGGTGAAGCGAGTCGATGTCAGCACACTAATGCCACCTAAGATTGGTCAAGAGTGACTTTATTATTGTTATCATAAGAATGGAAGAATATCACCTCCATGACCACGTGCAAATGAAGAAAAAGGAAAGATTAATATATCTTCTCCTTACATAAGTTCTCTTGTTATATTTATATAAAGAATCTGAAGGAATATTTGAAGGCAACTGACGTCATTTTGCAAATATAGTTAAGGTGGGACCCAACACATGCAATAAAATATCATGCTTTCTAAATGAAATTCATATACTATGGAAAGTGGAGATTCGGTGATACTTTACAATGTCTCGTCATATTATGACATGCGGCACAACATCATTGGGTGAATTTATATTTTCATGACATGTGGCAGACTTCTATTGGGAGGTGATGTGGCGACGAAGAAGAAAAAACTTGAATTCATTTGTGAGCTATATTTATGTGTTATTTCAAAATATACTAGGGGGCGCCCGGCCACAGAGCGGGAAGAGAAACAGGAGAAGGATTTTGGAGTTTTTCTTCTCCATATTTGCTTAGCTATTTGATTTTAATCTTTTTATGGTTTTTTGTGAAAGCCATGGCTAGCTAAAGATATGTTAGGGTCTAGTTAGAACCCAATTTTATTATGAAAATTCTATATTTATATGCTTAAAAATGAGTTGATTGATTAGTAGTTTTTCTTCATTTGGCTTGGTATTCTATTGTTGATGTGATTTTCTAGATTATTTATGCTTTTGAATTGATACTGCGTTCTTTGGTTAAATCCCTAGACGTGGTATGCAAGGATAGATAGGTAATGCTTTAGAATCACTACTCATGAAGCGAATACAACTATAGCGGAGAAACAATATTTGAAAAATCATGGAATATACTTTTAAAGATTATTAGAGTTTGCATAATTAATTGGTGGAAACCGAAAATCCCAATAACCCACACTCATTTTGTTTATCTATAAATTATTTATCATTT
The DNA here is from genome assembly GCF_003573695.1 of Papaver somniferum. Lineage (NCBI taxonomy): Eukaryota > Viridiplantae > Streptophyta > Magnoliopsida > Ranunculales > Papaveraceae > Papaver > Papaver somniferum. The sequence goes on from NW_020632152.1 coordinate 3,735,647, forward strand.
CATTTTTTTCCGAATTTCTAAAAATCCTTAAAACATTATCTTGTTGATTATTTAATTTTTAGTATTAGTTGGTAGAGTATTTCACACTCCATGTGGGAACGAACCGCATTTGCTATCTATATTACTATTGACATGTGCACTTGCGGATATAACTGGGTTTCATTTAATCATTAAATTTGGTTATCTAAAATCTATACCACCTCGTAGTTTTGAAGACCAAATTCTTCCTTCTACTGTTCAATAAATTCATCATCAGACAAGTCTTTTGGGACCCTCTTAGCAGATCTACATGAAAAAGAAGGAGATTCATCAGGGAAAAGGGAATTTATAGCACGATAATCATGACGGGAAGGACTCTCAATCCAAAACAGGGAATCAATAGAAACGACATCGCCCTCGGAGAAGGTATCACCCACGCACCTTTTTTCAGTCATTGATGGAGAAGAAGAATCCATGAAAAAAAACGAACAGGGAGTTACGAACTTTGGTGAACAGAGAAGCAAAAGGAAGAACTAACCACAACTGTCGCAAATCTCACCAACAGAAACAACAAAGACGAAGATGGATAAGAGAAGAGAGTCACCGGAATTAATGGCGTCAGCAAAGAAGGGAGGAAGAGAAGAAAGATGAACAGCTTCGTTTCTCTGAAAAATGGTGAACAAGGGAGTGAGAACACAAGATAAGGTATTTATAGGGTACAAAGCCTCAACCGACAGCAACGGTTACGAGTCATAAAGGAGAATTAGTGGGAGACTGCATGGCGGAATTCCCGGCATGCTCGAGGACGTGGGAAGGTGGAAAGATTTTCTTTCCGTCGTGCCAGGCACACAAGCGAAAGAAGGGGCATAAATGTAGGTGTAGATAATCCACAGAGCTAGGTGGCAGGATCCTAAGCTAGGATATAACAAAGAATAAAGAGCGGTGCATCACAATATAGAACCAAACGACGCAAAGAGCGAGGCATCACGTGGGTCGGACGTGATGGCCCAACAGCTGTCGAATGCGACATGACCCTTATATTCTGACAGATCAAGAGAGCAATCATAAAGCACTCGGTAAAACGAAGAAAGATAGTCAAACAAAGGAACGAGAAGAAAGAAGGACGACATCGTGCTAGCCAGGCGATTCGGACTCGGCCTCGGGTAAAGAAATATGAAGTCGGGAGATCAGTGAAGGTTCGATAGAAAACAACTAAAGTGATGTAATATGACCAACGTTGTAATTCTGTTGTACGTCGACTTTGGCCTATAAATATAAGGGCTAGTCGAGAGAGAAAGGCAGGTTGAAAGAGAGAGAAAACAAGGCATCCTACTTGAGTTGAGAGAACTTCATCACTAGAGAGAGACAGAGTACAACTTGTAACCAAAGAAGAAGAATAATAACATTCATCCTTTCACCTCGTGGATGTAGGTAATCATACCGAACCACGTAAGTCCTTGTCTCTTTATTTGTGTATGTAGCTTCCTTTTGTGTGAAATCATCTTATACCTCGTTGGATGTAGTGTGTGGTTTTATACCACTACAATTTGCAATACCGATGGGACGATGGCCAGCCAGCCTCATTACGTCCTTTTAAGTATTGACGGATTACTAGCCGATACCACAGTCAATAACTCTACAATCAATTTGGGTGAAATTCTGAAATAATCACACATAAATAAAAGAAATATGGATCCTACTTTTGCACACACCAATCCCAATCTATGATGCACCGATACTGATATGGGGATACTGATACGGTGACACTGATATGGAGATTCGTCAATTTTCATAAAACGGGGATACAGGATACGGTGGGATACGTGTATTTATTCAAAAAATATTTAATATAATAATAATTAATTCTACTAAAAGTTCAGAAAATTAAAAAATCCGATATATACTATTTTGAATATTAAAGTGAGCAAACATTATATTTTCAACATTTTGGGTTTCAGTCCTACTTATGTTAATTGAATGGATAAAATCATATGTGCTCAGATTTTTCTCTAAACAACATGAAGAACATGACTGCCCAATAAGCCTTAAAGCTAGATTTTTTCAAACACCTTTTTTTTTGAAGCACCATAAAAATAAATACCAAGTCTTTTTTCTTTATAGTCAATAAGTTATTAGGTTTAGATATAATTATTCGATATGTTTGTAGATACCAAAATACGGACCGCCACGTGGACATAGGGAAGACGCAAGAATCCGGCCGAAAGATCTTGTATCGTGCCCCGAAAATCTTCGTCAGTGACTTGTCAAATCAATTCAGAGTCACCATCGTTGACTAATTGACGAAGTAAAAGTCATGTGTGAGATAATGTCTCATGACAAAGTAACCTCCTAGGATAATATGAGCTACGAAGGATCAATGGAGTACCCTACAAGATACCAACCACGAAGTAGAGATGGGCGAAATAAGCTAACTTGGCTGAAAAGATAACTTGCGAAGTAAATAAACTATCGGGCAAGAAAAAAGACAGATGTCCCGACAAACCCATGTGAAGATAGCGAAATAAGAGGAAAAACATTATGGAAAATGGCATGGGCAAAGTATAAAGCACTCCCGAAAGAACTTGGCGAAGTAAAATGAGTTGTACCCCATAAGGGTTGATTGGCCTATAAATAGAGGTTCTTGGGAAATGCATGAGGGATCGGATTTTGGAGAGAGGAGAGCTTAGCTTAGAGAGTGAGATTAGGGTTTCCTTGTATTCAAGAACTTGTATGTTGTTTCTTTGGTTAATTCATCAATAAAGATTTTCTAGTTTATACTAATTAACATGTCATAGATCTTGGTTACTTTCCTTTTGGGTGTACTACTGGTTTTCCAGTAGTTACATTTTGGCGTCCAGAAATAGGGAACTTAGATTGGGATTCATCCTCGTCTACGAGTTTGAGAGAAAGAAAAACCATTTAGAGATCGTAATAGCTTGAGATCCAGGCGAATTGTTTTGTGCAGAAAAGTTCTGTAGATTTGGCAACTTATTCGTGTCTAAGATCTAAGATATGGAAGAGAAAGTTGGTGATGCGGCAGACGGAAAATCAGATTCAACAAGGATCGAACGATGGCAGGAAAAGCAAGACAAGCGAAACCCCAAAACGGTGGTAAGAAGGAGCAAGCGGTTGGAGGCTCGGAAGGGAGTAGAGAAAGGAGAGGCGTCCGTAGAAGATGAAAGACGATAAGTCATAAGGAAACGAAAAGGCAATCCGAGCGTAGAAGGTGAATCCATGATAGAACCTATCCGAATCATGAAAGACGGAGCTATTATGAAAGGGGAAGAGAATCGAGAAGAGGTGGAAAAGAAAGGTGGTGATAAGGACATGATACCGAAAGAACCAAGTAAGACACTATGTCGAGAGAGGAGGCAAGAAGGAATGGCAAAACGAGGCAGTCAGGCGAAACAAGAGAAATACGAACGTGGCAGCAAAATGGAGGTTGGAATCTCACAAGAAGAAAACGCTAATTCAGAGACGATAACAGCTTCGTCTGGAAAAAGACTCTATATAAGAAGGAAAGTCCTTATGAAGATTACGAGGAAGAGGACGAACGAGGATTGCAGAAAAGAAGGCTGCTAGAAGGATAGAACAGGAAAGAGATCTAAGGAGGCTTCTACTGGAGGCGAGAGATGAAAATCATAATCTAAGAAACGAAGAAGAAAGAAGACGCGAGGATGAAAGCAAACGCAAGGGGCGAGAAAGAGACATTGACGAACAACAAGAGGGATTATGGACCACGAAATCTTACATGAGCTACGAAAATCGATAATTCAGATGGGAAATTCGCAGAGGAAAGATAAGTTGTAATTGACCGCTATGATTCATGAAGGGATGAAAGAAACACCGGGAGGAGAGCTGAGGCGGGTTGACCGAAAGCAGGAAAAGTCATTACGAAAGGATCGAAAGCCACAAAGTGATAAAACCGGAGGACACCAGCCGAAGAACTTAAAGCTGACGAAGCAGGGAGTAAACGCGTGGACAATATTAGAACTCCCAAAGCTTAAAACAACTGTGGAAAGGATATGGGAGGAAGTGATACTGACTGAGGAAATACCGGCGCCACCAAATTTGGGAAGAGAACCAACTCCTCGGAATAAGAATCATGAGTTTTGCAGATATCATAGATTTCACGGACATCATACGAACAATTTCAGAAGCGTCAAGAAGACCTTACTTCAACTCATGGAACAAGGGAAACTCGTACATTACATAGAGGACCGGGAACTATCACCACCACTGCAGCATTATTACTATGGGTACCTGACAGAACAACACCAAGTCAAAGAAGACCATAGAGGGAAGCCGTTTGATTGCAATTTTGTAGTACATTCGAAGGAAGATTTCCTCAACTTCCAGGATAACGTGCTCTCAAGGATACCCAAGGTGGACTATGAAGGGAACAAGATATTACCGGTGGAAAAGAAAGAGCCGCTTGAAGAATTGCAAAAGAGAGATCATTTTCAGCACAGGATGCACCAGAAGGAGGAATTCAACATATGAACTCATTGGTCATTACCCTAATCGTTTGTAAGCATTCCTTAGGGGAAGAAAGCCTACGTAGTAAAGGAAGAGTATGGGATGTGGACAAGATCTTGGTAGACATGGGGAGTTCAGTAGATGTCCTCTTTTATCATACGTTCAAAGCTTTGGGGTACGAGGATTCTGACATGGAGCCTTCGACATATACACTATACGGATTCAATGGGGTGGCGACGAAACCAATAGGCGAGATACATGTGAGGATCTTTGCAGGAGAATTAGAGACAACGGTTACCGTTTGCGTGGTGGACGTGGAGTCACCCTATAATGCCTTCATGGGAAGGCCATGGATCCATGGGATAAAATGAGTCGCATCAACTTACCATCAATTATTGTGGTTTCTCATGCCTAGTGGGATCGGCGAAATACGTGGAAATAGCGCGGACGCGGAGGAATGCAACGAGAAGGACATTGAGAATTACGAAGGAATGTTGAAAAGGAAGAAGGAACGAAAGATAAAAATACTTGAGTTGAAAACGGAGGAAGAGCTGAGGGTATACATGGCAAGAGATAAAGATTGATGGGCAATACCCAGCGAGATACCCGAAGAGGAGGGAGAGCTTACGAAATCAGTAAAGGAACCAACACCACTAGGAGAGCAGGTCTTGAACTTTACCGCGGTGGAACCAACAATGGATGATGAACCGAAGATCCTAAAAATTGGGACGAAAATAGAAGAAGAAGAAGAAGAAGAAGCGAGGCTAGTTGAGTTGCTAAAATAATATGGTGACATATTTGCGTGGAGCATGGAGGAAATGCCGGGAATTGATCCACGAGTGGCATTTCATAGACTGGATCTAGACCCGACAATCAAGACGATGAGACAACGAATAAGGAATATCCCAACGATTTATCATGAGAAAATTGATAAGGAACTTCAGAAGATGATGGATGCAGGAATCATAAGGACATCGAAGTTTCCAGATTGGATTGCGAACATGGTAATCATGCCCAAAAAGAACGGTGGTATAAGAATATGTATTGATTTTAGAGACCTGAATACCGCATGCCCTAAAGATACCTTTCCATTGCTAAACATTCCACATATGGAAGAATCGGCATCTGGATACAAAAGTTGTCTTCCATGGATGGATACTGTGGATACAATCAAATACCATTGGCCGAGGAAGACCAGGAGCAAACTTCTTTCTTCGCTCCCAGAGGGTTGTATTGCTACACAAGAATGTCATTTGGACTAAAAAACGCAGGGGCAACTTACCAACGGATGGTGGAGAAAATATTCGCAAAATGGGTACACACAAAGTTGTAAGTTTATGTAGATGACATGCTTGTTAAAACAAAGGATTCAGGGGATCATGTGGAAGATTTGAAAGAAATCTTCGAACAGATGAGGAAATACAAAATGAAGGTGAATCCAATAAAATGCATCTTTCGGGTTGAATCGTCGAAGTTCTTGGGCCACATAGTTTCGTGAAAAGGCATAGAAGTTGATCCATCAAAGGTCAAAGACATATTAGAAATGCCCTTACCCGCCACCATCAAAGATGTGCAGAAGTTAAATGGACAGTTGGTGGCATTAAGAAGGTTTATCTCGCAGTCGTCGGATAAATGTAAACATTTCTTTGACATTTTGAAGAAGGGAGCAAAGTTTGCATGGACTCAAGAGTGTGAAGAGGCATTAAAGGGCATAAAGGAGCACCTTATTAAATTGTAAATCTTACAAAAACCAGAACCCGGGGAGGGGTTGTTGCTTTGTCTTGCGGCAATATCAAATGCTCTTAGTGCAGTTCTACTTCGAAACGACGAAGGGGTAGAAAAGCCAATATTTTTCGTCAGCAAAACCTTCAACTCTGCGGAGAGGAATTACCAAAAGATTGAAAAATTAATACTAGCATTGTTTTACGCATCACAAAATTTACGGACTTATTTCCAAACCCACAAAATTAAAGTCCTTACCAGAATCCCTATAGAATCAGTCTTGAAGAATTCGAAGAGAGTCGGAAGAGTAGAGAGATGGAATACCCAGATTGATCAGTTTGGGTTAAACTATGAAGTACAGACTTCTATGAAGTCACACATAATCTCATAGTTTCTCGCCGAATTTCCTTCGTAAGAAGATGAGGGCATAAAGGAAATAATGGATGTAGACGAAAGCCGGCCAGACCCTAAGGATTTACTACAGGAAAGTCATCCCAGGAGGTGGGAAATATTCGTCGACATAGCCTCAAATAGTTCTGGAGGAGGTGTAGGGATAGTATTCACTTCGTCCACAGGGACCAGGATAGTGTTCTTCTTTCGGCTGGAGTACAAAGCAACAAATAACGAAACTGAGTACGAAGCAATGATACAAGCTTTAAGGATTGCGATAGAAATGGGGTTAGACGAAATACGAATTACCAGTGCCTCGCAGCTAGTGGTTCTTCAAATCGAAGGAAGATATAATGCAGTTGATCCGGTGATGCAAAGGTATCAACAACTCGTGAAGGAATATTCAACGAATATACGAAGCATTATTTGGAGAAACATAGGCCGAGACAATAACATACATGCGGATTCCCTTTGTTTTATATCCTCAATGATTGAGGATCCAAAAATCGGGCATATCATGATTGAGCGGCTAATGCAACCCTCGGTAAGCAGAGGGGAAAGGGAGCCCAAGGTGATGATCATAGAAGAAGGGGATATGAAAATAAGCAATGATGACTGGCGAGACCCCATCTATAACTATTTGATGAAAGGAGATCTCCGTGATATAGGCAAGAGGAAAATAAAATTAAAAGTAAGTCCACGAATTACGAGGTGCGCGGAGGAATCTTGTACAGGAGATCGTACTTGGGTCCGATGATGAGATGTTTGTCGCGGAAGAGGGGATATAAATCATGAAATCAATACACTATGGGAACGCTGGTAACCATAGCGAAACCAGGTCACTAGATCTCAAAAGCAGGACACAAGGGTACTTTTCTCCATACATGCACAAAGGCGCGAAAGATATCTCCACGAGGTGTGAAGCATGTCAGAGATTTGGGAAAAGAATACATGCACCATCCACAATCTTAAACTCTGTGTTGAGTGTATGTCCTTTCTCCATGTGGGGAATAGATATCGTGGGACCATTTGTAACCGGGACAAAGCAAATGAGGTATCTGATAGTATCAACAGACTATTTCACGAAATGGGTGGAAACCAAAGCCTTGCAGCACATGCGGGATGGTGACGTATATGATTTCATTCTTGAGCACATTATTTGTAGATTTGGGATACCAGTCTTGATCGTTTTGGACAATGGGAAGCAATTCGAAGGGGAAAATGTAAGAATGATATTCAACGCATTTAAAATTCTATCCGGGAAGTCAACTCTGTTATACCCATAGAGAAACGGGCAAGCGGAGGCTACAAACAAGACACTAGCAACCACATTGAAGAAAAGGCCGGAAGGTCATCATAAGGGATGGTGTGAACAAATCCCAAATGTGTTATGGTCATATAGAACCACTAAGCGAGACGCAACAGGAATGTCACCCTTTTGTTTGGCATATGGAGCTGAGGCGGTGTTGCCTGATGAAATCATCCTTGCAACCATGAGAAGAGAAGCACGGGATACAAACTTGAGGAGAACAGAGAAATTGCGCTACAACATATGACAAATTACCATCAGAGACTGTCAAGGGAGTATAAAAAAGGGTAAAACCCCGAAGCTTCATACCCGGAGAGCTTGTGCTACGAGAAATACCCTCATATCAAAGAGGATCAGGAGGAAAACTAGAGCCTATGTGAGAAGGCCCTTATATCGTGAAAAGAGTGGTTGGAAATAGGGCGTACGAATTGGCGTATTGTAAAGGGAAGGACACCTACGAAGAGGGGAAGATAATATATGGCGAGATCTAAAGGCAAGATCGGAAACTATATCATCCCTGGAATCTCGTGTATATCAAGAAACATTACCCGTAAATGTAAGTTATGATGTTGAAAAGGCAATCAATGTGTAGTTGAATGGAGTTTATTAATAAAATATCTCTTCAATGATCAACTTATGTATGAGCAAGATCTTTGAAATAAGCGAATAAAACTCACTAGAAAACCAAAGAGAAATAAGACCTCACATTAGGAGGCAAATAAAGCTAACAAAATATGCAGTTTCTAGGGAAACTTAAAACCTTCGCCCAAGAAGGCTGAGAATCCACGGCATGCACCCTAGTTCGCATGAAAGTGCAAGAGGCAAGACCTAACGCATGTCATGAACAACTCTCAGAGAGAAAGTTAGGGGAAATGATAAGACCTATCCACCGAGGGTCCCTTTTATGATGGCCTTCGGTAAGGGGTGCAGAAATATGACCAAGGCGCCGACGTATTCGGTTGAGCTGTGGGTGCCTGGGACGTCTGGAGCGTTACCGGCCATGTCCGTATGGCAAGTCTTGGATACGATGCACTCGATCCCAAAGAAACCTCACTTAGGGTGTGACTTCGTAACCCCAATCCATATCGGCGAAGGTGATAAAAAGTCACGAAAACAACTAATGTCGTAATAACTGGATGAGAGGAGACCAACATGTTAGGGTTAACCTCCTTGAAGGGGAAATCAAGGGGAATATAAAGGGATGGCACCCTTCATATTAGGGAGTTGTGTGACCAAAAAATACGGCAATGTCATGGGACTAACATTCATGGGAATGGCTAGACCTGTCGCATTGTCGCGATCTAGAATAAAAATAAATGTTAAGATAAGGTAGATGGATTATTATTCGCAAGGATAATAAGCGCCTGATACTTCGTCGAATTAAGATCCTTCAAAAAGGATGAGGCATAATAAGATCTTAACTAGGAGGCACAATAAGACCTCGTAGAGCCACAACGAAAACACAAAGTGAAAATAAACTTCGACTCTGTCTTGATCAGCTAATGCTCAACAAGAACAAGAGGCAAGTATATACTTTTATATTTTATGTTCTTATTTAGCATTGTCCTCACAAGATTTAGCGTCTCTCCAAAGTATATACTTGGTACAATGGTCAATATATTGTGAAGGAAAAGGCACGAGATAGAGGCAAGTATACAAAGGCACGAGGTAGAGGCAAGTACATTATTTATGAAAAGAAAATGAACATCATAGGGGCAAAGGCACGAGGTAGAGGCAAATACAAAGGAACGAGGTAGAGGAAAGTACATTATTTACACATAAAAAAGATGATGTATATCCGAAACATTATGCCCCCCAAGCTTGGGAGCGCCCAATCAAGATAAAGTTAAAAAGTTACAACATCAACAAAATACAAAATCAAAGAGGGTCATGCATCCTTAATCATCATCATCTTCATGATCCTCGTCATTTTCTGTACCCTCATTGGTAGGTATTGGCTCATTGACGGCGGAATAATCATCTTCACGATCCTCGTCGGTTTCTGTATCCTCGTCAGTAGGAGTCAGTTCATTAACGGAAGACACCGTCTCCTTGACAACGGGTTCAGGCTCATCATTAGAAAATACTTCAAGATCCATAGAGACACGAGGAATGCCTTGATAATCACAAAACTCATTAAAAAGTCTGACCTTCTCGTTCTGAGCATTTATGCGATCGCAATTAAGGTCGCATCTTTCACCATTTTATCAAGATCTTCATGCAAACATAGAACATCATCTTGAAGAGTGGAGACCTTGTCAGAAAGATTGTTTTTCTCGCAGGATAAAAGAGAGACTTGATCCTTAAACACTTTCTCAGACCCTGAGAAAGTAAAGAAATCAAACAGATGAATTACTTTTGACAATAAGGTGACACCCAAATGGATAATAAGAAGAAACTCACGGCGAAGCTCAGACGAAATTTTCCTCTCCTCCGCGAGTTGTTTCTAAAGTTGTAGGATATGAGCACTTGACTTCTTCATCAGTTGCCGAGTTTCCCGAAGCTCCACGAGATGGACCATGCTGCGATTTTGTTCCTAAAAGATGAAAGACACCCTTGAGAATTCCGCGAAGTATTACAAAAGGAGAAAAAAGATAATGTCATATCAACTTATAAAGCTCACTAAGCCCATTATGGCGGAATGCTGCTGCAGAGAGAGATTCAAAGAGGCATTCAGAATAAAGTATTGGTCTTCGGCTAAGAAATCGTCAAAACTGAAGGAAACCAATGACTCAGCATACGCAGATCTTAGGGAGGGATTTCCACGAGTTGTTACAGAAATCTCTCTTAAGAATTTCATGTCAGGAAGAAACTCAGGATCCTCTGCCTCGTTAGCCTTCTGGCCGCCTTTAGACGAAGTGGGTATAGTTGAAGGAGTAGCTAAGTTGCTAGACTGTTGATGACGAGGAGGATCAAGTTGAGGTAGATCTGATGAGGAAGAAGGGACTTGGGTCAAGCTGTCTTCATCCGAGGCACAACGACGTAGTGGGGCACGAGATGTGGGAGAATCGTCATGAACTCCATGAAGTTAAGAGACGACTCGAGGAAAAGAAAGCAAAGTTAGAAAATAAAGAGATACCTGAGCAGTGGCAGAAGGAACCCCGGAACGTTGGTGTTTCCTCAAATTCTTTGCAGGACCATCCATTACTTGAGGCTCACTCTCCTGAAAAAATGGAAAGTTAGAAATTGACGAGGATAATGACCAAAAGAGGGGCCACGAGATACAAACCAGAGTTTGAACTGGTTTCCTAGATCGGTTCTTCATCAAATCAGGCGAGGGAAGCGGATAATGAGGCAGGAACGAAGACATTAGTGAACGATATAAGTAAAAGGCACGGAAGCCAAAGGAAAATTAGGATGACCTCGTTGGGCATCTTAGGCCAGGGAAGTCGACCCGGATCATACGTTGCGAGGTGATCATGCTCAGGGAGAGGACCAGTGCGAGCGGTGTCGTTCTCTTCAAAACCCCACATCATAGGACCCTCGGCTACCAAAGGAAACATCATCCAATCCTCATCATTGGAAAGACGAAGATATCTGTTTCGTTTCGTACCAGTAGGATCAACATCCAAAAGAAGTGCCATAGAATAGTAAGCCAAAGGTTTGCGAGAAATCTTGACGCCCTACTCCTGATAGGTTCTCAAGGTCATATCCTTGCCAACATAATTCACGGACAAAGAATCAATGTTATAATCTGCATGAACGAAATCTTGCACCAAGAGTGGAATCTGGGAAGGACCGCCATTAGACCTTCTAACGAACTCATTAGCAAGGCGAATAGTGTTTCCTCACAATTGATAAACACCTCGCTGAAGCTTAACTAGGATTTCATAAAAAAGAGGATTCTTTGGATCATACAGGGGGAAATAAAGGCCCGCTTTCAGTTGACCGACGGTGATCAACATATTTGTAGAAGTCCAAGTTCTCATTTGAATCCATCGGTAGTTTAGTTCCACGGATATGGTTGCGGTAATCGGGGGAGAAACATTGGAATCAATCGTCGGAGATAGAGAAATGCCCAACTTCTTAAGATCGACTTTAAATTACTCATAAGTCGTAGATGTAGTAGAATTGGGGACTTTCTTGGGAGCCATTGAAGGAGAATGAAGCAAGACCTAAACTTACAGAAGACACAAAAGAGAAGAGAAGAAGGTAAAAATTTAAAAAGTCTGAAAAAGCAGGGTATTTATAGAGATGACTGGTCAAACCAGGCTACCCACGGTCGAAGAAAATGAACCGGTGATCAGCGGTTACACGAGAAAAGGAACCACGTGGAGAGCACTGATGGGGAGGAGTGGCGGTTATTTAACTTCAGACGGTTCTTATTCCCCTCTCACCACGATTGAGTAGAATATGAAAAGGAAAAATTTAGATACCAAAATAGGGACCGCCACGTTGACATAGGTAAGACGCAAGAATCTGGCCGAAAGATATTATGTCGTTCCCTGAAAATCTTCGTCAGTGACTTGTCAAATCAATTCAGAGTCACCATCGTTGACTAATTGACGAAGTAAAAGTCATGTGTGAGATAATGTCTCATGACGAAGTAACCTCCTATGATAATATGAGCTACGAAGGATCAATGGAGTACCCTACAAGACACCAACCACGAAATAGAGATGGGTGAAATAAGCTAACTTGGCTGAAAAGATAACCAGCGAAGTAAGTAAACTATCGGGCAACAAAAAAGACAGATGTCCCGACAAACCCATGTGAAGATAGTGAAAGAAGGGGAAAAACTTTATGGAAAATGGCGTGGGCGAAGTATAAAGCACTCACGAAAGAACTTGGCGAAGTAAAATGAGCTGTACCCCATTAGGGTTGATTGGCCTATAAATAGAGGTCCTTAGGCAAGGCATGAGGGATCGGATTTTGGAGAGAGGATAGCTTAGCTTAGAGAGTGAGATTAGAGTATCCTTGTATTCAAGAACTTGTATGTTGTTTCTTTGGCTAATTCATCAATAAAGTTTTTATAGTTTATACTATTTACATGTCCTAGATCCCGGTTACTTTCCTGTTGGGTGTACTACTGGATTTCCAGTAGTTACAATGTTCATGAGTACAAATATTTATAAGTATTTAGATTTTGATGTATAATTTTTTAAATGGGGAAAAATATGGCTAGCCTAATTTTGAAATTTTTTATATTAGGAGCCCGCCATTAAGATACTCTATGTTAGAAACCCAAAATTAGTTTTAAAACTACTAGTTTTACTATACTGTTCTTTTATTATAGTAATTATCTTATTTTTATTTTATTAATTATCATGTTTTGGTCTATGGTGAAAAAAGTCAAAAACCAAGAATTTAGGAAAATTCGAAAAATCAAGCTCACCAAGAATTTCCTAAAAACGTGATTTTATCCTAAAAAATCCTGGCGTTTTTAGGGGCCACTCAAAAGGATTTAGGGGCCATCAATTTATACCCATCCAAAGACTCTAGTTAAGGGGTACCCTATATGATATTGAAGTTACATAAATGCCCTTTCGATTGTTTTGTATTCGAGAACAATATGTGTCTTCATACGTCAGAGTGTGTACATTCGGGTTATATTTCCATACTTTGTCTTCCGATTGTATAGTTTGTAAATATTGTTCCTTTCTTTATTGTTTAGACAAAGTCGAGAAGGGAGGAAGAAAGTGACAGATAGTGCTAGGAGGGAAAGGAGTGCCAAAGATAATTCAAGTGCTCAACAAAGCGAACAAGCACAAAGCAGTCAACAAGGAGTGCAACCAAGTGTTGAACAACAAGGCAGTGAACAAGGGGTGCGACAAAGTGTTGAACAAGCCGCTCAACAAAGTGCGGGACCAAGTGTTGAACCAGTTGATCCAGTGCCAAGAGTAGAAGAAGAAGGACATCCAAGTGGTACCCAAAAAGCCAAAAAAGGAAAAGATGGTGTAAAGAAGGATATTGCTAAGAAAGCATCAAATCTTGTCCCTCAGCACTTGAAGAAGAAGGGTATTCCAACAGGCACAATCCTTGGGCTACCAGCGGATGGAGGAAAATTGTTATTTGGATACAAAGACTCATGGGCCAGAGAAATATACGAAACCGAGGTAATAAAATTACCATTTTTTGTTAATGTATTGTCTATGTGTTATATCGTAATATTTGTATTAAGGATTTTTTTATGTACTTTAATAGGATCATCAAGATGCGGTCCGTCTACTCAAATCTACCGCCGCACCAACAAAAATGCTTGCGTGGCCTTTATCCGGTGAATGTGAAAGGTTCAAGACAATTGTTGCCAACTCGGGGTTAGCTAATGCCGCCGAGAATTCATTGTTGGAACATGATCGTGTGGCCATATCGGCGTTCTTGGGGAGAATGTATCCTGATACCGATACTTTCCCTATGCCGTTTGGGGAGATGACGATTACCCCGGATGATGTTGTGCAGATTCTTAACCTTCCCGACCAAGGCACAGCTGTAAAGTTTAACTACACAAAGCAGTTAAGTTGGGAACAACTTTATTCTCTAACTAACAAGTGCTTAGGTTGGGATGAAGAGACAACAACAGCAAAGTTTAGGAGGCATGCCAGTTATAGAACAAGACAGATCAACATTACAGCTTTGATGAATATGTTCCGAGGCACCTTGGAGAAGGAAAAGAATGGAACGTTAACTGATGAGCAAGTGAACCACGCTGCCACTGCATATCTCCTCTGTGTATTGGGATGTGTCATATTCCCCAATACTTCTGGCAACCGGATCGACGCCAACCTTATACAAATTTTGGATCCTCTCCATGAAGTCGGTGACTATTCTTGGGGCACGGCATGCCTAGAATTCTTGATGTAAGAGTTGAGAAAGGCGTCGAGGCTAGGAACCTTCCAAGTTGCCGGGAACGTGGCTCTATTGCAGGTTTTTTCTTTAACTCTATAACTCACTCAATATTTATTCGGTACACAATACATATGATGCATATTAATAACTCCAAAGGACGCATATTCGGTAGGAATTGATCCATCTTATTTTCCGAATGTTGGTTATTCGGTGGCTAGGTACTTAACTGTTTTCCCGATTATATATAATCGGAAATATTCTTTTGATATTAGAACCGAATATACAGGCCAGAAAAACTATAGGTTACTGAACTCCAAATGACGCATATTCGGTAGGACATGATCCATCTAATTTTCCGTATGTTTGTTATTCGGTGGCTAGGTACTTAGTTTTATTTCCGATTATATATAATCGGAAATATGTGTTTGATATTACTACCGAATATACAGGCCAGAAAAACTATAGGTTACTGAACTCCAAATGACGCATATTCGGTAGGCAATGATCCATACATATTTCCGAATGTTGGGTATTCGGTGGATAGCTACTCAGTTATATTTCTGATTATATATAATCGGAAATTATGTTTGGAAATTACTATCGAATATACACAATCTATTTACTAAAACTTGGTTTCTTATGTATATAGTCATGGATCTATGACCACTTCCCTATCCTGAAGTTGGCCGGAGAGAACCCGGGGTGGTGCAAAGGTACTCCTAGAGGAACAAAGTATATATTTGAAGACAACCGTTCTAGGACAAAGGAGCAGCAGTTGATTCACATGAGGGAGATTTTGGACCAATTGAAGGCCTCGGACGTATGCTTTGATCCATACAAGGAAGATCGAGTCAGTGGGCATATAAATGTTCGGTCGGACTTGTCCCTTTATTTTGGACCATTGTGGCACGCCACAGGATATGTGATGTATAACCCCTCTAGGGTGATGCGACAACATGAGTATATACAACATCAACCTCTGGAGAAAATGGGGGATTACTACAAATTGGAGTTGGAGTTGTGTTCTTCTAGTGGTGACAATCTCACGATTGTTCACACAGGCCCACCTACTGTTCTTGATAACTGGGATAAGAGGAATGACTTCATTATCGACACTGGTAGACGAACCACCCGAGGTGATGAAAATTCTCCAGACTATATGAGTTGGTATAACAAGGTATCACATCCTTTGGTTATCCGTGAAATCAAATCCAACACTACTGCGGCGGGTTCAAGTTATAATTGTATCATCAAAGACAAACCAGCTGGTTATTATAGACTGGTGTGTGTTCTTATATTTTTGTTCATTTTATATTATTCCTATAAATCTTAGGTAATTACCGTTTGATGTTATGTCATTACGTATAAAAAACAGGTGAATAGGTTCAAGCGTGTTTCCAAAATGTTAACTGCATGCCTGAAGAGCGGAGATCCCATGCTAGCTGAGAAGATCAAAGAGGCTAGAGATCTAGTTGATAATATGGATAACGAAGATTATGCTTCCTAGTTTGGGGAGAAAGTAACGAAGAGGCATCCGCCCAAGATGGCAGTATCAAATACGGGTAAAAGAACTCGAGCTTCATCGAGCGCTGAAGCTGCTCCAACTGAAGGTGCTCAAACCCGTGGTCGTGCAGTACTGGGAGGTAGTCACGGTCGTAAAGTAAAGAAGAGCAGATAAATGACAATGATTTTTGTTGTACATTCGGAAATTTATTTGGGTAACTAAGTTAGACAAGTTCAAATGACAATGATTTGTGTGGTATATTCGGAAGTTTTGGTAACTAATTTAACTTCCGATTATTTCAAAGACAAAATTTGAAAAGTATAAGTTTTTCCAAATTCTGATTTTTGGGTCATCGTACATTCAGAACTTTACAAAAATATTATCCTCCGAATATTAAAAGTTCAAAACAAACCACGCCATGGCTCCAGGTGGTTCCAAGGGCCAATATTGAAGGTTAGACAACCCATATTCGGACGTTTTGGTAACTATTTAATTTCCGATTATTTCAAACACAAAATTTGAAAAGTATAAGTTTTTCCAAATTCTGATTTTTGGGCCATCGTACATTCGGAACTTTACAAAAATATTATCCTCCGAATATTACAAGTTCAAAACAAACCACGCCATGGCTCCAGGTGGTTCCAAGGGCCAATATTGAAGGTTAGACAACCCATATTCGGACGTTTTGGTAACTAATTTAACTTCCGATTATTTCAAAGACAAAATTTGAAAAGTATAAGTTTTTCCAAATTCTGATTTTTGGGCCATCGTACATTCGTAACTTTACAAAAGTATTATCCTCCGAATATTACAATAGGTAGGTTGTTTAACAAAATAATCTACCGATTTCGTATAATCGGCTAGTTTTTATATCAATAATACTCCGATTACATCCATTACATAAAGTTCAAACGTCCTTAACCTTACAATTTCGTCAAAAACACCTAAATCCATACTCCTAATTGACCATAAAAGTATTAAAACAGATCATAATTTCCAGTGACCATAGAAACTGTCCCTCTTGATTTTGTAGCATCCTTCATGTTCAAATCGTTTCCCGTAGAGGTCCACATACCGGCGATCCGCAAGATTTCTCTGAAATTACGAATGAGTAACAAGTTAGTACTAACTTTTGTTAATGTGAGTTGGAGTTACAGAGATACTTACTCGTTTTTCATACGTCCACCAAGGAAAAGCGTTCCTAACAAACCGTTCCTCATCTTCAAGTTTGTCAATCTCCTTATCGAGTGCATTCTTTCTCATCTTAATGTCATTGGATGATCTTCGAATTCGATTACCATCTAAGGCCTCAAATACCATTAATATACGGTTCCATATCTGCTCTTCGGATTCCGATTTGTGGAGCTTGTCAACACGATCATGAGCAGTTACCACAACCCACGCTCTATAAATAGCACAATCTTCTTCTTCTGCAAAAGCAATATCCATGTTTTTTGTTATGAAAATTAAAACCGAAGAGAGGAAAGAGTTTGGTGCAATTGGGGTGATAGATATGAGTTTCTTCATATAGGTTTAGGGTCCAACGGCTCTTTTTGTTTTTCCCAAAAACTCCAACGGCTAATTTGACGAAAGTTGAATGTGGAGAAACCAATAATCGATAGGTATTGTATTTAGCATATCTACCGATTATGGTAGCTTTCAAAATTTGAATTTTGGGAAACTTATAATCGGTAGGTTTTTTAATATAATTAACTCCCGATTAACGCTGCATTCAAAACACGAACCAAGTGGTTATGGCCGGCTGTGTACACTCAAAACATATGGAATATGACAAGGGTTTGATCTGTGGCTCCTTATAATCGGTAGGTTGTTAAGTTGTATTCCCTTCCGATTATAGCAGCCTTCACCTTCTTCTCTATAACTCTAACAACTCAAAAATGAAAAAGAAATGGAAAAAATGAAACACAAATCATTCTAATACTGCACCGACTACAATCGGAAGTCTGGGAAATATTTTGGCTTCCGATTGCAATCGGAGGATAACAATGTTATCATATCCTCCGAATATATAAGGGTAATTTTGCCATTACGAATTACGCGAGATAAGGGCTGGCTACATTTTCCCTTTGGGTGACCTTTTTTGTTTTATTGTTGGCCCCTAAATCCTTTCGAGTGGCCCCTAAAAACGCCAGGTAAAAAATAGCTATAAATTAGGCTAAATAAATGTGATAAATTATGATTCCTAAAAAGTCTCCCTATAAAATCTAGTAGTTTCCAAGTTTGTTTTAGTTTGTTTTTCTCACTCCTAACTCTATCAACTTGAATCCGTGATTGCTTTTCTCTCTCTTAACTTTTATTTTGCCTAAATTATTTTAAAGTTATTTTAAGTTAGAAACTGAAAATATATTTTTGGCTCCTCATCAAATAAGCAGTGATAATCCTAATAATCACGTTTATCCCGATTTTCAGGACAATGATGTGTGATAATTCCAATTATTACATCTAAATGAAAATTCCAGTTTTCTTAATTTAATGATGATAATGGAGTTACTTAGTTTTACAATTACATTATCACCTCGTCGCAGAAATTCTGATTTTCATGATTTGTTGGAATCACACTTAGATTTTCGGAAAATTGTAGTTATCAAATGTTATTGAAAATTTTAATTTTCACAAATAATGATAATCAAAATTTTCACTCACTTACGTTTTGTGAAAATTGTATTTAATCTATATCATTGAAATTTGAAAGTTGTAGTTTTCACAATTTAGTGATAATCAAAATTTTCACTCGAAAAATGGATGATAAAAAACTCTTTCACCCTAAAATCAGATGAAAAATAAAGTTTTCTAATAAATATGCATGTAGCCAGCACCGTAACTTTGAAGCACACAACAATTATCTATAGTATTCGGTCTACCATTTGAGCTAAGATAACATTTACACGATAATACACGTATATTTTGAATGCAAAACAAAACTAGACCAATCAGTGAAATGAAGAGAGGAGGAACACATGATTTAATTTTAGAACTCAATCTGATGACAAGGAAAAAACACTGATATGATACCGAAAAATGAACTTAGTGCTCGTCGTTGGCGATACCCTAATTTCAATTGTACCGACCACGAAATGAAAAGAGAAAAACACACTGAAAAAGAAGAATCATATACGTATCAATTCTATATCCTAGGCTGCTGGATCAAGGAACCTCATATTTATCCTTGTTGACTAAGCTGTAATTACCATTACGTCTCAAGAATGTTATTCTGATCTCTTCCCTACCTCTTGGCTTCTTATCCTTCTTGATCCTAATGATTAGATTGTTCTTGTGAATGCTTTAACAAAATTGAAGTTCTTAACAAAGGAAGCCGCAGCTAATTTTTTCGTTCAATATTTACCTTAAAACTCGGATCTAAACTGTAGGAAGCGTATATTTCGGAGTTCATATTTTGGTTAATCTCGATCATCTCATCTCAAATCTAAAATAACGCCCATAACTAATGATGATGGACCGATTATTAATGAGATCACATTTAAAAGAGTTAATTATTAATGTTCATAGTTAATAAAGGTTATATTAGTCCATCTGAAAATATGAGATTTTTAAATTTAATCTTAAACTATTATCTTAACCGTAGATCATATCTTTTTGAGCAACAAATATATGTCATTTTAACGATGGGTTTTTAGAAGAGAGAGGAGCCAAATTTGGATTCCTCATAAATTTCCACATTTATAAATACATAGATTTTGTACAAAATAAATGTTAGATTATATGAAGTATCCCCTCGGAGAGTATCTGAGAGGTATCCCAGAGTATCCCCTACCCTTTTTGCAATTAAAAAAAGGTGACACTTTGGAGTATCCGATACGTGTCCCTAAATATCCCTAAATATCCGATACTGATACGGCGTCAATACGGATACGTCATCAATTTTGAAGTATTCATGCTTCATAGATCCCAAGGTTAAGAACGTTGCAGGGATCATTAAATTTCCGTTCGGGAGCTTTCACGGTATGTCTGGCACCACTTTACCTTAGTAGCACGTCTGCTACTGACATGTTTTTTTTTAATGTATTCTCCGGTTAGGACATCAACATATTGTGTAGTATAACATTCCAGGTGTTTTTCTAGATATAGCATCATTGAAACATCATACATACATATATTGAAACGGTAAAGAGTAACTTTAAGTTGTTTTTTTTATTATTTTTTTTTGAACAAGAACTTTTCAGGGTTCAGTGCCATGTAATGCTAACAGGTTGCGGGTTCCATGTAGAAAAAGCAAACTGCTCTTTCTTGTGTAAGATTGGCCATTAATCTGTGATTGGTGAAACCATTAATTATGTCACCCTAGCAATTGGGTGGCCATATGTCTGCATTGCAAGAGATGAAATAAATGAAACAGCATTTAAACTAAGCTACATTGGGAACAACGTGGTGGCGCCTTTCTTAACCAAAAACTTGGGAAATCAATCCTTTGTTGATGTGAGCGGCCCGATTGCCGCTAAGGTTCACGTTTGATTTACTTAGTGTGTTTGTCAGCGTCTGTGAGGGGGAAATATAGTTGTTCTACTTTGTGTGATTTCGTTGCATAGATACATTTTTCTTTGTTGTATTTGTTTGTTAACGCTCAGCATCTCTTGTCTTGGGTAAATGCTATATTGACTGAACTAATTCTTGTTCAAATTGTTGGTTTGAATACATCACTGCCAGAGAAGAGATAACCCGACACTGACACTCTAGAAAAACCGGCAAAAAAAAATGTATTGACAGTTTTATTGGATAAACAATAAATGGGCCAGGTAGCAAATGCGGATGGGCTATTTATACTTTAAAAGTTCTAAGCCCACAATACAGTGAACTTGTATAACGGTAACAAGAGTGCCGAACGGCAAGTAGTCACCAGTTGGGACTTGGGATCAATGCTTACGGATAAAACAGTCAATGGAGCAAGACTGCACAGCTTGCTCAGATTGTTGGTTTGAGAGCTAGTTTGGTTCTTTTTCACGGGTGTAATTGACAATTGGCAAGTAAAAACAGAATAAACTTTGCATTTAGGTTTCATCAGGCACTGCGTAGAAGTTGCCAACCACCTTTGTAATACTAAGAAAATATAATACTCATAGACTCATTACGAAGACTTAATACAAAGTAAAATCGGCAAGAGTTTGCGCTGCACCTCTAATATTCCGCAACAGACTAACTTGTGCATTGAAATAAAGCTTGAAACAGCAGCCTCAATATAGGTAAAATAGGATGTAAGTGAACTTTAAACACCCAACATAAAATAAAAACCTGGAACATGAATCTTGGTCTGGCCAAGACCAAATATCAATCCTTTTCTGTTCCACAAATCAGGAAAAAAAATTCCATGATAGACCGGACTAACTTAATAAGCAATAACGTCTTGAAATTATAACAGAAATACAAAAAAACATCAACTAAAATCTAACAAAAAGAACATTTCAGCTTGACATATTCTAGGGGATAAGCGCATAACACTCACATTGACTAGCTTGATATTTCTCCTCAATTCTTTATTCTTCTTCCACCACCACCGCCAGTATTACCGTCCTCATTATCTTCTTCCGAGGAGTCAATCAAATCTTCTTCTTCTGAGGCCTCCCATTGTATTTTCCCTAGATAAGTTCCCGTGCCAAGTGAAAAGAGACTCTCCACATAAACAGATGTAATGAGAGCACAACCCCTTAGAGATTCATCATGGGAATTAATAGTTTCAAATGTAGAATGTTTTGGGTCATACAGACCAATATGCAAACATCTATCAGCCAGCACTATCCCTAACACAATCTTTCCATTCTTTAAAAATTGCAAGGGCATATAACTAGAAACTTCCCCAAAGTGTTCTCTTAGCTCAATGGTGAAAAGCTTGGTCCATGATGCCTTGTCCTCCCTATTGTCCTTCAACTCCCACACACCCATAACCTCAGTATTATAACAAAAACAACAAAGTGATCCCCCTAACACACACAAACATACTATGGCATTTTCATCAAAATCCGGCAGTGGCACTGCATCCAAGTCGTCTGTCTCGAACTCGAACCGGAGAAGAAAAAAGCTGTGCAAGAAATCGCTTCGTTCCATCTGTGCTATCCAATGAAAAGCTCCGTTAACAGGCCATCGACCCATATCAATTATTCTTGGATAATATAAACCATCTATGTCAACTTCATCAACTCCTGTCCATGAATTCCCTTTCAGAGTATAGACATATACCTCACAATGAGACCAACGACCATGAAAAGCCTCTGTCAAATGTACCACTTTGAAATCCTCGATTTGTTCATCATAACCAAACCCATACTCTACATAATTCCTATCCTTAACCTGCTTTCCAACCGGTGGATTTGGTAATCTTTTACATTCATTCGTAGTCGGGTTCCACAAGATAAGAACAAAGGACAATGATGTATCGTTAAGCATATAAATGTGCCTTAATAAAACCAAACCATTACAACATCCTAAAACCTCAATTTGCTTCTTGTTAGATTTATCAAAGTATTCGACATGACTAAGTTCCTCACATGTAGATAACGATGAATCGTAACTAAAGGTATAAACATCATTGTGATTATGGAACATGAGATTGAACTTGCCCATTTCAACAGCATAATCATTCCGGGCTTTAAGAAATTTGGGGCATTTTAATTGATTGGACCACGATTGGTTTACGCACCTGAATCGTGCGAGTGACTTCAGAGGAAGCCGAATAAGAATGTCTGACAGGATATCCCATGGTAGGTTCATCCTGCAATGAATCAAAAACAGTTATTCTAAAAAAAGAAATAAACCCAAAATCAAAATCAAAAATCCAAAGCAAATCAAGAACAGTTTATTAAAAACATAAAATCAAACCCAAAATCGAAAATCAGAAATTAGTGTATGAGACTTAGACAGTACCTGCAAGAACGAAGGGACTGTTGGGGTATGCCTGAATCACCTTCAAATTGAAAGAGAGATGAAGAACCCTAGCTAGGGCGAAATCTTTTACTTTTGGAAGGAAATGAAATGGGAAAGTAGACCAAAGAAACCAAGGGTTTAAGTAGGTTTTTATCTCAAACAATTATGTTTCGATGGACGGTCATAACCTCATTTGTAATCACGACCGGAGCAACCTCATTTCAGTGTCGCTAAATAGATGACCAGGTTCATCCGATTTAATTGTCCACGTGTTAGATCCAGAAAGACTACACGTGAGGGGGGTGTTGAGATTATTAGTCCCACATTGTCTGATTAATCTAAGATCCCGCATCCTATAATTCTTAGGGCCTCTCCACTCATCGCCAATTGATTTCGGGTTGGATGCCGTATTCTAACAGTAGTTAAATGGGTCTTTTCAAGTAACATAAAGGGAAATTTGTGGAGATGGAGTAACATGAAAAAAAAATGGTGAAAAGATTACACTCCGTACTGATGTTTATAGTTTTAGGCTTGAAACATTATTCATGACATAATTGATATACATGAAAACTAAACTCGATATGAAAAAAGATGAAATCATCTTAGTTAATTTAGATTTCATCTTTCTTTTATTTCTCATTCTCCTCGCACCATCAAAGATGATTGACTCTTTTATATGAATCCTGCTTTGAAATTATCAAAGGGAAAAATATATTTTTATAGTTTGATACCTAGATTTTGTCAAGAACTTACGCTTGGTAACAACATTATTCCAGGTAGGAGTTTGAAACATGAACTTTACGTTAACTATTTTTGACTAATTGAATTTTCAAAGAATCAAATAAATATGAATAATTGCAACGTTATTTTGTTACTAACGCGTTTTTCACGGTGAACCAAACATTGAGGCAATAGGCTAGTTTGGTATTGCTGTGAATTTTAGAAAAGCACTTTTCTGTTGTGTTGCGCGTTGTTGTGCCGTGTTGTGGAAACAAATCGGCATGACGTTTGGTAAACTATAATTTAAAAAGCATTGTGTAATTAACAAACTGCAAATTCTGTTTGGCAAATTGCTACTTAAAAGTGCTGGTGATGTAGTTAATTAGGAAAATAGACTTATTTGAAAAATTAGTTTTAAATACAATTTTATTATAATAAATTATATTTCTAATTTTAATACATTTAATGAAATATAAGTAATATTTAATTTTTAATTTTTTTTTAAATATTTATATTATTTAATAACAAAATTATGATTATGGTTTGCTTAGAAAATATTACTAAAATATTATTAGTTTAATATTTATTGATTTTTTTTTGTTTTTTGAATTACTCATTTATTATTGGATAAAGAAAATTAATTATTTTATTATTTTAATTTTAATTTTAATTTTTTTATTATTTTAAATAAAAAATAAAAAAAAAATAGAGAAATAAAATAAAAGTTAGAAATATAGTGTTAAGTGTACAATATTTGAGGGTAAAACTTCTCTTTATAATAAATTAACAAGGTTAAAATAGAGAATCAATTAAATCGAATCATGTGGATTTAAAAGCTAGTGCTGAGTAGCTTTTAAAAGCATGCCTAAAATGAAAGTGTTTCTCTCCAAAAGCACTTTGAAAAAAATTTACCAAACACAATTTTTGTTATAAATTTGTTACAAAGTGCTTTTGGTTGAAAAAAAGCAATCCCTAACTGGGCTAATCTTTAGCGGGTGATAGAAATTTGAAAAGGGGATGGTACCAAGTACACCTCCAACTTTTTCGTTTCGAAACCTAACTGACAATTCCTTGCGTGAACTTTCATTAATTTTAAAGGAATACAGATAATCTCCTTTAATACCAACAAGAGAACATCAAAGTATTACCCTTCATTACCGTTAGATCCCCTTATACTAATTCTTATCCATTAGATTTAGGAATATTCTAAAAAACATGGCCGTCACAAAAAGATTCGCATCACAAAATTGTCAATTGTTAGATCATTAAATTTCCTTTTTTTTTATCACCCGTTAGATTTTAAGGGAGTGGTTTAAGAATAAATTGAAAAATTCTATAAATAAAATTGATTGATTCAAAAGCACACAATCAACAATCCATTTTGGATGAAAAATATGGTGTCAACGCACCACCAAATTATATGCAAAATAGAAAAACAAATATCGTATTGTTGACGTGCAACGCACGTACTCATTACTTGTCAAAATAATAAGGATATAAATAAAAATAGGACACAAGAAATTTTGTGAACGCGGAAAAATACAATGGAAGAAAAACCCCGGGAACTTGTCCAGTTTGAACACACATTATATTAAGTCATCACAAGTACTAGCCTACTACAATGATTCTGGTCTGGAATATAGTTGCGACAGAATAAACATTTCAGGCTATAATGCTACAGTTGTGCACCTACGTCTCATGATTCCCCCAAGAACCTAGCATTTTTTTTTTCCTGAAGCTATAATGAAGACTATTCTACTTGGGCT
Organism: Papaver somniferum; assembly: GCF_003573695.1. Classification (NCBI taxonomy): domain Eukaryota; kingdom Viridiplantae; phylum Streptophyta; class Magnoliopsida; order Ranunculales; family Papaveraceae; genus Papaver; species Papaver somniferum. The sequence continues at coordinate 3,761,193 of NW_020632152.1, forward strand.
TCACGAATCTTGAAGTGAAGTCTTTCAAAGTCCCACATTAGTTCCCAAAGAACCTTTTGTGCTGGTATACAACTCTTTGAAAGAAAAATAACTTTTCTCGCAAAAGAATTATCTTAGATTACTAATTTGTAAGAATGTAAAGAGTTTTCCTTAAAAAACAAAGAACAAAAGCACAAAAATTTTCAAAAATGAGATTTTGGATTTTTTTTATCTTAAGGTTTACAAACCTAAGATTTTAGTTTTGCGAACTCAATTATAAATTGTTTCAATAGAAAATTTTCTGATCAAAGACCGCGAACTCAAGTAAGTTTTAGTTCAAGAACCTTTCTCTCTTCACCAAACTCGTGAACTCATGACATAGGTTCACAAACTCAAACAAATATCGAGTTCTGGAACCATTCTACTTCTTTTAGGTTTGCGAACTTATAACATATGTTCGCAAACTTAATTAGTATAAAATTGAAATTTCAAAGAAATTAAATTGAAATCTCAAAAAAAATTCTTTTATATATTTGCGAACCTATACTTTCAAAACTTATTAGATAATATTTACTTGATTTTAGTTTCGAAAAAGCGAAAAGCATCAGCTTAACGGCTAATATGTGACAAGGACCTTCTTTGGAATTCGATTATTTGATAAAGCATGCGACTTTTCTATGATATATAGATAAAAAAAGAAAAGAAAATAGTCTGAAAGGGAAATTCAGTTCTTATACCATTGATGAAGTTCTCCAACTGATGTTTTTGTGTGATATTTAATCTTCAAAAGTAACTTGGATGATCCTAAGATTTTAATACCAAATCTAATATAGATCAGTGATAACTTTATTAATAGGCTATAAATCAATATTTTTTTTCGATATCTAAATTTGACATAAGAGTTGCCATATTAATGCATGGAGGTTCAACCGATCATACATACTGAACCTATATGTTTGGTTCTTTCCTTTACGAGAGAGAAGAAAGTCTTCTCAAACTTTTTTTAAACCTTAAGGGATAAATATGATTAACAAGAATTGGTGGGCATACTACAATTTGTATGATTGTTTTATGCTCTTGAAATCATCCTATAACGTTTCCGATTTTCTAAACCCGCATTATCAATATAACTTACGAGGTTAGCATTTTTTCGAGGACCTGACTTCGATAGACATGATTACATTAAAATGAAAGTATCTCGAATCACGAGTTATCGGATATTTGTGCAACACACAAATAATTGTTTGGGTCTACCTTAAAACTTCCAGTTTTAGCTTTTGTAGTTCACCCGCCGAATACCCAAAATTTTGCTAATCGTGGCTAAGCCCCAATTAAGAATTGGTTTTTCTCTAGCCAATATTTTTTTATAACTAGGATCTATTGTACCAAAGTATTAACTCTTCGTAGCCAAAGGCGTATTCCACATGCGCAGTTCAGGAAATCAACATATAAACCAGGCTAGAAGTTGCATCAGTTCAGGAGATCAACATATAAACCAGGCTAGAAGTTGCATCAATCACCAAGAGATATGGAGAAAACCTCCTGCACATTGGAAAAAAATTAATATTGATGCTTCTTTTCTTTCTCATAATACTAATGCTGGTTTTGCTTTAATTGCTCGTGATTCCGCAGGGAGGTTCTTGCCAGCGATGGCCTACTCAACAAGAATCATAGATGTGAACCAAGCAGAAGCAATGGTACTGCTCAAAGCTTTACACTGGATCAAAGAAATGCAGTTCCTAAAAGTCATCATAGAAGGGGATAATAGAATATTAGAAGGGTAGTGTTGAAAGTTTTAAGTGGGAAGATCAGAATACTATTCTAGAGTGCCAGGATTTTCTTCAAAAATTAGAGTCATTCAAAGTTACTTTTCAAACTAGCAAAGCTAGTCGGGACTAGTATTTGGTATCAGATTTGGCTGAATAAACCTCCAAATGTAATTTTCAGTATCTTAACTGCTGAAAGTAAGAATTAGGTAGTTTATCTAGGATTTCCTTTGTAATTTGGCAGTCCCTTTGTATTGTGTTAAAGTCTGCGGGCATCCAACTCAAAACCAATTGGCAATGAGTGGAGCGGCCCTTCCATATTATATTTTAAGTTCATTATGCGGAAACTAGGGATGTGGAACTATTTGTGGGTCTTGGGTGAGCATCCGAGCCAAAAACGAATTAATCAAATCTATAAAACGAAGTTTTTCTTTCTTTTGTCTGTGCCGAAGCTTTGCATCATGACTGGGAAAGACTCGGCATATAATGATAAAGACTCGACATCTAATGTTGAAAGAAAAATTGATTCATCTTCACCATACTACCTGCATCCTTCGGATCACACATGTATGGTTATTTCCCCGGTGAAACTGAATGGTGATAATTATAAGGAATGGTTTCGATCAATGCGTAATGCGTTTCGAGCCAGACGAAAATATTCCTTTTTGGATGGAAAAATTACCCAACCTAAGGAAGATGATCCTGATATTTAAGATTGGTGGGGTGTTAATTCAATGCTTGTTGGATGGATTGCTACATCCATTGAGCCGAATATGCGATCAACTATTACTTACTATGAGACTGCCAAGGATCTTTGGGATGATTTGAAGAACCAATTTTCGATTGGGAATGGACCAAGGATGTTGCAATTGCGTTCAGATTTAGCCAATTGCAGGCAAGATGGACAGGCGATTGCTGCTTATTTTGGACGACTGAAAGTTCTGTGGGAAGAACTCAGTAACCATGTTAAACCTCCCATGTGCAGCTGTAATAAATGTACATGTTTACTTGCTTCTCAGTGGGATAAACAACGAGAAGAAGAACGTGTTCATCAGTTCTTGACGGGTCTTGATGATACGATATATGGGACGGTCCGCTCTCATATAATTGCTCAAGATCCTCTCCCGTCACTAAGTCGCGTATATGCATTGGTTGTGCAGGAGGAAACACACCAAACTATTGCCAGGACAAGAGATGTACGTGTGGAAGTTGTGGGATTCGCAGTACAAGCCCCAAAGGTGACAAAGGGACCTGCTGCTAGGAAGACTAGAATGTCGACAAACCAACTTGTAAGCATTGCGGAAAACGAAAAATGGGTCATTTGTCCAAATATTTTTAAATCACGGTTCAAGTGGACGAGTAAAAAATAGTTTGGGTGAAATGGCCAAAAAAAAATAGTAAGTTTCATCCTAGCTTAAATTTAAAAAATAGCAAGGATGAAACTGGATACATACTGTGTAAATTAAAAATAAGAAAAAATATTTGAAAATGGGCACGATGAAACTGGTTACATCCTTCCTATTTTTACATTTTTGTCCATTTAAACAGTATCAAAATCTAACTGTCCATTTCACTCAGGAATTGTTGATTTTGGTCTTTTTAACCAATTTTGTGTGCGGAAAATCTGGTCATGAAACAATAAATTATTTCAAACTTGTTGGGTATCCAGATTGGTGGCTAGAAAAACATGGGAAAGGAATTGGAGGGCGTGTACAACAAGGATCAAACAATAGTCAAGGAAAGCCAAGGTTTGCTGTTGATAATGCCACTATTTCTCCTACAGGTGGAGGTGAGAACTTTGGTGGTGTCTCTATTTCAGTACAAGATCGGGCAACCGCAATGAATACTCTCACAGACTCTCAATTGACCGCCATCGCTAACATCCTTAACTCATCGAACAAGGAGATTTCGAAAGAGAAACTTTCCGGTAAGTGGATACTTGACACAGGCGCATCGAGACATATGACCGGACGTAAGGATTTATTACTTCACTTGCAGCGGATCACCTATTGGAATTCCAAACGGCACTTACTTGCACGCTCAGTGCGAGGGAAATGTTGTGTTTGGGCCTGATTTGGAACTAAATCATGTTTTATTTGTGCCTACCCTTAATTGCAATTTAGTTTCCTTGGCATGTTTGATTAACAACATGAAATGCACGGTGACATTGACTGGTAAGCTATGTTTGATACAGGATCGCACTACGAGGACCTTGATTGGAGTGGGTGAGCAAGAGGACGGGGTCTATATTTTTAGGAATGCGACACCAGCTACGACAAATTGAGTAACTACATGAAATACTTATTATTTATGGCATAGGCGTTTAGGTCATGCATCGAATAAAATTGTTTCCCTACTTCGTAGTGTTAATAAAAGCGATTGTGAAAATTCTCGTGGTGAACCATGTGATGTTTGTTTCAAGGCAAAACAAACTCGTGATGTTTTTCCAATCAGTATAAATAAAGCTAATGATTTATTTGGTTTAGTTCATTGCGATGTGTGGGGTGCTTATCGTACTTCTTGTTCTTGTGGTGCACATTATTTTCTTTCCATAGTTGATGATCATTCTCGAGGTGTTTGGGTTTATTTAATGGCACATTAATCTGAAGTGACCCAAATCTTCAAAAACTTTTATGCTATGGTTAAGACTCAATTTAATAAGCAGGTTAAAGTGGTTTGACGTGATAATGGTACGAAATTTCGACCATTAGTTCCTTACTTTGCTGAACACGGTATCGAATTCCAGACCTCATGTGTCGATACACGTCAATAAAATGGACGTGTTGAACGCAAACATCGTCATCTACTTAATGTCGGGAGAGCTCTACGGGTCACATTGAACGAACCACGTAAAAGATATGTGTCTCCTTTACATTCGTGTTCTTCTATCTTCTTTTATGTGTGCTTGATGTGTTTTGATGATTAAGATCATCTTGGGTGTAGTAGCAGAAAAGATGCAACTACACCACGAAAGGCTTGTTTCGGCCAATACGATGTGAGAGTTTCCTAACCGTTCAACGTGTGAGCTTTATTTATCTAGGCATTCACGTCTTTAGAAGTATGACAATAAGTTAACGTGCTTCAAAAAAATAACAGTAAGTTTAATTAAAAAAAAAGAAAAAAAGAACAGAAAAGAGAGTAACTTTAACGCTAAGACTACCCTTACGTGCATTATATAATTTCTCTAATTCTTACTAAGAAAGTGGTTCAACAACAAAAAAAACATAAGAGCCCATATTTATACCTACTAGAACACCGCGGTGGGGAGGGCCGACCGAAGAAAAAGAACATTCAAAGAGTTTGGTATCTATATAAGAAATAAATTGTGCCAAAAAGTGAACTCAAAGAGTTTGGTGTACATGTCTGCATGATGCCCTCCGGACTTATACAAAGTGGATCTCCACATTTTCGAGACACACACACAGAAAGAGACGCAATTAAACTGAAAAGTAAAATCTAAATGCAACTTCCTCGCTTCAACAAAAGGACTATCTTGAAGTCAATGCATAGCGCTGTCATTTCCCCGCTTATCAATTTCATGGGTGCATGATGGAGCAGCCCTGATTCCTCCCTCTTCTATTCCGCCAAAGAGAGCTGATCTATTGCTCCTATATTGCATAAGCACTACCATACTGTACTGCATTTTACTATTTAAGATGTCAACCTTGGTGAGTTTCTCAAGGACAACTCTTACAATACTTGAGCTCGTCCCTTTGTCTACAGTCCCCTCCTAAAATATAAAATTGAGTCCCCTCCTAAAATATAAAATTGAACCCTGAACCCTGAAACAAAACAAAATGTATTCTGCGAACTTTCTGTTCCAAACTAATACATTTGGTTTTGATTTGTAATCGAAAGGACCTTTGAAGCGACAATATTTAACAAGATGCTAGCAAATGACACTTGAAACAAATAATTGTAACAATAATTGTATACCCCCTGTTATCAAAAACAGCATCTGAACTTAGGAATACGCAATAATAATTGTAACTCTTCAGAATACATTCAAGCTAGAGAAACTAAGTTATTTCTGAAGTTAATAAGAGAAACTTTTCAAAAGTGAAATCAATGAAGTGTTCGCATAATAAAGCTAAAGGTCATTGCATTACCTTAGGTGAGGCGAATGAACATACTGGCATTGACAGTGGGGGGAATTATAGATCTCATTACAGTTCCGGGGTTGATCACTTCCATAGCCCCGTTTCATTAGCAAAATCCCATGCGTCTTTTTCTGTCATTATCTTAGAATCTGGGTAACATAACTGTCCCATGCGGCCTTTTCTGCCATTATCTTAGAAGCTAGGTAACATAACTGTCAATGAACCATAACATAAATACCGAATACACCAACACCCAGTAATATATCAAGAACAACAAGAACTTTACATATGAATGTGATTCATCAAATAGACTTTAAAACCTGAGGGACGGAAAATAGACTTTAAAACCTCAAGTAAGCAGTTTTAGATTTATCAGCGGTACTTTGTTTATCTAGCTCAATGAGCGCTAAATCAGACACATCCAGCTCATAAAGTGAAATGGAAATCCACTTAGTTTCTGGCGGTGGAATGGCCGAACCTACTATTTCCTAGGCCAGTTCTAATCTAAACAACATATAAAGGATCAATCTAAGCAGCTTTAGACCTCCGGGGTTGCAAATTTGCATCTGAACCTCAATTAAGACTAGACTGGTTTCTAGATGCAAATATCAGTGATGCTTTCTTTTTCCTAACTAAATTGCATGTTAAATCGGACATTTAAGTTGAATGGACTAGTTACAAACAAGTAAGATACGTTCCATAACACTCCATGGTGAACATTAAAACTCACTCCATTTTTCTTCCAATAATCAAGATCATCCCAGCAATCCTCCCTTTTAGGTACATCAGCTGGCCAATTAGGACTCGGCTTATAACCGAAATCGATGAAGTTAGCACAGCTCGTTTTACTCCACATTCCTTTGCTGCTTTAAGTACATTCATCGTTTCCTTTACTGTAGGATCCAACAATTGCCTCCGAGAAAACAAAAATCAACCAAATTAGCTGCAATTACAGGAATCTGAGGATTTTAAACAATATTTGAATTCACTAATTACAAATAAAAGGAATCCCAAATAAGAACGTATCCTACCTATTAATACCAAACTGCAGTTTTTCTTCTTGTGAATCAAGTTGATTGTAAAATCAAAATTCAAAGAGGTATAAGTGCATTTGGACTGATTCTAATAAAACCCAAACTGAAAGGAATGATCTAAACATGTTATTCCCCAACAAAGAACTGAAATTAATAGTTCAATTAGTTTACCTGGAGAAGAAAAATTAGAACCCCCAATTTGATATTGTCATCTCAAACTTCAACTCGACCTCCGTCGATGATTAAGTTACTTTGTGAACAGAGATTGGACTGAAGTTGAAGAAGAATGAAGGTTAGGTTTAATCAAACTCCAACAGCAAAACTCCAAATCGAGAAAATCCTCGATTTCTTCTCGAACCTTAACTTTCTAAAATTCTAAATTTAATCATCATTTTCTTCTTTACAACAGATTCAGAAACATCTTCATACACCCTTCTTTCTTATTCGATCTCTCATAGCACCAGATTCTCAAATCCTAGATGCAAACTGTTAACAGATCTTCCCAAATCACCGCAGCAACACTCTAAACCTATTCCGAAGAACGAAGAATCGAGAGAAATGAAATTTTTTAACTTTAGGTACTTATAAATTTATTTAATTTAGTATAAACCCTCATAATTTCCTATATACAGTACGAAACCCTTATAGAAGAACGGCTCCCATCGAATCCTTGTTTTAAAGTTATGTCGTCCAACGAAGGCTATCGAATCTGGACAAAGAGATCTCTTATCAGATGAACGACTCCCGTTAATCCCGTGTTTTTAAGTGACATGATCCAATGGACAATATTGATATTGAAGACGGAATTTTTTTCAATCTTTTTATCAAATTGTTAGGATCCGTTTGACAAAAATGTGGTCATAAAAGAACTCCCTCCGGTCGGTCGACCCAACTCCGAACACCTGTGGCCCTGACCTTTATGTGATAAGTCCTTCAACGTTATACTAACAAAGTGATTTCTGAACCTACGATCATCACTGGATGGGATAATATCTCTAAGAGCAGGTGGAGCCGGTAGTCATATGAAGACCGTAGAAGGGCTTATATGTTCAACGTTATGCTATTTCTTAGTGTCAGCTGTACTACTTCCACAAACCAATGACAGGATTTCTTGTCTTTGTGGAAGTTAAAGACGTACGTATCACATGCTTTCCGTGCTTCCCATTCCTGCCGTGCTCTTCCTGTTTGAACTTCCCATGCTTCCCGTGCTTGCCGCCAAAACCATGCCCAACACCATAACCACCGACACTGTGTTCATCACCGAAACCACCGTGTTCTCCATGTGAAGCACCATGTTACGACAACTGGTGGGCAGTGGGCACCATAGGCAGAAGCCACTGCTGCAGCACCCTCAGCTGGAATTCCTCTCATGGCCCCCATTCTTCCACTGCCACTGTCCATAGTCTGTATAGTCATAATAGAAGTAGACGTCGGCAACCTAAGTTACCCAACGATACAGCAAAATACTTCTGAGCATACAATTAACCGATGTAAGTCGTACGTGTCACTAACTAATGTGCAAGTGTCTGCCAGTTATATATGCATACCTCCATGATATGGAGCAGATGAACCGGGATATCCAGCAGGTGGGTATGTACTTGTGGTGTGGAAAGTATCCAGCAGGAGGGTACTCTTTTTTTTTTTTTGCTCGGTAAATAGAAATATATTAAGAAAAAAACAATTTACAAACTCTGCAAAGTAGAAGCCACCAAGGGTAAAAGAAAACACAACAAAGAAAATCAAAATCCAAGGAAAGACTAGGGAGGGTCAAAGAACAGACCTTTCCAGTTGGAAATCACATCATGATGCAAAAGATTTGTACAGGTTAAATTCTTAGCAGCCTAATGAAAAACGCCGATTTTAGAATCAGCAATGATAGCCTCCACAGTGCGTTTCTTGCCATTAAAAGTGCGGGCATTTTTCTCGTTCCAAACGTTCCAACAAACGCTGACAGGGATCCTCTTCCATATCTTCTTCCCATTATTTTGAGTGGCCACAGATGACCAGTTCTTAAACAAGTTTAACATGGATGAGAAAGTAGGAAACTGCACATATGCTTGAGCGAAAAAGTAAGCCCAAACTTGATGAGTGAACCGACAATTCCAGAAGAGGTGAGTACCAGATTCCAACACATTATTGCATAGAGAACATAAATTTGTTGCTGACGAGCCTCCAAAAACAGACAAAGCGCAATTTCTAAGCTGCAGATTGTCAATGGTAGGAAGACTATCAAGAACAAGTTGCCAAAGGAAAAATCCAATTTTATGAGGCCAAGCATTGGACCAAATTCTCTTTCTAGGAAAAGAAGGATTGCTGGTAGTTAAGGTATCTACCTGATAGGCAGACTTAAGGGGTAACCACCTGGTTGAAGGATTGCAGGAGGGTACTCTTGTTGAGGGGTAACCACCTGGTGCCGGAGGGTATCCCCCTTGTTGGGGAGGATAATTCCCGGGAGGGTAATTTGAATGCCCTCCAGGCTCCATGTCCTCCTGCAGCTCCAGCTGATCCATGAGCCCAGGTTCGACATCAACCCCTTGTCACTTGAGTTATGCTGGTCTTTTCCACCTCCCATTTTCCTTAACTGCCAAATAATGCTGCACACATCAAATTAATTAAAACCTACTGTTTGAATTGAGCAACATTGGGTTCAATATTAACAGCAACGTTGTGTTCAATATTAAACAAACAAAAAGCAAAAGGTGAGATATATACCATCTCCAAATTTAAAGCACTGGATATAGTTATCCCCATTATTTGCAGCAAGGGGCCTAGACCCACATTTTGACGCAATTGAAGAACAATTTGTGTATCAGAATTTGATACTGACAAACCTACCATGACATGTAATAATTATATTAAAGAAATTAAACACTAATTCCTTATTATCTAGAGGTTGTTTAAAGGGATTCCATAAAATACATATCAAAGTTGAGACAACAAAGAAATTCGGATCAATTTCCTTTTTATCTAGAGGTTGTTTTAAAGGATTCCATAAAATATCTATCAACGTCGAGACAACAAACGAATTAGGGTCAATTGAATCAGACGGTTATAAAATTCTAGGGTTTTTAAAACGAAGAAGCATGTTGGTCAGATGTTTAAGATAGCTGCTATGAAATCTAATTAGGCATGAAGAACCTGAAAAGATTATCAGAAATCAATTATAAAACCATAAAACCTGGAAGAATCATCCATCCAATCTAAGTTGCAACTTAATAACACAGAAAGAAAACTTTTGATCCTCACTATAATTTTTAGATCTTAAATTTTTAGCATGGGAAATTTTTTCCCTCGTACCCGAATTTAGAGAAAAATTATGTCATACCCGTTTGACGGAAGTATTGTACACGTGTTACTGACCTCCAATTAAATATTCGGTATATACTCGGTGTAACTAAATTATTTAGGTTGAAACTCTCCTAAAAGTGTTGTCCACCTATCTTTTTGTTGACGGTGTTACTAACGGATAGATAAATATTTGATGTAAATAAATTATATTAAATAAAAATCACGGTAGATAATCAAATATTTTTCCAGTATGTGGTAAGAGGAATAAATATTTACATCATACATTAGTAAGCAAGGCGAGGCGCCAAGCCCGGCACCCCAGGCGAGCGCTTGAAATTTTAAAAAAACCTGAAGCAAGTATAATTTGGCGCCTGGGGGCCTTTTTTTTGCCAGGCGCCAGCCCTAAGCTTAGAGCGCCAAAGGCGCTCGCCTTTTACAACATAGATTATTAGTGCTCATCACGATTGTATGTTTTAGCTGTCTAATTTAATTCAAGAAAATTTAAGAAAATAAGCAAGTTCCAATATTGAATTTGCAACTCCAACCTATAAATGGCATCCCATGTTTGTTTTCATCAACTTAAGCAAAAGCTTGGAAGAAAAAAAAAAGGGCATCTCCTGCTATATACCGATACCAAAGTTAGCAATGGCTGGAAGTTGCAGTACTAGAATGGGCGCCATTGTTCTTATTTCCGTTGCTAGTCTTTTTCTAATGTGTCATGCTGGTACGTAATATATACTTGATTTTTTGTGCGACTTCTTTCGTTTTTGATTTCTTTCATTTTTAATATCACGCACCTCCACCTCCGGTGTGTTGTCCAAAGCTAATCAAATCAAACAATCGAATTCAATTGAAGTCGGTTATGATTGGGTTAGCTGAAGCTGAATTCAAGTACTTACTTGCCTGTACAACAGTTTATTCGAAGTGCTCAAATATCATTTAGGCTGGTTAATTTCGCTAACTTGTTGGGTTTTTTTTTTTTAGCCATACGTACAGAATTTCTGTATAAGTGCCAAGTTACAGATAGGAGGAAGGCACTCATGACGGATAGTGCCGCCATCAGTACTCTACGAAAAGATGGATTTAAAGAGGGTCCAGCAGCACCAGCAGGTTACGTGATGGATACTTTGCTTTATTACCGCGTACGTGAATTCGATGCTACGTTTCACGGAGAGTCTTGCCTGAGTAGTTTTGATTGTGATGAGAAATGCTCGAAAGTAAGAAATACTGTAAGGAACGACAAGACAGGATTAAAGAGTGAATGTGTCTACGATAACGATAAATCTCCACAAACTTCATCCTGTGGCTGTTGCATAGATAAAAGTACAGTCGACTTGAGCGGCCCGATTGACGCTAAGGTTCACGTTTGATTTACTTGTGTTATTGTCTGCGTCTGCGAGTCTGACTGCGTGGGGGGTCTGAAGGCCTTTGATTTAAGCACAAATTCTGATTTGGTTGCATATTTACACTTTCTTTGTTGCATTTGTTCTTCTGACTGTGTTTGTTTTTGTTCTTATTCCTTCCTGTATAAAATACCTTCCAAGGTATATTGATTTTTTTTGAAGTTGTAGTGAAACTTAATGTTTCAGTTGCTATGTACTGAAAAACCATCTTACGATTCAATGGCGCAAGAATCGTGAAAAACGTCACAGGCTCTCACTTTTGGAGTGTGTGAGAGCTAGGTTGGTTCTTGTTCACGGCTGTAGTTTAAAAATATTGGTAAGTGAAGAAACAAAAACCTACACATTGAGTTTCATTCAGGCACGTAGAAGAAGTAGCGAAACAGAGGTACCCTGTACTTAAAAAATTAATACTAATAGACTCATTGTGAAGCAATATCTGCAAGAGTTTGAGCTGCACTTCAGAAATTCCGCAATAGACTAAACTTGTGTATTGAAACAGCAGCCTAAAGATAACTAAAACAGGCTAGAACTTAGCTTTAAACTTTAAACACCTAACAGAAACAATAAACCTGAAACACGAATCTTGCTATGGCTAAGACCATAAAAATACAACTCCTTTCCATCCTTTTTCAGTACCACATTTCAGGGGGAAGAAAAAAGGACACCATGATAGATCTGACTAAACAAATGAGCAATAACGTTTCCTAATAGAGAACTACCAAAAACATGAATAAAAATAAAACAGGAAGAACATCCCAGCTTGATTCTAGGGGATAGGCGCGCAACACTCCCATTAACTTGCTTTTCTCCTCGATATTTCAATCTTCTTCACCATCACCACCATCAGTATTTTCGTTGTCATCATCTTCTTCTGATGAGTTACTCCAATCTTCTTCGTGGGAGGCCTCCCATTGTACTTTCCCTAAATAAGTTCCTGTGCCAAGTGAAAATATGCTCTCCACATAGACAGATGTACTGAAAGCGGAAGCCCTTAGAGATTCATCATGGGCATAAATAGTTCCAAACGTAGAATGTTTTGGGTCATAATGAACAATATGTAAACAATTATCAGCCAGCTTTAACAATAACACAATCTTTCCATTCTTCAAAAATTGCAAGGGCATAAAACTAGATACTTTCCCAAAATGTTCTCTTAGTTGAATGATGAAAACTTTGGTCCATGATTCCTCCTCTTCCTCCCCATTGTCCTTCAACTCCCACAAACCTATAACGTCAGTACCATAACAAAAACAACAAAGTGATCCACCTAAGACACACAAACATACTATGGCATTTTCATCAAAATCCGGCAGTGGCACCGCATCGAACTCTTCCGTCTCGAATTCAAATCTAAGAAGAAAAAAGACGTGCAAGAAATTTCTCCGTTCCAGTTGTGCTATCCAATAAAAACCTCCATTAACAGGCCATCGACCCATATCACATGATCTTGGATAATGCAAACCATCTATATCAACGCTATCAACTCTTGACCATGAATTTGCTTTCAGAGTATAGACATATACCTCACACCTAGACCAGCGACCATATGAAGCCTGTGTCAAATGTACCACTTTGAAATCCTCAATTTGTTCATCATATCCAAAACCATATTCTACATAATTCCTATCCTTAACCTGCTTTCCAATAGGTGGATTCGGTAATCTCTTACATTCATTCGTAGTCGGGTTCCACAAGATAATAATAACATAGGACAATGATGCATCGTCCATCAAATCAATGTGCCTTAACAAAACCAAACCATTACAACATCCTAAAACCTCAATTTCCTTCTCGTTAGATTCATCAGGGTATTCGATATGACTAGTTCTTTCACATGTAGATAATGATGTATCATAACTAAAGGTATAAATATGATTTTGATTATGAAACATGAGATTGAATTTGCCCATTTCGACAGCATAATCATTTCGCGCTTTAAGAAATTTGGGGCATTTTAATTGACTGTACCACGAGTGGTTTACGCACCTGAATCGTGCGAGTGATTTCAGAGGAAGCCGAATAAAAATGTCTGACAGGATATCCCATGGTAGGTTCATCCTGCAATGAATCAAAAAACAGTTATTCTAAAATAAAATAAAATAAAAACAAACCCAAAATCGAAAATCCAAAGCAAATCAGAAATCAAACCCAAAATCGAAAAATCAAAACAAATCAGAAACTGATGCGTGAGACTTAGACAGTACCTGCAAGAACGAAGATATGAAGAACCCTAGCTAGGGCGAAATCTTATACTTATGGGAGGAAATGAAATGGGGAAGTAAGAAACCAGTAGGTTTTTATCTCTAAAAATTATTTTTCAATGAACGGTCATAACCTCATTTGACTCTTTGCCTGTGGTCAAACCTAATGAAATGGGAAAGTAAGAAACCAAGGGTTTCAGTAAAGACTAACAGGGGTTAGTCCACGAGTGAGTTGGAGGGAGTTTAATGTATTTTGAATCTTGGGGATTTTGAGTGAGTGTAAGAGAGTATTGGGAGTTTGAGAGAGTTTGGTGTGTTGAGTGTAGGGAGTTTGAGACACTCTCCCAAAATCTCTACTTTTTTGAGAGATTTGGAGTGAGGCAAAAATACACTATAAACTCTCTAGAACTCCCCATAACTCCCCAAAAAAAACAAACTCCCTGTCATTCTAATTTTTACCACTAACAGGGAGTTTAAGAGTTTTTTTCAAACTCCCCCACGACTAACGGGGTTTTCTAGGGAGTTGGGGAGACTCTTCTAAACTCTCCCACGACTAACGGGGATTTTAAGAGACTCCCTCGAACTCCCTCACGACTAACGGGAAAAAACACAACTACACCCAACTCCCCCAACTCCCTTGAGGACTAACACCCTGTAAAGAATATCTGCTGTCTAGTCAAAATTTGACCACAGGCAAAGATTCAAGCGGAAACTTAGTGTCCTAGTTCATGATGTACACACTCCACAGTCAGAAAGCACACGGCTGTGATAATTTAGCACTTTAGACTGTCTAAGCCAATTTTCGTATCACACCTCAAATTTATTTTTAGTCATAAATATTGATTAAAAAAATTTAACTCACAATGACAGGTTTTAGATTTTGTAGTCACTTTCTATCATGTGTTACTATTTATTGTTTGAGTTAAAGTTTAGGCAGCGTTAGCAAATCCCCTCTTTTGGGTCGGAGGCCCTCCGTTCAGGTTTTGGATTTGGTTCCCGGCCAATTTTCCAGCAATATTTTTTTGCATTGATAGACGGTAGGAAGTTTGAAGCATTTCACCCCCATCTCATATTTCCACTACCATCATAATATCTTAGTCTAATCGTTTAGAATGAAAAAATAAAGAGCAATCCTCTTAGAAATCCTAAGGTTCTTTGTTTCCCTAGCAGAAGGACTAAGTTTCAGTTTTCCTAACTAGACGGACAGAATGTAATCGGTTATCCTGGTTAGCACAAAATCGGTCGGAAATGACCTTTTAGTCCTTTGAATGGTTAACTTAACCAAACCGGGAATGGGAACTCGATATCCAACTTCGCTAACCCTCGTTTTTTACGTCTTTTCTTCTCTGTTCTCCCTCATTTTTTACTCTTCTTCGTTGGTAGGCGTTGTTGATTGTACTTTATTGTTGTTGGAGTCGACGGCGGTTGTGTCTGACCTCTGTTATTTTGGTAATGGTTAAATTGCGGTTGGTA
This sequence comes from Papaver somniferum, assembly GCF_003573695.1. Taxonomy (NCBI): domain Eukaryota; kingdom Viridiplantae; phylum Streptophyta; class Magnoliopsida; order Ranunculales; family Papaveraceae; genus Papaver; species Papaver somniferum. The sequence continues at coordinate 3,776,437 of NW_020632152.1, forward strand.
TTATTAGATTTTGCTACTGCCAGGATTTGGTGAAATCTTTTTATTTAGCTGCTGCAAGAGTTTTCGATTGAGTTTAAATTATTGACCTAATTTTCATATTTTGTTGAACCTGTTTTACAGATTTTCTAAGAGGAACCAGTTAAGAATGTCATGGTAAGTTACTACAAATTATTTTTTTCTATCTTGCTGGGTTTTTTTATTGGATCCAGTCCATGGTTTCAAATTGTGGTTTTTTTAGATTAAGGTATTGAAGCAACATGTTGAATGAGTGTAATGGTGTTGGTGTAGCACCAATGGGTATGATCAGACCATAACTTGTAATCAAATTAATTATTCCGTTGGCGGGAGTTTTTAGGCCATTGCCAATGGTGCCTTGTCCTGAGACTCGTATTTCTAGATTTACACATGCTTGTCTTTCGATTTCATTTGGTTAGTGCATCTACTCACTTGTCCAAAACTGCATATACGTTGTCTTCCATAATAGGAGTAACTTTGTTCATCAGGCTATAAGTGACTATAAATGGTGCTAGGGATGCAAATTTCTTTCTATAAGTGCAGCACCCTTGCAAAAACATGCAATTGCTACTTGTAGCAGGGATAGTTGGTTTAATGAAGTCCCTAACTGGATGGTTAAAACCGTACAGCAGGACTTGAACAATGTGTCAGCTTAATCCTTTTTGAATGAAGTATCTTTCTTATTAAAGAGCGAAAGAAAGGTATACTCCTAGACTGTTTTAATAGCCCTACTCTTAGTGGCACCGGGAAATAGCGAAGAAAAATAAACACTCACTCATGTTCCCGGAAAAACGGAACATGGACTGCCACCAACTATGTAGTTTCACTTAGTAAATCACCTAAAGCTCGATTTGTGGAAGGTGTCATTCCTTCTTGATTTATAAGTTTCTCATTATCTTTTATCCTTCAATTTTGATTTTCAGATTACTGGATTAGGTTCTCCACATGCTATATCAGTCATGTTGGAATATTTTCAACGCCGCTAACCAAAGGGGGGTCCTTGGGGGCATCGCCCCCCAGGCTGTGGTCGACAGGTGCAAAACCATCCTATTTTGCACCTGGTGGGGGTTTCAAGGGGGCAACGCCCCCGGAAGAATTTTTTGAACTGAAGGTTTTATTTGGCCGATAAAAGCCTGTTCGAAAATTTCGAATCCAAAAGACACCATTGATGTCTGTTGATGAAGGAACCTGACGTTTCGTGAATAGAAACCTGTTGGCGAATAAAAAAAAACCTATTCCCAACAGGTGCAAAACCCTTTATAAATAGCTTCTCCCAGTTTCGTTTAACATATAAGAAAAATCAATCTGTTTTCTCTATTTCAAAAAGCATCATCAGAAATCAGAAATCTCTTTGTGTGTTCTTGATTGAATCAAGGGGTACAAACCTTGAATTCAGTTTTCGTTGCAGGGCTTTCATTGTATTCTGAAGGCAATATTTCGCATACCTGTTGTAATCGCCAATTGTTATTGGGAGGGTAGAAATATTTGTCTAAAAGAAATTTATACAAGCCTTGAAAGTTTTGGAGTGCAACACTTTCTTCTCTGTGTCATTCATCCTTTGTGAAACCCATTTTTTTCCAACAGTTTTTAGACAAATAATTTCTGGCAATGGAGGGTGAATCTTCGAATTCGAATGCTACTGCTCAATCTCTGTAAGTGATGAACCAAATCTTTACTCGATTGGAACGTTTTGATGGTGAAGGTTTTACCCGTTGGCAAGAGACTGTGAAGTTTTTCCTGATCACCATCAAGTTGTGGTACATACTTGAAGATGGATTGGAGGAAATTCCTGCTGCAACTGACAATGACACTGAGGAATTGAAGGCTAGACGAAAGCAGCGTCAGGAAGATGATTTCATGTGTCGTGGTCATATTTTGAATGCTCTGGACAAACATGTGTACAATGCACATCGGAGTATTGGGACTGCAAAGGGATTGTAGACTGCGCTTGACAACAAATACAAGATTTCTGAAGCAAGCAACAAGAAATTCCTGATTTGCAATTTCATGGATTTTAAGATGGTTGACAGTAAGTCAATCATTGCCCAGGTCAGTGAACTTTTACTCATAGTTAATCATCTTAAGGATGCTGGAATTGATCTTGTTTCTGCGTTTGTTGTTGGGGTTATTATTTCTCGTCTCCCCCCTTCTTGGAATGGTTATAAGAAGAAACTTAAGCATGCTGAGACTGACTATGATTTAGAGGCCTTACAACGTCATCTTCGCATAGAAGAGGACTCTCGTAAGCGAGAACTTAAGGATAGTCCACATTCTGAAAACCATTCTAAGGTGAATAGCGTAGAAGAATCTAAAACACCGAATTCCTTGAAACCTAAGAATGATACTCAGTTTAAGAAGCATCCCAACAAGAAGAGTAAGAAGAAGGGCGCTGGCGGCCCTTGCTACTTCTGTGACAAACCCGGCCATTTTGCTCGTGACTGTCGTCTCAAAAAGAAACAACAGCAGAACCAGAAAAGGAGGCAAATATGGTCGATGACAAACTTGTGATCGTGGTGCAAGCCGCCAATGCTGTTGCTGAAACTTGGGGTGGATGGTGGTACGACAATGGTGCAACCATCCATATCTGTAAGGATAGAAATCTTTACAAGACATACGAACCAGTTAGTGGAGAAGGAAACGATGTTGTCTCCGCAAACGGTCAACGCAGCAAAGTTATTGGGAAAGGCACTGTTGAACTCTCGTTTACTTCGGGAAAGACTGTGACTCTTACTAATGTTTTACATGTCCCTGACATCGTGAAGAACCTTGTTTCCGGCGACCTTGTTATGAAGGCTGGATTCAAGACGACCTATGAGTCTAATAAGTTTGTGTTGTCCAAAAATGGTGTGATTGTTGGACAAGGATATGCTTGTAATGGGATGATTAAGCTTAATTTAATAAATAATGGTTCTGCTTATATTGTTGACTCTGTTAATTTATGGCATGGTAGATTAGGGCATGTGAATTATGGTTCTCTTAGAAACATGAATCGATTAGGCTTGATTTCTGATTGCAATTTTGATCATGCTTCTAAATGTGAAATATGTGTGCAAGCAAAGATAACTAGAATTTCCCATAAGTCTGTAGTACGAAATTCTTCCTTACTTGAATTAGTACATAGTGATGTGGGTGATTTGCATGGTTCTGCCACTCGTGGTGGAAATAAGTATTATGTCACTTTTATAGAAGATAGTACTAGATATGCTTATACATATTTAATGAAATCTAAGGATGAAGTCTTTGATAAATTTTTAGAGACACAATTAGAGCACAAAATTAAGATTTTACGTTCTGATCGTGGTGGTGAATACTTTCCTACTGAATTTAATTCCTTTTGTCAAGAGCATGGTTTAGTTCATCAACGTACTGCACCTTACACACCTCAACAAAATGGTATGGCTGAAAGGAAAAATAGAACTTTGATTGATATGGTTAATTGCATGCTTATAAGTTCTGGTTTGCCTAATTCTTTGTGGGGTGAAGCTATGTTGTCTGCATGTTATATTTTGAATAGAATTCCTTTGAAAAAGAAGAGTGTTTCTCCTTATGAGTTGTGGTTTAAGAGGAAACCAAACTTGAGAAGACTTAAAGTCTGGGGTTGTTTAGCATATGTTCGAAAGCCTGATCCCAAAAGACCAAAGTTGGGAAACAGGGCTTATAAATGTGCTTTTGTGGGATACTCACTTAATAGTATCACCTACAGATTTATAAACCTTGACACTTTTGAGATTATAGAATCTGTAGATGTGGAATTCTTTGAGAACTTAAATAGGAACAGTTCTCAAATGCAACCCATGGAGAATCCATTGTTACCTGATCTAGAACCTATGGAGATTGATAACAATGATGAAAATCCCTCTCCTACTCATGACAATGATATTTCAGTGCCTACTGAAGATATCGAACCTAGAAGGAGTAAGAGAGGAAGGATTGAGAAAAAGCCTGATCCAAACTTTATTTATTACCTTGTAGAGGCAAATAAGAATAGAATTCTTAGTGTTAACCAGTATGTTATGCATACTGATGATGACCCTAAAACTTATGCTGAAGCCATGAGTTCTAGAGATGCAAATTTCTGGAAAGAAGCCATCAATGATGAAAAGCATTCGCTTTTGACTAACGGGACTTGGGTATTAGTAAATTTACCTCCTGGTGCTAAAGCAATAGGAAGTAAATGGATATTCAAGAGAAAGTTGAGAGCTGATGGTGAAGTTGATAAGTTTAAGGCAAGGCTAGTTGCCAAGGGTTATAAACAAAGACATGGTATTGATTACTTTGATACATATGCTCCTGTTGCCCGCATCTCATCCATTCGTTGCTTGATTGCACTTGCTTCTATTCATAAGTTGGTTGTGCATCAAATGGATGTCAAAACTGCTTTTCTAAATGGGGATTTAAAAGAAGAGATATATATGGAACAACCTGAAGGTTTCATATTACCAGGCCAAGAGAAGAAAGTTTGCAAGTTAGTGAAATCTCTCTATGGTTTGAAGCAAGCCCCTATGCAATGGCATGAGAAGTTTGATAAAGTAGTTTTGTCATATGGTTTTGTGGTGAATGATGCGGATTTAAAAGAAGAGATATATATGGAACAACCTGAAGGTTTCATATTACCAGGCCAAGAGAAGAAAGTTTGCAAGTTAGTGAAATCTCTCTATGGTTTGAAGCAAGCCCCTATGCAATGGCATGAGAAGTTTGATAAAGTAGTTTTGTCATATGGTTTTGTGGTGAATGATGCGGACAAATGTATCTATAGTAAGCATGATAGTTCTGGTTGTGTGATTCTCTGTTTGTATGTTGATGATATGTTAATCTTTGGGTCTGACATATCTGTTGTGGAAGAAACAAAGAAGTTTCTTAGTTCTAACTTTGATATGAAGGATTTAGGAGAGGCTGATGTAATCTTGGGAATTAAGATCCTAAGAAAGGGAGATGAGTTGGTTTTAACTCAATCTCATTATATTGAGAAATTTCTCAAGAAATATGGTCACTTTGATGACAATCCATCACCTACTCCTTTAGACCATACTATCAAGTTAATGAAGAACACCGGCCGTACTCATGCTCAACTTGAGTATTCTAGTGTTATTGGGAGTCTTATGTACGCTATGCATTGCACAAGACCGGACATAGCCCAAGCCGTGGGAATATTATGTCGTTTCTCAAGTAATCCAGGATATGAACACTGGAAATCAGTTTCAAGAGTTATGGCTTACTTGAAAGGAACAATAAATTTTGGTTTGCATTACCAAGGCTATCCCGCTGCACTAGAGGGGTACAGCGATGCTAACTGGAACAATGTAGAATCAAATTCCAAGTCAACTTCTGGATGGATTTTTACATTAGGGGGTGCTGCTGTGTCTTGGAGTTCCAAGAAGAAGACTTGTATTTCTGATTCAACAATGTTGTCAGAATTGATAGCTTTAACTGATGCATGTAAGGAGGCAGATTGCCTTAGAAACCTACTTATGGAAATTCCTTTTTGGAAGAAGCCAACTCCGGCGGTCTTGATTAATTGTGATAATCAAGCTACAATCTATAATGTCTCTAATAAGACTTATAATGGAAAGTCTAGACATGCAAGTCTTAGACACTACATGGTTAGGCAACTACTCAAGAGGGGAGTAGTTACGGTTAACTTTATTGAATCAAAGAGGAATTTGGCAGACCCATTTACGAAAAATCTACCAAGTTCAGTGGTTTCAATAAAAAGGAAAGAAATGGGACTAAGGTCTGTGAAGGAAGTTTGATCTCCCATAGCAGAAACCCAACCTATGTTTTGAAAAGGATAAACAAGGTTCAATGTGGTACCAACAAGTTATGGATGTGGATTATGGAGCACTAATATAAAAACTTCCCATTTCTTATTAGTGCTGGTTTCTGCAAGAAAATAGGATGGATGTAAATCCTTAATGAGTCTATGATTAGTAAAAGGTGTATCGCAGAAACACCTTCGAGACTTACCTATATGAGTATGGAAATAAGGCCGTTTCCTAAGAGAAGAAGACCGTTCTCTAAAGAAGACTCATGAACAAGGATATAAGCACATGGCCATTAACGTGCTTGGCTACAGAACACATGATTTTATGAAATCAATATGTGTGGAGACTCCGTTTTATCATAAGGGGTACTTGGTTCAAGACTGGTTTCACCATAGAACCTCGATAAGGCTTTGAGTTTCTTACACTAAGTGAAGGTTCAAATCCAAAAAATACCTATCATTTATGTGTTGATTTCAACGATGATGCTTAGTCTCAATTGTGCTTGAACTACGTTGGCTTGATCCCACTCGGGTACGTAGGCAGTCACTTCGGTGATGCAGTCACTCTGATTTAAAAGTTTTAACTTTGTTTTATGGTTTTTGAAAATAGGGGGAGAATGTTGGAATATTTTCAACGCCGCTAACCAAAGGGGGGTCCTTGGGGGCATCGCCCCCCAGGCTGTGGTCGACAGGTGCAAAACCATCCTATTTTGCACCTGGTGGGGGTTTCAAGGGGGCAACGCCCCCGGAAGAATTTTTTGAACTGAAGGTTTTATTTGGCCGATAAAAGCCTGTTCGAAAATTTCGAATCCAAAAGACACCATTGATGTCTGTTGATGAAGGAACCTGACGTTTCGTGAATAGAAACCTGTTGGCGAATAAAAAAAAACCTATTCCCAACAGGTGCAAAACCCTTTATAAATAGCTTCTCCCAGTTTCGTTTAACATATAAGAAAAATCAATCTGTTTTCTCTATTTCAAAAAGCATCATCAGAAATCAGAAATCTCTTTGTGTGTTCTTGATTGAATCAAGGGGTACAAACCTTGAATTCAGTTTTCGTTGCAGGGCTTTCATTGTATCCTGAAGGCAATATTTCGCATACCTGTTGTAATCGCCAATTGTTATTGGGAGGGTAGAAATATTTGTCTAAAATAAATTTATACAAGCCTTGAAAGTTTTGGAGTGCAACACTTTCTTCTCTGTGTCATTCATCATTTGTGAAACCAATTTTTTTCCAACAAGTCATGTTATCAGATTCTGGGTCTCTCGTATGAGAGGATGGAGCTGATTTATGTTCTCAAGGTACTCTTCTAGATAACTATATCATGAAAAGTGAGTCTTGCTCATGCAGCAACTACACAAGTGAATTCAGGTACTAATCTTATTCTTTTGGCTATGGCGAATATTTTTCCGTTTAATATTTGCACTGCATACTGATTCTTACTTAACAATCGCTTAAATTTTCAGTTTTTTTTTTAACACTGAAAACTTGAGATTCATAAATTGATTCCCCTAAAAATTGAATTATCAAAAAACCTTAATTAGGGTTCAATGTAATTTTCAGTTAAGTAATTGTTAATTGTTTAAGTTGGGATGCCTGGGTGATTGTTGGGTGGCCAAGACTATGGGAAAAAATTCTTTGGTGGCCTTCACTGATTTACACTGGATTAAAAAGAATGTAGTAGGAAGTAGTAATGTACAGCTTAAAACTGAACAAGGAATTACATCAATGGATTGAGCTCAGAAGAAACAAAGGATAAGTTGATAATCCGTTTCTTGTACTGATGACATACAAAATGGCAGTCAATTTCGATATGCTTGGTACGTTCATGAAAAACATCATTGTGAGCAATGTGAATAGCATCCTTGTTGTCACAGTACAGTGGAGTTGGTTCTGACAGATTAACTCCCATATCCCATAGAAGCCATCACAGCCAAACAATTTCTGAGGTTGATTGTACAAGAGCTTTATACTCTGCTTCAGCACTAGATCGGGAAACTACATTTTGCTTCTTACTACGCCAAGATATTAATGAACTACTCAGAAATATGCAATAGCCTGTAGTTGAGCGTCTATCTGTAATATCTCCTGCCCAATCTGAATCTGAATATGCACGAAGGGAGAGATCAGAAGTGGACGAAAACGTAACTCCTTGATACAATGTCCCTTTGATATAACGTAAGATCCTGAGTACAACTGCATAGTGAGTGGATCGCGGAGCTGCCATGAACTGACTAACTATATGCACTGCATGACTGATGTCTGGTCAAGTAATAGTTAAGTAGCTTAGACTTCCCACAAGCTGGCGGTACAAGGTAGGATTAGGAAGGAGTTTTCCATCAGAAGGACTAAGCTTGTTATTCAATTCAAGAGGTGTGGCTGCAGTTTTATTATCCGTTAATACAACACGTTGAAGAATATCTGAGGCATATTTTACTTGAGAGATGAAACAATCATCAGATGAGTGAGAAACTTCTAAACCAAGAAAGTAATGTATGGAGACTAGATCCTTCATTTCAAAACATGAACTAAGATGAGTTTTAAGAACATCAATGCCTTTCATGTCATCACCTGTAATGACCATATCATCTACGTAGAGGAGTAGAAGAACCATACCCCTTGCAGTGGAGCGAGTAAACATGGCTGAATCATACGCACTTTGAGTGAATCCGAATCGTAGAACAACATTGGAAAACTTTTCAAACCAAGCACGAGGTGCTTGTTTGAGTCCATAGAGAGGTTTACGAAGCTTACATACTTGATTAGGAGAGTGAGACATTCCAGGTGGAGGTCGCATATACACTTCTTCTTGAAGATCTCCATGAAGAAAGGCATTTTTCACATCCATTTGATGTAGATTCCATTTTCGAGCAACAACAACAGCAAGAAGAGTACGAACTGTAGTCATACGAGCAACAGGGGTAAATGTTTCTTCATAGTCGATACCATACTCCTGAGTGTATCCTTGAGCAACTAGACGGGATTTGTATCTAACTATCTTGCCGTCTGAGTCAGTTTTAATTTTGTATACCCATTTACTTCCAATAACAGACTTTCCTGGAGGTAGTACAACCATATCCCAAGTATGAGATTCTTTGTGTGCAACTAATTCTTCGTCCATAGAGTGTTGCCAGACTGGTAGTACAGATGCTTCCCTGTAAGAAGTTGGTGCATGCACAAATAAAATCGACGATAATGAACAATGATAGTTTGCAAACCTGACTGGTGGTCGACGATTTCGTGTTGGTAAAGTAACATTGTCAGATATAAGATCCCCTTCTTGAGAAGCTGCGTCAGGATTAACCATAGAGTGATCTTGTATAGCTTCCCTATTTTCAAGAGGAGTAATATCTGTGGAGGGAAACTGAATGGATGTTGATGGAGAACTGGAATGAGACGTATCCTCAAAGGGATCTAGATAGGAGAACTGTTCTAAGTTGGGAGATTTACTAGTGGGGAGAGACCAAAAGGGTATATTTTCCCAGAATGTAACATGTCTGGAAACACGTAGTCTTTGACTCTATGGATCATAGCAGCGATAACCCTTTTGTTCTATGCCATATCCTAGGAATACACATATAGCGTTCTTTTCGCTAAGTTTGGTTCTTTATCTCTCGGTAAGAAGAACGAAGCAGGTTGACCCAAAAACACGAAGCTCAGAGTAATTTGGTTTCTTGTTGTATAACCGTTCATATGGAGACATTCCTTCTGTAACTATGGATGGAATACGGTTTATTGTGTAGACTGCAGTCAGGACTGACTCACCCCAAAAGTTAGATGGAACTGATGCTGACAAAAGTTGTGTTCTAGCTGTCTCTATGATATGGCGGTGTTTTCTCTCTGCAATACTATTTTGCTGTGGAGTTTCAGTGCATGATAATTGGAGAAGGGTACCTTCTGTTGCAAGGAATTCTTTGAAAGGAGTTGATATATACTCTCCTCCTTGATTAGCTCTGAATGTCTTGATGGATTTTCTGAATTTGGTCTTGATCATTCTAGAAAAGGTTGTGTAAATTTTTAAAAAATCTGATCTAGAACTGAAAAGATATATCCATGTGAAACGAGAGAAATCATCAATGAAAATAACATAATATAGTTCTCCTCCCTTAGAGATAATATGATATTTTCCCCATATATCTGAGTGGATGAGATCAAAAGGTTCGACAGAATGAGTTATACTACTATTGAAAGGAAGAGCAGTTTGTTTTCCTAACTTGCATGAGATGCAATAAGGTTCTTTATCAACCTAAATAGTTCCTAACAATCCACTATTTATCATATGAGTGAGACGAGAGAAAGACACATGGCCTAAATTAGAATGCTATGACATAAAAGGAGACACAGACGGAGAAAAGGAATCTGCAGTTGCAGTTGCAGCAAGCTCACTCTTTGACAGTCTAGGGGAAACCATTCTTTTGAGAAGGTACAATCTTCCTACTCTACGTTCTATCCCAACAAGCTTCTCTGTCTTGGGATCCTATATCACACAGCCAGAAGAGAAGAAGTAAATGTTAAATCCCTGATTACATAGTTGTCCAATTGATATAAGGTTCATTCTTATTTTTGGAACAAGTAACACATCAGATATATGTATCTTGTCAGAGATTTTAATCTGACCAATATGACTGGCATCTAGTTCAGATCCATCTGCAGTTTGGATTTTAGGTATAGTAATAGGACTTTTCTGCTCAAATATGCTAGAATCAAATGTCATATGGTTAGAGGCACCTGAGTCAAGAAACCAACCATTTGAGAAGATACCTGCGGAAGTAGATAGTGCAGATGCTGCTGTAGAGTTATTGTTGCCCATTGAAAGTGCATGTTGGAGCATTTCTTGTATGTCAGCTAGGTTATTTGGTATAGATGCAGGTGATGCATGGGTGGATGGTGCAGGTACATATCCAGTTCCATTAAACCTTCTTCGTTCTCTCATGTTTCTGGAAGATGGTGAGGTGCAGTTTGCTACTGTATGTCCTGGTTCCTTGCAATAGTTTCACTGAATTGGAGAACTTGATTCTTGTTGGATTCTTTGAGAAACTGAAGTGTGAGGTCCACTCTGCAGTGGTGTCACAGTGCAGTTCTTGGCTAAGTGACCTGATTTCTTACAGTTGTAGCATTGAGTTTGTGAAAAATCACGAGATGTCTTCTGTGTATTGAAGTGATTGTAAAGTCTTGCACGTGAAGGAGCTGCAAACACGGCTGGTATATCTGGCTTGATTCTTTTTCGAGTTTCTTCAGTGATGAGTTCTGACAATGCAGCCTCAACAGATGGAAGAGGTGATCGATGTAGTATTGAGGCTCTTACAGTCTCAAAATCATCTTTTAATGCCATTAAGAGCTGAACTAGTCGTGATTCTTCTTTGTATTTCTGCCATAGCTCTATGTCAGCTGTCCAGTTGGGTTCCATTAGTGCTAACTAGTTCCATATAATCTACATCTCAGAGTGGAATTCTGAAACAGATTGTTCTATTTGTTGTTTCATAGATCGGATATCTTGTTCTAGCTTATAATTTTGAGCAAAATTAATTTGTGTATACCTTTTTGAAAGAAAGTCCAATGCATCTTTGGCAGTTTCAAAACCTGTAAGTTGCATGCTTATGGAAGTTACAACTGTGTTGCTTATCCAGGTTAAGATCTTGTGATTGTTGACCTCCCAGCTTTCAGCAGTTTCTTCTCCAGCTTCTTTTCCTTTCTCAGTGATAACGACACTAGTTGCAGGATTTTTGGCTCTTCCATCAATATATCTCCGCATGGATTTTCCCTTGAGAAAACTTCTCATTAACAAGGACCAATGATTGTAGTTGGTTCCATCGAACTTCACAGTAATGGGTTGATAATCTTCACGTGACATGTTAAGTGATAATAAAAGAGGATACGTGATACTAGGGTTTGAGTTTTATGATTCAAGTACTGATTATTGGTTGTTGTTTGTTGCAGTGGAAACACGATTTGATTTAGGGTTGAGAGGAACCTAGCTCTGATACCATGACAGAATTTGTCATGGTATATTGGATTATGTAAAGATGTGAATAATGAATTACATGTATCTGGTCTTATATACAAGAACCAGAGATATAAAAGGAAGTAACTTAGCTTACACGACAAGTAATGTACAAAGATACAGATATATCAGGAAAGGGAGAGATATCTCATAGATATATCAGGAATATCTCGTAATAACTGTAAAATCCTTAGTTTGTTGCCAGTATTTTTTTTTGTTGGTGTATACAATTTACCCATTTTTTTAATCTTACTGCCTGCCTCAAGTACCTCTTTTAATTTATACTACCGCCAAGGTCATTAACCCATTATATTCTATAGCATCCTGAAAAGTAAGGTACCCATTTTAATTTATACGACCATGTTAGTAAGGTACCCAATACGGTTTATACACTGTCCGAAAGAATATACGTACTAATTTGCTCATAGAGAAGTGAGCTTCGCAGCAGGCACCCTACTGGTGTTAAATGATAGCTATTTAGGTAGGGACTATTCTGCAATTTCAGGTCGTCCTGATCCTATAATTAATTATTTAACAGAACTAAAGTTCAGCTCAAATCAAACCGTAAGTTTTACTTCCTCCGTCCCATTAATGAGTGACCTAGTTACTTTAGATTTTTTCCTACCATTAAGTGACCTATATCACTAAATAAGAAGATATTTCTACCATTAAATGATCTATATCACTAAACAAGGACATATTTCTAAAATTATCCTTTTAATTGATTATAAGAAATATGCATAATTTGATCGGAAAATGGATCATTTGTCCAAATATTTTTGAATCACGGTTCAAATGGACGAGTAAAAAATAGTTTGGGTGAAATGGCCAAAAAAGAAAATAGTAAGGATGAAATTGGTTTCATCCTAGCTTAAATTTAAAAAATAGCAAGGATGAAACTGTATACATCCTGTGTAAATTAAAAATAAGAAAAAATATTTGAAAATGGGCACGATGAAACTGGTTACATCCTGCTTATTTTTACATTTTTGTCCATTTAAACCGTATCAAAATCTAATTGTCCATTTCACCCAGGAATTGTTGATTTTGGTCTTTTTAACCAATTTTGTGTAATTTAATAGTCATGTTTATATTCGTTACGTAGGTGTTTTTAATTTGATAGTCATGTTTATATTCGTTACATAGGTGTTTTAAAATGTTTTTCAATGGTACGAAGTTTGCGAACATCCGTGGTGTAGTTTGAGAGATAAAGCATTTCAAAATTTCACTTTTTATTATTCATAAGGGTATAATTGTAAAAAGTGCTTAAAAATACTTTTCCGCTTGCTTGTCTTAGAAATTGTGCAAACTTAAACTAGGTCACTTAATAATGGGACAGAGAAAGTATTATTTTATTATTGTTTGATGTGTTCATTTGATACACACTCATGTTTATTATCTATGCATTTGAAATCCCAAAACAACAAGGAGCATTCACTACCCCACACACCCAAGACTTGCCTAAGAAAGATTTGGGGAAAAAAACAGTACAAACAAAAATGTTCGACCTAAATCGTATTTTTATTATAGGGAAAGCTGATTTGTTTAAGGGGAAAGCTAAAATTGTTTGACCATGGTATATTTTATTTGATTTTGGATCATTTAAAGATAGGAGTAAAAAAATGTCTTTCCCCTTACCAAAACGATGAGTTTACCATTCTGTCCTCTACTATTTTTTTAATATCGGTCTTAACCTAATCTTACATTGGATCTGCTATGGAACATGCATGATTAACCCCAAATCATTTTCATGATTGAATTCTATCGTTTTTCTGTCCAAAAAGTTTTCACAAAAAATAACATGAATGATAAAAGATGCCAATTGGAACGATACTGGTAAAGGAGAACAAGGAATTCCTATACACAGGACAAGAGAACAATAGTCTCTTGCCGTCTCTACCTCACTTGCTTCCTAGGATGGTGATCAGGTGATGGGATGAATAGCCCAATCTTTAAACTTGAATATCTAATTATTTAGTGCTTGATATAGGTAATCTAACATGTCAGACAAAAATCACTCATGGAAATATGTGAGACATTTGATCAAACACCCGTCGAGCATGCAAAGAGAACTTCACATCCATTATGGATGATCCATATGAACGAAATCCCAAATACCAAAAACTATATTTTTCTTTTAACCCAACGTCCAATATACATTTCTCTGGATTTAATTCGAGTGAATTCAGAAACATAGTTGGTTTTGTTACCTCGCAGATGAGATCAGAGTATACTAAAAAAAATTATTTGATTGCAAAAATTGATATTCATTTGATTGCAACATTTGCTATAATACAGATAGAAAAATCACATGAGATGATTTCGTTGATAAAATAAACTAAGATTTAAGCCATCAAACGGCACGAGAAAATTTTAAGGAAGCACATCCAAAAGAATACATGTGTTTTTCTTCTTCGGGCGTAATGAATCTTTACTCGGCTGCTACGGTCTGTTAGGATATTGGTTTAGTCGGGGGTAAACCGGTAATATGAGATAATTTCTAAAAGCCAAATACAAATCTCAATAATATTAGCCTTCCCCTTAAAATGCTGAACAAATCAGCTTTCCTTGTAACAAAAATCCTAAATCATAAGAACTCAGAAAATTATGAGTGAAGCAAAAAAATTCAACTACACCGAAAAAAGAAAGTAGCTTTAAACTCGTGTTGCCTGCAATATCCTTGACGTAACCACTTCAAAGTCCTCTTTAAGTTCCTGAAAAGCATAAAGTAGGACTGGTAAGAAGAGGAGTAAAGGGTAAGAAACACTCAACTGCAGCACTCAATTCTGAACTTTCATATCCATTTCCTCCAAACTGCTTTTTTACAGAGAAAATAACTTTGATAAAGAAGAAACGATCTCAAATTTCAATTTGTGGTTAGCAAACATTGGTTTAACACCACAACATGTCCATACCTAATAGTATTAGCAGTTGCAGCTTGAATAAACTCTTTTAAAATGTTCAAATACTAAGTCCAAGTAACTTACGAGCAAACATTTACTAAAAAGCTAATATTTGGTCATCACAATCGGAGTGTACAAATTCATGCTTAACAACAACAACTCAATTAACATAAAACTTTTTAAGCTACTATAAACCTGAATCTCCCACAATAAAACCGTCTTCATCGGCTTTAACCACTTTCGAGGTATCAACATCACCTCTCCCTGTACTGCAAAAAACAAGGATTTGTAAAGTGATGCGAGCTCGGTGATAAGGTAATTGATTAAGGATTATTAATGATGATTTTCTTACCTGGGATTGTATATAAACCAATGAGTCAGGCAGAGTGTGCTCGTCATTTCTGAAGAGTGAAGAGCAAAAGACAATATATTAATATGTGCAACCACAGTCCTAAGATTTTAAGAACTCTGCCTTTCAAGTAACCACAAAGAAAAACCTAGAAATGAAGCCTACCTTATATCTTGGAGAAATTCGAAGAATTTGGCTGTGCCATCTTCCACAGGCGGAATATCCTCAGCTCTTTAAAACGACCCAATATTAACAAAACACCCACGCAGTGTCTTGTGAATTCGAGGTATGAGGCTGAGACATCGAAATGGTTAGTGCAAGGGAACTAACCGAAGAACAAGTTAAAGAGACATGAAACCCCAAAAAAGAAATTTAAAATACACCACCAACTTTATAAGATATAGCCTAGTAACTTTACAAACTTGATTTTGAGTACGATTTACACAAAATAAGGAGCACTTCCAACAGGAGAATGCCAATCTCAAGGAGAACTGGAGACGTAACATAGGGAACATACATGAATACAAGTGCATATAAAGAGTAAAATAAACAGATTACAAATGACGAACTTAAGAACACAGAAGATAAGTAAATGAACAAAAAACATTATAAAAATATCTATCGGGATTTAATTTTTAATAAATAGTCATCCATGTCCATCTGTATTCTAGATCAATTAGTTTCACGATGTCGGGGCATCACCAACTTATTCGACAAAGAAGGCAGGAATGAGTACATGAAGCAGGGACTGCTGATGGCCTGGCACCCATAATCTGATCAGATACACCTTACTATCCGTTCTTGCATTGGAACCTCGAGCTACAATTGACTGTAGAATCTGCACGACAAAATAATCTGATATCAAATATAAAGTACTATATTGTCGAGAAGCAGGGACTGCCGATGGCACAACAAAATCCATAATCTGATCAATATAGAGTACTATATTGTCGAGATATCAAATGGCACAACAAAATAGCCAAAATATTTTTCTTAAGTCATAAAAAATAAATTGGGTACGATACTTTATGGTCGTATAAATTACAATGGTAAGTGATACAGGCGGTCGTATAAATTTAACTAGGCAACTCACTCAGACGGTCATCTAAAAAAAATGGGGTTATTTAGTTCAAACAAACACCGCAAAATCTAAATAGAGAATACAAGTAGATTGGTTTCCAGTTCATGGTCCCATCCAGCTTCACTAAGAATCTGAGGGATATGATAGTTTTACTACTACCTGTTCTAGGTCTTCTCACTATAATCCAGCATCCCAGTTCAAGGAAAGGGTTTCTAATCGATAGTAAACCATACCGAGTTTTAATGTAAACGGTCCAACCCATTATATATAGGCAGTTATCATCAGTTGGCGAACTGAAAATCATTGTGTGTCTGACAGCTTAGGGTTTCATCTACCAAGTCGAAACCCAATTTAACCACATTGTAATCCTAGCTAGACATTCATCACTCATGGTAGCAGATTAGATTCTATGTCAGAACTGTGAAGCTTCTTCCTATATAATACAAACAAATCCCGAACCCTTCATATTTTTTTTTGGCAAACAGAGAACTCAGTAGCCTAGGTTGAAGACCCTCCATAATTCCAGGTAAGGTACCACTTCTTCTCGCCATTCCAACTCTCAAGTAGTTAAATAAAATTCAAGTTTATTGCCTCCAGTTTCTCCAAAAACTCCAGAGATTTTCATTCTTCCAAAAACTTAATCTGTCCACCTACACACTACTATATCATTACCGAATCAAACAATCCAGCACCTAATACTACCAAATCAAAGATTTCTTGTAATCTCAATTTCACTCAAAATCTATTCTAACAAGTTGAGAACTACTATTAGATAATACATAAACAATCTCCTGAACCAAAATCCACCAAATTTCACAAAACGAAAACCAAATTCCATAATAAAACTCAATTCATCTGTATTCCCATCAACATTTCAAAAGAAATCAAATAAAGACCAACATTTCAAAAAAAAAAAATCCTAAATTCAGTCTTTCGAATGGAAAAATGAAGAAACAATAGGGTTGAGGAAGAGAATAGATACCAGAAGGAGAATGAAACCATAGCAGTACACGCCTCTCAAATCCTTGTGAAATCCTTCTAACAACAACAAATGATCCACCTCTATCAATCCCCGATCTCTCCACCTTCTTATAATATCTCTTTCTCTCTCAATCTTCTACCCTAAACCATTTTTATTCCAAATCAAATCAACAAACCAAAATCAAAATCTCAATTCCTCCTCCTTCTTCTTCGTTTTCTTCTACAATGAATCTGAAGCTTCTCTGAATCTGATTTCTTCTTGAACTGGGGTTTTGAGAAACAGATTATACAAACGTGGTCCTTCTATGAAGATTAATGGGGTTTTGAGAAACAGATTGTAGGAAAGATTAATTGAAGACACCATAACTCATTTTGATTGACTGAGACGTGGTCCTTCTATGAAGCTTGACCCTCTATGAGGATTGCTCAAAAATAAAAGAATTTACATAATGCAGATTAAATGAAGAAACATACATAATATGACAATCAAAATTCCATAAGCTAACCCATTTGATTTTCCAAATACATAAACTGATTATTAGTACTAATATATAACATGTTCCATTATAGTTTACCACCGATCTCAAAATTAATTCTCTATAAATTATTTTGCATTATGTCACCAACCATTCAAGAGTTGAACAGTAATATTTCTCTAACCTAATTGGATCATCAAAATCATAACCTCGAACTTCATTTGGAGGATAAACTTTAAGATCCAGAAAATGAAGACCCCCAGTTTCATAACCTGAACTGCAACTAAAAGATCTACTCGTAGACTTCGAAGACAATGACCACCTAAATTTTTAGATTACTGTGAAGGTAATGAAAATATTTTTGAGAAGAGTTATCATTGTGTGGATTCTGTTATGTGAGTATGAACTCTCGTATAAGATTAATATTTCATTTATCTCTATCATCGTATTGCTGAGCAAAGTAGATCTATAGAGATGGAGAGGTGAAGACGGCGAGGTTTTGTAACATATATGTTTGTTGAGAGAATGAGAGTGGATAGATTCCCAAGTTTATATAGTGGTCATCTTTGTAAACCCTAAGGTCTAACCAGGGCTTGGGCCAATATTAATATCAGTTGGCCTATTAGTTCATTAATATCTACCGAACTAATACCTGCTTCAAGAAAAAAAAAATGGAAATTACCAACGCAAAAAAAAAACAAATTCATTCGTAGGAAATCCAATAAAGGAGCCATGGGTGTATTTTCTCCATGGATACGCAAATATAATCGACCTTTTCCAATTAGTATCACTACTTTCATTAAAAACAAAATTGCACATCTCCTTTTAATATTATAATATTGGTTATGTAGGAGTTAAATATCGCACACGTTAATAACTAAGCGAAGTAAAGAATACAACCTAAGTGAAGGGCGTCGCACACAGCAAAGTTGAGATGACGCGCCAGATGATGTCAGCAAAGTCACGAGTAAAGTGTGAAGAATTATGCGAAGAAGTATGCTATGCGAAGATGAGCGAATGTGTCGCATAGTGATCCCGAAAATAATGGGATTCTTAGCTGTCATCCATTATGTAAAATCCTATATAAAGGAGAGATTCATTGTTTCTAGGAGAATTCTAGGGTAAGTCTTAGTCAAGAAATAGGGAAAGAGAGAGAGAGAGTAAATCAAGGTCTCAAGCAGAATTATTGTAATACTTGAATCTGTCTTGTAAGCATTGTCAATCTTCGATTAATAAAACAAGAGTTCATAATGATCACCTAGAAATTGGATCATTTTTAGTGAAGTGTAGTTGTAAGATTTCTTACAACTACATTTTTGGCGCTAGAAATCAGATCTGGATGATAATTCCTGATAGCATATCATAGATTTTAAAGAAAACAGTGTGATCACAAAATTTAGAAATGGTAAGGATTGAATCTGTTGTGGAACAAGGAATGGCGACTAGAAGAAGTAACAGAATTGTTGAACGAAGAAGAATTACAAATCTTGAGCAAGAAGAAGAAAGAGTGGACGAACATCAAAGAACAAAGATTTTAATTGGATCTCAGCGAGGACAAGCACATAATAATGATATAGATTATGATAGAGTGACTGTCCATACCGAAATGATAGATTCAACATATGAAAGACAGAGAATTGATAATGAAGAACCAATTACAGCGAGTGAAGGAAATATGACGATTGCAGAACTTAGACAAAGATTACTAATTGAAAGAAAGAGAGAAGAAGAGGAGCGTGCGAATTTAATCCGTCAAAATGATGATTTACGAGAAGAGAATCTTAGATTGCAAGAACAAAGGTCAAGAAGTGTTACACGCTCAAGGTCAAGATCCAGTAGGAGTTCTTCCCGACAGAGTCATCTAATCGAAGAAATGATAGGCGAAGACAACACATGGAAGTCATTGAAGAAAACTCGCAAGAAGACGAAAATTTGGAAGATCAAGGGGAAAGGAGACGTACAGTTGACTTAGCAACTAATCGATATGAACATCCACGCGAACTTCTTCGTCGGGCAAATACTAATTTTGAAAGGGAAGAAGAGCATCCAAGGCAAGGAAAAATGATATTACATGGTAGAGAAATATTGAGAAACGAATATGAGCGCGGACGAGATATTGCACGTGAGAGAGATAGACAGAGAAAAAGGGAAGAATTAGAAGAAAGAGAACTACAAAGCGAGTTGCGTCATATTAATAATAGAGTAAGGGGACGCGAGCGTCATCGCATAGAGGATACAGATCAAGGTCGAGTGACACCACAAGAAAGAGAAATATCAAAACATCGATATGATCGCATAGGTAATGAAGAAAGACATGATAGAGAATAAATCGAAGCAAATAATGAAAAGCGTAGGCGAAGAAGAGAAGAAACTGAACAACAGGAGATACAAGAGGCAATACACCAAAACAATCATGAGAATAGATTGAGACAAGCAAGACTAAAAAGACCCATGCAAGAAGATTTGGATCAATCATTCAGCAAAGAAATTCTCAAGGAGATGGAAGAATTAATAGAAATGATGACAGCAGAAAGAAATGATGGAAGAAGACAACTAGAGGAAGCAGTGGAGGAAGATGGAAAAACTCCATTTACAAAAGAAATTCAGAGAGCACCGATACCATATAAGTGAAGTTTACCATCATTTACAAGTACATTTGATGGAAGTGCATGTGCGGTACAACATGTGAAAGCTTATTCTAGATTCTTATTGCAGAGGGAAAATTATGATGCAGTAATGTGCAAGTATTTTGCTGCAAGTTTAGCAGGTGAAGCTTTGAAGTGTTTGAAGGACTACCTGTAGAATCCATTGGTTCGTTTCATCATTTACAAAATGTCTTTTTGGGGCAATACATAAGTAATAATCTATCAAGACCAGGGATTGAGACTGCATTCGGACTTCGCAGAAGAACAAATGAAACTTTGCGTCATCTAACGGCTCGTTGGAGAACAATGTGTAGTGAAATGGGAAGACGGGTGGATGAGAGACATATTATTCTTGCATTCATTAATACTGTCTTTGCAACAAACCTATTATATACCCAAATCTTCAGAGTAAAGGATACAATCACAATGTCGGAACTGCGCGCATTTCAAGAAGAATACATAGCACTTGAGGGAAAGCAAAGAGATATGGAATCTTAACCAGTTGCAATAAATGATTCGAAAGGTGCAAATACAAGTTTACTTCCGAGGCTCACAAATGTTGTTGCGAGTACATCGCAGGGTAATCAAGAAAGGAGTAATGTGGAGATGGAACAAAAGTTAGCGGCTATGGGCAGTGCAGATCAAACAGAGTTTGATAAAGAGTACAGAGACAAGCAACTTCAAAAATATGGAGGTACTGATACAATTCAACCAGGAAGCTCTGCAGAACAACAAACACATTATAACAAGAAAGCTGGAAGAATAGTGTGGGAACAAGTAAATCTGCTAAAGTTGAACACTACAGTGGATAAAGTATGGGAAGATGCTCTCCTAATTGATGATATTCCAGAACCACATAATGCAGGCGAAGAGCCACCACCAGGGAGGAGGAGTAAAGAATTTTGTGTCTATCATAGATTCCACGGTCACACAACAAGCAATTGCAGAAATGTGAGGAATATTATATTGAGAATGATCGAGCAAGGGAAGTTGGACCATTTCTTACTAAATCATCCAAGAAATTTACCACCACCACCACCTCAAGGAAATACATATGCAAAGGAGAAGGACAGAAGTACATTTGTTATTGAAGTGGGAGCGAAAGCAAAGAATTTATATTGTAACTCGATCATACATTCGTTCAGAAACATAGAAGATTTCCATGATAATGTCTTAAGTCGAGTATATGCAAGAGATGCTGAAGGAAGGGAAATTATTAATCAGGCAAAAGTATCACCCTTGAAAGAATGACAAAAGCATAAGATATCGTTCAACGCAGATGAAACACCAGGAGGAGGAGAACTACATGAATGTCCATTGGTGGTGTGATTGGGAATTAATCCAAATCCGTTAGAAGAAGATGAGGAAGAAAATGAGAAAAACACCTGGGCGATAAATAGAATTCTTATAGATACTGGAAGTGCTGTGGATATTCTGTTTTATCACACATACAAAACAATGGGTGGAAGAGATGATGAGTTGATCCCTTCAACATACAAAATCTATGGTTTTAATGGTTCTACGAACAAACCAAAAGGGGAGGTGACTATGAGAATTCTTCTACAAAGCTTACCAACAGATATCACATTCTGTGTAGTGGATGTTGAGTCACCATATAGTTCTCTCATTGGAAGACCATGGCTGCATGGTATACTAGTTGTTGCATCAACATTTCATCAGTCCATCAAGTTTCCTTTACCTCAGGGTGTTGGAATTATGAGAGGGGACACAGTTGAAAGTAAAAGTTGCAAAGAAATTGATGTTGATAGGTGTGAAGCAAGAGAATCCAAGCGAAGGAATTGGAAAAAGTATGCAACAGCTAGACAAAGAGCAAAGAGATTAATGGTTGATGTTTGACGTGGTGTACAAAGTTGAGAAACCAGTATGCGAAGTGCTGGAATTTATTAGATGAGAATGTTTAAAATCAATAATCATCATGAGGAAAGGAAATCAATAACGGAAACAGCAGAAATGGATAATAAAATATGAATATGAATAGAAACAAGAGAGAGAAGATAAGTGGAGACAAAATATCAAAAGGTGGAAGGCACAATGACTTCCGCACAATACCAATTGAATGGTTATGAGAATATATATTCTGAGAAACATATGAAAATTTACGAAGATTCAAAAGTGAAGAAGACAAATGTGTAGAATGAATGTGTATGATTTTCTTTGAGCAAGATGATTCAATAAAAGCATTTATGTACTAGAGTCCTACGAGTTAAAAGATTGGAATGAGAAAATTTAGTTTCATATGGTAAATCCATAATAAGAAAACACAAAGAGAAATCTTTATAATAAGACCTTTATAAAAGGCTACAGAAAATGATATTTATTATCAGATTGGCTAGGAATCCAAATGTAACGTGCACCCTAGTTCGCTCATATGAAAGAGGCAATATAGTAAGACCTATCGCACGTCATAATTGGAAAGACCTAGAAGGCATGACTCAAGGGAAGGCTATACCGACCCCAGAACTTGAGTTGTGGATATTTGGGGTGAGAATTAAACGATAATGCCCATCCGGAAGAGATACCTTAAATTTTCAGTCTAACATAATAATCTTAGATTGAGAGACTAAGGTGAGAAAGGCTCTCCCAAGGAGTTCGGAAACTCGATCAGGGCGCCGAGGTACACGGTTGAGTCAAGATTGCCTGGGGCGTACCTTGCCACTCTTGACAAGTCCTGACTATGATGCACTCGGTCTGAAGATACCCCACTTAGGGTGCGGTCTTGCTGCCATAAACCCTATAGGTAGTGTATGCGAGACTGCGAAATCAACTGGTTGTTGAAAAACTAGATGGGAAGGGCCATAATCTTAACCCGATAGAGGTAAGCTTCCTTGAAAGGGCAATCATGGGGAAGATAAGGACGACAACCTCCATTAGGGAGCTGAATTGTGTCAAAAGTAAATGTCACAATACTTATAACTCATACGAGTATTAATATTTGTGATATTTATGCGAAATAACCTGAAGAGGAAATGATAAGATGAGATCAATGGGTCAATACACTATGGTGTAAAGACTGCTTGTGATTTCGTCGCACATAAAAAGAGGCAACATAAGACCTTTATATAGGAAGGAACAAATAAGACCTCATAGATAATACAAGAAACGAGTTATTCATAAAAGTTCCACATATGTTCGCACCAATAGAAGTTTTGGATAAAGGATATCAATTATATTTGGTCTATCAAAGATACGACAAATAACATGAGGCAAGAATGAGAATGCAAAAGAAGTGTTATTTGCCCCATTTTGGTAAACTTATATGCATATGAAGAAGTCATAAATATGAAGCGAAGGAAAGAAAAATCATATTAAAAAGATAAAAACTGAATTTACAAGTTGTTTATGGGTAAAAATCGTTTCTGCCGATTTTGGTAATTTCGGTAGGTGAATGAGAAACAAATCTAAACCCTAAACAAATGTACTGCACGGGAGTACTTTAGATTCGAGAGATCAATCTGTACAACTCAGCCTAAACCATGAAATGGCCGTTTCGGATTTGCTTTGGCCACAAAGAGGAGGAGAAGGGATGGTTTAGGGAGGGAAGCGAAGAGAGTGTTGAGACCAGAACAGTTCTGGAAGAGTAGTACTTGACTTGTATCAGAAGGTGAAAGCTTTTGGGAAATCTAGCAAAGTTGCTTTTCTGAGTATTGTATTTCTCCTAACAAAAAACTTGTTGTCTTGGTGGAAATAGGTAAGACCTATTTATACAAGTCTAAGTGAAACGTACTCAGGCCTCGTAAGAAAAAGAAACGGATGAGTTAAATGGGAAGAAGTGATAACGCCTGGTATTGATGGAATTTGATGGAATTGATGTTCCATAATGTAATAGCGTTTCACCATTACTTCCTGCATTTACTAACCGTTTTATTCTTAATACACTGTCTTGAAACATGCATTTGTGTATGTCGCACGCTGTAAACCGCCAAACCAAAACCCTAACGAGCATCCCCCAGTTTGTGACTTGTATTGATGTCTCGAGTGTTTTCGTGGAAAACGTGTAGCATGTCGTTGGTTTTTGATAAGTTGATCTTGAGAGATGTGTCAGCTCAGTGGCGACCTTCGACGGTCGAGATTTTGCATCTTGAGAGGAATCGTGTCCTTTGATGTAGGCGCGGCATGCCAAAGTGAAAGGGTTGCATGGCATGTGCCAATGGCTTGCGTGGAATTCCTTGGCTGTAGGTTGCGCATCTGGTGCAGGTGGCAATGCCAAAATGCAAGTGTTGGCGCGTGTGGCGGCTTGGCCCTAGGTTTGCACGGCTTGGCATGCTAGATCGCAAGCGTCACTTGGCATGTGCCAATGGCGCGTGTGGCGGCTTGGCCCTAGGTTTGCAAGGTTTGGCATGCTAGGTTGCAAGCGGCGCTTGGCATGTGCCAATGGCGCGAGTGGCGGCTTGGCCCTAGGTTTGCACGGCTTGGCATGCTAGGTTACAAGCGGTGCTTGGCATGTTCCAATGGCGCGTGTAGCTACATGATTGCGCGGCTCAAATTTGGCATGGTTGCTAGGATGCGCAGCGACTGTGCGGCTTTGTTTTGGCATAGTTGGCGAGATGCGCAGCGATGATGCGACATTCTTTTGGCATAGTTGCCGTGATGCGCAGCGAGTGTGCGACTTTATTTTGGTATAGTTGCCATGATGCGCAGCGAGTGTGCGGCTTTGTTTTGGCATAGTTGTTGTGATGCGAAGCGAGTGTGCGGATTTGTTTTGGCATAGTTGCCATGATGCGCAACGATTGTGCGGCTTAGGGTTTTGGGTGTCGAAACCCTAGTTTAGCATTTGAAAAGATACCCTGGTAATTTTTTACATAAGTGCATTAAATGTTCTTATAAATGCGCTTAGCTTCACCGGTGACGTCATGCTCTGCGTAAGGTTTTACGATTTTACCCCTTTTCTAAAAACCACCATCAACATTAAGTCCCCTGCTTAGCTTGGAACAGGAGCCTTGTGGCAAGGTAAGCATAAGTTGGTGACAGACGAGGACAGAACTGAGACAGTAAGTCGTGAAAAGGGGTTAAGGAGACTTTTCTGACCTTTTTTGAGATGTAAGTAGAATTCGCAATTCTTGCCTCTGGTAGCTTTGTATAGACCCCAGTCGTTTACATGCCTTTGTGGTCAGGCTTTGGAGCGTGAGGCGGAGCTGCTAGCATAGACTGGGTGTTAAAGGGACTTGTCAGTATTAATGAGCCTGGAATGGGCGTGGGCCGTTTGGAAGAGCATGGCGTTGGAAAGCATGGTGTGGTGCGGATTGGCAGTTGGCGCGGATTGGCAGCTGGCGCGAATTGGGAAGCTGACGCGGATTGGGAAGCTGGCGCGGATTGAGTGCTTGGTGGGACCGGTGCTAGCAAGGAGGGTGCGTGCGTTTTTTGGAAGTGGCCAAGCTTGCTATTACGGGCCCAACTGCCTTTCTCCACGCACGTCTTTGAAAAGGGAGTCCTTCCTTTATTGATCTGTTGAGGTTGCATCGAAACTTGATAATTGGAAATGAAAAGAAAGCGAAAAGGGTGCTTGGATTTTCGCGCCCTGATGTAGCACTGTGTGAGATAGTGGTTAGGCATAGTATTCCTTGAGTCATTTCTCGTTGATGACTGCCTCTAGCTTTCCTCCATCTTCCTTGATAATATTGTAGTACCCACTGTCATACGCCTTCGTAATTATATATGGCCCTTCCAATTTTGGGGAAAAATTTGGTGCAGATACGTCTTGCTGGATGTGTTTAGCAGTCTTCAACACCAAATCTCCTGCTTCGAAAACCCTGGGTTTCACAGTTCTGTTGTATGCTCTGGAAACTCTGTTTCTGTATGCCTGTGCGTGTTCTTCTGCGCTGAATCTTCTGGAATCTATGGTGTCTAGTTCCGATATTCTGGCATTCATTGTTTCGGCTTCATCCCATTGAACTCCACTTGTTGCGGCAATTCTGGCAGACGTGATTTTAATTTCAGCTGGGAGGATTGTGTCCGCACCGTAGACGAGAGAGTAGGGAGAAGCACCGGTGGAGCTTCTTGGAGATGTTCGGTATTCCCAGAGAGCCATTGGAAGCTGCTCATGCCATGTTCTGGGATTTTCGTGTACCGTTCGGCTGAGAATTCGAATCAGGGTCTTGTTGGTGCTCTCGGCTTCCCCGTTTCCTTGGGGTTAGTATACGATAGAGAAGACTTGTTTGATACCGTACCTCTCGAGTAATCCCTGTACTTGTTTGTTAGCAAAAGGTGTGCCGTTATCGGCGATGATGTGTTTAGGTACGCCAAAACGGTAGATGATGTGTTCCTTGATGAACGCCACGATTATGACTTTGGTGGTTCCTTTCAAGGGGATAGCTTCGAACCATTTGGTGAAGTACTTGGTCGCGGTTATTATGTATTCATGCTGCTTTGAAGATGGAAGATTGATCTTCCCGATGATGTCAAGTCCCCAGCTGTAAAAGAGCCATGGACTACTTATCGAGTGCAGGGGTGTTGGAGGCGCGTGGATAAGGTTCTCGTGGACCTGGCATTCCAGGAATTTCTGAACGAAAGCAGCTGCGTCATCTTCCATGGTCGGCCAGTAGTATTTCTCATGTATTTGAAGAAACAACTTTTGTTTCCCTTGGTGTTCGCCTTCGTGCATTTCTCTGAGCATGAACGGGATTTACGCCTCATTCAAACATCGCAGTAAACTTCCTCCAAAACTTTTGCGATATAAAATCCTGTCATGGAACACAAACTTTTTGGATTCGTCTTTTATCTTGGACGCGTTTTCTTTGTTGGTAGGGAGTATGCCATCGCAGAGGTAGCTGATGTACGACCTCTGCCAGTCCCCAGCGAGATTAATATTGAAGAATTCTGACTGATGCGGTGGTGCTTGGCAATTGGAACATGTTTTCTGAAGCGATCGGGATTGAGCCTCCATCTCTGGCCAGTAGTAACCTGGCCAGTAGTAACCAAGTCGTTGTAAACGACGATAGAGGGTTACTACCGATGTTATCCCACATACCTCGTCATGGACGCGGTCAAGTTGATGTTGCACCTCTTCCTTTCCGAGGCATACCGACAGGGAGCCGTCTGGGTTTCGATGGTATAGAACGCCTTGAAGCATAAAGAAACTTCGCAAAGTCTTGAGACTGACCTTACCCTGGGAAAGTGAGCTGTTGAGTTCCTGGATAATAGGAGTTCTCCAGTCATCTTCTCCGTCCTTCTTAGGTAGCGGAAGCCACGTGGAAGCTATGGTTCGCCTTTTCACTGTCAGGGTTTCTTCGAATCCTTCGAACTGCAGCTTTGATGATAGTGTATCTAGACAATCAGCGTGCTTGTTGCTATTACGTCCGATGTGTGTGATGGTTACATCAACGAAGTAGTTTAGCAGTTTTTGTGCTTCAGCCCTATATGACGCCGGTGTTAATTCCTTTAGCGCGTAGATTCCGTTCATCTGGTTGACGAGTAGTTTGGAATCACTTCTTATTTCCAGACGTGTGGCCCCAGCTTGTTTAGCCAGTGATAGTCCTATGAGGAAGGCTTCGTATTCCGCTGAGTTGTTAGTGCAAGGGAAGTATAGCTTGAAAGAATACGAGAAGACTTCACCAGCAGGGGATACCAGAACCACGCCTGCTCCTCCGGTGTTAGTACTAGGGGTGGAAGAGCCGTCGAAGAATAGTAGCCATGCCTCTTCTTTGACTAGAAAAACTTCTGGAGGATCTCCAGGAAGACCCTCAAGTAACTTTAAAGTATTTTCTCCTAGGAGTGCTGCTAACAGATCTGCAACAGCTTGTCCTTTAATAGCCTTCGGGGAAGCACACGTTATGTCGAATTCTGACATCTGAAGGAGCCATTTATCCGGTCTCCCTATCAGGGCCGGTTTTGAGAGGAGAAACTTTATAGGATCAGATTTGGATATCAGTACCACCTTGTTGGAGAGAAGGTAGTGTCGGAACTTTTGGATGGAATAATTTAGAGCCAGACACGCATTTTCCGCTTTGGGGTATCCGAGTTCAGCATCTCTTAATGTTCGACTGAAGTAGTATATGGTATGTTCGATCCCTTCGTCGTCTTCTTGAGCGAGGAGGGTTCCAACAACAGTATCACTGAAGGCGGTGTAAAGACACAACGGTCTTCCTTGTACAGGGGATTTCATGACGGCCGGGGAGGACAACGTTTGTTGGATTTTCTGATATGCTTCCTGTTGAAGCGTGGTCCACACAAAGCTCGCCACTTTATTTAGTAAAGGAGTAAATGCAGTGACAATCTGCGCCAGTCCCGGTATGAAGCGGCGAATGTAGTTTATTTTACTCATGAAACTCTGGAGTTCTTTCAAAGTTCGTGGCGGTGGCATCGTAAGTATAGCTTGCGTCTTGACCGGGTCAAATCAAATCCCTTCGGCTGTTACCTGGAACCCTAATAATTTCCCTGAAGAGACACCGAAGGCGCATTTTAAAGGGTTCATCTTTAGCTTGTATTCGCGACACCTTTCAAACACTTGTCGTAGTGTTTCTGGATGGGCTGCTCGAGTTTTTGATTTAACCACCACATCATATAAATAATCCTCGACTTGTTTGTGCATCATGTCGTGGAAGATGGTAGTCATGGCGTGTTGGCAGATGGCGCCAGCATTCTTTAGACCGAAAGGCATTACGGTATAGTAGAAATTTCCGAGAGGAGTTCGGAAAGCGGTCTTACTTGCATCGTGTTCGTACATCTTTATCTGGTTGTCCACTGTACCCGTCCATGAAAAATAACATGTCGTGCCCACTGGTAGCGTCTACCAGCATGTCGATGTTGGAAGTGGGAAATCGTCTTTAGGGCAGCATTTATTTAAATCTCTGAAGTCGACACAACATCTGATCTGGCCATTCTTCTTCTTTACTGGAACGACATTAGCCAACCAGGTGGGATGGAGAATAGGTTTGATAAAACCAGCGGCTAGCAATTTCTGAATCTCCGCTTTAATTTGTTCTTCTACGTCATTTCTGAACTGTCTCGGGGATTGTTTGACCGGTTTAGATCCGGGTATTATGTGAAGATGGTGGGTGACTATCTTTTCGTCTAAGCCAGGCATCTCTTCATTTGTCCATGAAAATAAATTTTGATACTCTTTGAGTAGGTCGATCAGCTTCGAGCGTTCCGCTGAGCATAGAGTTGAGATAATCAGGATGGGTCGTGGAGATTCCTCGCTCCCAATATTGGCAGTCTCGAGTTCGTCCGTGGTCGAACTGGTCCCGTCCGGAACTTCCTCATGGTTGTTGTGAAAACATTCTACTGGACGGAGAGACTGGATCGTGGTCTCCCCTGTTAATTGTTCACAGTGGCGGCGATACGTGATCTTTCCTTTTTTGTCATGACCTGCGGTGGGAGTGCTTCCTCGTTTGTTGAGGGCGCGGTTTATGCCTTGGATTGGCAGAGGAAGGCTGGCGACTTTCCTTTCGGAGATGGTGGGGGGCGTACATCTCCGTGGAGCGATGTCGACTTATCGTTTTCCTTGAGCGACGTCCATTTCGGCAGCAGGAAGCTGTGAACTCTTTCCGTCGTGTCTCGTAAACCCTTATTTGGTTCAAACGTCTCTATGCAATATATCGGTGCGTAGGGAAATAATGATGCGGAGATACGAACAACTTCCCCGTTCAGCACAATTTTCAGGCACTGGTGGTATGTTGAAGGAATGATTTTTTGGTCGTGTAGCCACGATCTTCCTAGTATCATGTTGTAATCTGGTTCTTTCTCGATCACTTCGAATTTCACATTGGATCGGATTGGTCCTACTGTCAACTCCAAGTTAATATACTCGTACGTGTTGGTTTGGTTACCTTCGAAATCTGTCATCGTAGTAGATTGTCGTATGACTTCGCCAGGCCGCACCCTGGAATCCTTGAGCATTCCAAGAATGATGACATTGGAGGATGCTCCTGTGTCGATGAGTGCCCTTCGGAACCCCGTGTTCCTGACGAGAGCCGTGGCGTGTATGGCTTGGTTATGACCTTCTTCTACCATCATTTCGTCATCATTGAACACAATATTGTTGATGGATATCTCTGGTGTTCTCGAAGTCCCCACGTGTGAAGGAACCAGAGACGCATTCAATGCTATCTGATTGATAGCGGAGAATGTCTCTACCCGCTGATCCTTGGAGAGGTGCAACAGTTCGCATAAGTTCTCCACAAGTGAGGTTGCTTCCTGGTCGACTGGCTTCCAGTTAGTAATAAAACCATTGATTTGAGAATGTTCGTTTGGGATACTAGTCCCAGGTCCTTGATCTTCTGGGAAGCGTGAGTCACTTAATTCCGACGTCAAACTGATGAGGAAGTAAAGTATGTTGTTGATTGCTTCCTTCATCAGGTCCATGTTTTTGGTATGGATCTCCTGAGCTCGTGCCAGATCGACCAGTCTTAGGATTTCACAGTTGGTTGTGCCATTAGCTGGAGCGGAAAGATCGTCATTCCCCTGAGCGAGATTTGAGTTTGTAGAGACAGTCCGAAAATCGACCATCTTCTGAAATATAGAATAGATAAAGAAATCTAGGATCTGATATTGCAACCGAAAGATTAATCTCCCACAGGGGTCGCCAATTTTTTATGGGTGAATATCGTTTCTGCCAATTTTGGTAATTTCAGTAGGTGAGTGAGAAACAAATCTAAATCCTAAACAAATGTACTGCACGGGAGTACTTTAGATTCGAGAGATCAATCTGTATAACTCCGTCCTAAACCAAGAAATGGAGGTTCCGGATTTGCTTCGGTCACAAAGAGGAGGAGAAGGGCTGGTTTAGGGTGGGAAGCGAAGAGAGTGTTGAGACCAGAACAGTTCTGGAAGAGTAGTACTTGACTTGTATCACAAGGTGAAAGATTTTGGGAAAGTTAGCAAAGTTTCCTTTCTGAGTATTGTATTTCTCCTGACCAAAAACTTGTTGTCTTGGTGGAAATAGGTAAGACCTATTTATACAAGTCTAAGTGAAACGTACTCTAGCCTCGTAAGAAAAAGAAACCGATGAGTTAAATGGGAAGAGGTGGAAACGCCTGGTATTGATGGAATTGATGTTCCATAATGAAATAGCGTTTCACCATTACTTCCTGCATTTACTAACCGTTTTATTCTTAATACACTGTCTTGAAACGGGCATTTGTGTATGCCGCACGCTGTAAACCGCTAAACCAAAACCCTAAAGAGCATCCCCCAGTTTGTGACATGTATTGATGTCTCGAGTGTTTTCGTGGAAAACGTGTAGCATGTCGCTGGTATTTGATAAGTTGAGATAGAGAAATGTGACGGCTCAGTGGCGACCTTCGACGGTCGAGATTTTGCATCTTGAGAGGAATCGTGGCCTTTGATGTAGGCGCGGCATGCCAAAGTGCAAGGGTTGCATAACATGTGCCAATGACTTGTGTGGAATGCCTTGGATGTAGGCGTTGCGCATCGGGTGGAGGTGGAAATGCCAAAATGCAAGTGTTGCATGACATGTGCCAATGGCGCGCGTAGCGGCTTTGGCCCTAGGTTTGCACTGCTTGGCATGCTAGGTTGCAAGCGTCGTTTGGCATGTGCCAGTGGCGTGTGTGGTGGATTGGCCCTAGGTTTGCACGGCTAGGCATGCTAGGTCGCAAGCGTCGCTTGGCATGTGACAATGGCGCGTGTGGCGGCTTGGCCTTAGGTTTGCACGGCTTGGCATGCTAGGTTGCAAGCGTCGCTTGGCATGTGCCAATGGCGCGTGTGGCGTCTTGCCCCTAGGTTTGCACGGCTAGGCATGCTAGGTCGCAAGCGTCGCTTGGCATGTGACAATGGCGCGTGTGGCGGCTTGGCCCTAGGTTTGCACGGCTTGGCATGCTAGGTCGCAAGCGTCGCTTGGCATGTGCCAATGGGCGTGCGGCGGCTTGCCCCTAGGTTTGCACGGCTTGGCATGCTAGGTTGCAAGCGTCACTTGGCATGTGCCAATGGCGCGTGTGGCGGCTTGGACCTAGGTTTGTACGGCTAGGCATGCTAGGTCGCAAGCGTCGGTTGGCATGTGCCAATGGCGCGTGTGGCGGCTTGGCCCTAGGTTTTCCTGGCTTGGCATGCTAGGTCGCAAGCGTCGCTTGGCATGTGTCAATGGCGCGTGTGGCGTCTTGGCCCTAGGTTTACACGGCTAGGCATGCTAGGTCGCAAGCGTCGCTTGGCATGTGCGAATGGCGCGTGTGGTGGCTTGACCCTAGGTTTGCACGGCTTGGCATGTTAGGTCGCAAGCGGCGCTTGGCATGTGCCAATGGCGCGTGTGGCGGCTTGGCCCTAGGTTTGCACGGTTTGGCATGCTAGGTTGCAAGCGGCACTTGGCATGTGTCAATGGCGCGTGTGGCGACTTGCCCCTAGGTTTGCACGGCTTGGTATGCTAGGTTGCAAGCGGCGCTTGGCACGTGCCAATGGCGCGTGTGGCGGCTTGGCCTTAGGTTTGCACGGCTTGGCATGCTAGGTTGCAAGCGGCGCTTGGCATGTGCCAATGGCGCGTGTGGCGACATGTCACTCGGCTTGCACGGGTTGGTATGCTAGGTTACAAGCGACGCTTTGCATGTGCCAATGGCGCGTGTGGTGGCTTGGCCCTAGGTTTGCACGGTTTGGCATGCTAGGTTGCAAGCGGCGCTTGGCATGTGCTAATGGCGCGTGTGGCGCAATGATTGCGCGGCTCGAATTTTGCACGGTTGCTATGATGCGCAGCGATTATGCGGCTTTGTTTTGGCATAGTTGTCGTGATGCGCAGCGATGATGCGGCTTTGTTTTGGCATAGTTGCCATGATGCGCAGCGTGTGTGCGGCTTTGTTTTGGCATAGTTGTCGTGATGCGCAGCGATGGTGCGGCTTTGTTTTGGCATAGTTGCCGTGATGCGCAGCGAGCGTGCGGCTTTGTTTTGGCATAGTTGTCGTGGTGCGCAGCGAGTGTGCGGCTTTGTTTTAGCATAGTTGTCGTGATGCGCAGCGAGTGTGCGGCTTTATTTTGGCATAGTTGTCGTGATGCGCAGCGAGTATGCGGATTTGTTTTGGAATAGTTGTCGTGATGCGCAACGAGTATTCGTCTTTGTTTTGGCATAGTTGTCGTGATGCGCAGCGAGTATTCGTCTTTGTTTTGGCATATTTGCCATGATGCGCAGCGATTGTGCGACTTAGGGTTTTGTGTGTCGAAACCCTAGTTTAGCATTTGAAAAAGATACCCTGGTAATCTTTTACATAAGTGCATTAAATGTTCTAATAAATACGCTTAGCGTCACCGGTGACGTCATGCTATGCGTAAGGTTTTACGATTTTACCCCTTGTCTAAAACCACCATCACTACAAGTATATTACAACAAGAAGAAGCAATCAATTTTCATCTCTCTCATTTCACTCAGTCTCAGAATCACCAGTTTCTTTTTCAGAATCTTCTTCAGAATCTTCTTCTCGATCAGTAACTTGGATATCAGGAATGGGTACATTTTCAGGAATCGCTGGAAAGCTGTATTTCGACAAAGGAATACCATTCTCGAAACAAACTCTTTTAACAGCAGCCTCGCGAGAGCGATTAGCATCGTTACTGTTGTTTTTGACTAAATTAAACCAATTTTCCTTCAATTGCTGGTATTTTGAGTTACGAGCGTATGATTCTTCTTCCTTAGCAGCCAAGCGAGTTTCTAGCTCTGAAACTTTCTTTTGATATTCCTTTTCTTTCTCTGCGAAGCATCAACAGAAGAGTTAAGATAACAGACAATTATTCTTACAAAATATGAATGAAGATCAAAGAACAACAAATGACCTTCATAATTGGAAATAATGTCTGCGACCAGTGTATAATGCTCAGTGTGAAGGCTAATATTTACACCTAAATTATTTCTAGCATCGTTCAGAACTCTAGCATCCCACTTAAACTCAGCTTCACTTTCTATAAGGAGTTGAGATCGAATTAAATTTCTTTCCTCAATAAGAATGTCTCTCTCACGACAAGCTGAATCACGTTCTATCTTAACCTCAATAATGGATTCTTGAAATT
Source organism: Papaver somniferum (assembly GCF_003573695.1). NCBI lineage: Eukaryota > Viridiplantae > Streptophyta > Magnoliopsida > Ranunculales > Papaveraceae > Papaver > Papaver somniferum. The sequence continues at coordinate 3,810,607 of NW_020632152.1, forward strand.
GTTCTAGTGCTTTCGAAACCCTAAAAACGATTTCATCTTTCTCAATGATAAGTTTTTTCTTCTTCGCCTCCAATATTTGAATTGCTTCTCTCTCCTCATAAAAACGTCATTTGAAATTATTAGCAGCGGATAATGCATTTTTATGGCGTTCTCTAAGGGTAGTATATTTTAATCTTAGTTCTTCCGAGCTAAGGTTTTCACATCCTCCAGTAGGATAATTACTTAAAGAGGAATTGAGGTGCTCTAAAATAATCAGCATCGGGAAGATTATCCGCTTCATCAGAAAGGTCATGCAGGTCTGCAAAAGTAACTAAGTAAGAAGTGCGAACGATCGCATAAAAAAAAAGGAGTGAGGAAGTATAAGTTACATACCAATGAGTTCCTTATTTCTTTCTCGAGCTTGGAGAATTAATTGAGAATTAGTTAAATTCTCATTTCTAAGTTTTGTATTCTCTCTTGTAAGATTCGTATTCGCATCTGAAAGAATAGCCTTCTCATGTTTCGGTGTAGTATTCTCATCTTGCAAGTTGCGAAGTTTTCTCTCATTGTCTAAAGAAATTGCATAAGATATGCGGGCAATCTATGGAAATAAAAACATCATAAGAAAAAGAAGAAATAATAAGGAAAAGATAAAAGTAAAATGTTGCAGAATATTACCAAGCCATTCATTGCAAATTGAAAATCTGGATTTATTGCAGAGGCAGATCCGCGAAGAGATCGATCCCCCAAATCAGAAGCAGTACAGATCTTTGAGACCATCTTGAAAGCACGTTGCGTTTCAACATCTTCAAGAGTATCAAGAGCATCTCCAGAAAAAATATCGGATAACTTCTTACGATACGAATCAATCAATACCTCTTCTTCAGAAGCCAAAGAGGAATTGGCAGAAATTGAAGTTGACCTAACGAAACGATGATTCTTCGGTTATTCCACTGCTCAGATTTGATTAGATCAAGATTGAGTTTGGATGCGAAATTATATGAAGGAGGAAGGGAGATCTCATAACCCCTCTGATTGAAGTCAGTTTTCACTCTGTCAAATTCGATCTCCATCTTTTTACCAGCAGGAGTGATTAAAGAATGGGAATGAAAAGTATAAATTTCAGAGAAGATGAAGAAGAATGAAAGAAATAAAAGGAATAAGGTAGAAGAGAATATATAGGAAAGAGGGGCCCGTTTTTCAAGATTTATTCTCATTAATACGAAGAAACGAATGGATAAAAACATACGGTTAAAAAGGACGTGTCGAAAGATGAGTGGTTGAAAGGACACGCGTACATAAGGAGAGCTTGAAATATGGAAAGTTGTCGGCAAAGTAAAATGAAAAAAGACAAACATGTGTGATTTGCAAATGGAGAATTTCTCATATCGCTCACTCTGAAGAATAAGCAATATGAGAAGAGGCAAATGTAGGAGTTAAATATCGCATACGTTATTAACTACGCGAAGTAAATAATACAACCTAAGCGAATGTGTCGCACACAACAAAGTTGAGATGACGCGCCAGATGATGTCAACAAAGTCACGAGTAAAGTGTGAAGAAGTATGCGAAGAAGTATGCTATGCGAAGATGAGCGATCGTATATGAGCGAATGTGTCGCCAAGTGATCCCGAAAATAATGGGATTCTTAGATGTCATCCACTTTGTAAAATCCTATATAAAGGAGAGAGTCATTGTTTTTAGGAGAATTCTAAGGTAAGTCTTAGTAAAGAAATAGGGAAAGAGAGAGAGTAAATCAAGGTCTCAAGTATAATTATTGTAATACTTGAATCTGTCTTGTAAGCATTCTCAATCTCTGATTAATAAAACAAGAGTTCATAATGATCACCTAGAAATTGATCAGTTTTAGTGAAGTGTAGTTGTAACTACGTAGAACATCCAGACGCCGGTAAGTACACCATTTTGATCAAGGAAGTATTAAATTTTATAAATACTTGCTAACACTACGTAGAACATCCAGGCGCGGGTAAGTACACCATTTTGATCAAGGAAGTATTAAATTTTTTTGACCAAATGATCATTCACATGTTTTGGTAAAAGGTTAGTATTAAATTTGCATTTTTAGACTGTAGGAAATCTGGGGCATGTGACCCCCAAAAATAAATCAAGAAAATAAAATACTTCCTTTTCCAGGAGGACCCATAACAAGTTATCATGTGAGTATGGTACTGTAGTTAATCTCCGATCACCATTGTCCTCCTAATCTCATCACCGTCGAACTTAAAAAATATAACATCATAATATCATCTTAGTCTAATTACAAAATTTAGTCACAATTGCAATACGTGTCAACAAGACAATTATAACTTCATAATTTAAATTACTGCCTGTTTAATCAACGGAAATCTTAAATCTGACGTCTTTCCATTCAATGCCGGAAATAGGAGAACGGTGCTGAAAATAAGTCCTGAATTTTCATTACAACAAATTCACAATACAAAATCACAGAAGTTAACCCATTCAATTGATTCCTATTACATATACTAATAACATAGTTCAAATCCAGATTACCACAGATCTTAAAATTTTCTACAAAATTCTTTCTGCAGCCAATCAATCAAGAGTCTATTAGTAATACTACCTTTTTCAAATCTCAAGTCAACCGTTATGGATTGAGCTTAATGTATTTTCTTGTATCAACGACTACCTCTCCAGCACAACCCTACAATAGGCAATAGCGGAGACATCCGTAACCGAGGACCCCAAGCTTACAAGATGGAACTTGAAGTGGTAGATCAACTTGAAAATACACGAGATGAAGACCACCTAAATGTTTAAGCTACATTGAAAACAAAGGAATGGTTTTGAGAGGAAAAATCGTGTGAGAAACGGATTATATTGTATGTGTGATGGAGGATTTTCTTCATATAAAATCAAGATCTCATTCATTTCTATGATCGTTTTGCACAGCAAAAATTCAAATGACAAGATTAGTAGATCTACAAAGAGACAGAGAAACGAGAAGTGGAGACGGCGAGGTTTTTTGTTTGTTGAGTTGAGAGAACAAGAAAGTGATAGAGAGATATTTATATAGTGGTCAGTATTCTAAACCCTAAGGCCTTACCTGATCAGGGACAGGGACAGAGCCAAGGCCAGGGCCAATATTAGCAAGTACTATAAGCTGGGCCTAGTAGTTCATTAATGTTTACCATACCCAATCACCTAAGTCTTTAACTAAACCGATTTTTATCAAAGTTTTGTTGAATTCTAATACAAGTTATGGCAAATATCGGCGCAAAACAGAAATGTCAAGAGCATATCATCTGTAGTAGTGATTAAGGTAGTCAATATCGGTTGTACGGACCGATATTACGGGTTTTTATCGGATATCGGAAATTGCCTATACGATATCGAAAATATCGGCGATAAAAAGACGAAATGATATTATCGGTTGTACAGGACGTTACAGATCGATATATCGGTTTTACTTGTACACCGATAATATCGGTTTCGTGAACAATTTTTTCATCAACATGCATCTAGTCTTTATAGACAAGTACAACGTCAATTGGAGAAGGTAAAAAGCCGTAATGTATTTAATTATTTATAATATAAAATCAATGACTATATGACAGGATATAAGATGAAAACCGTATTTCAATTGCAAGGCGGAGAAATATGAAAGATAAATATGAAGGATAAAAAAAAAAGATTTACTGGCATAATGGGACGACAATCACAATGTTGGCTAAGAGCTTCTCCAATGACATGTGTGTGGAGATAAATGTCAAAATCCACCTAGGAAACACATCTATTTTTTCTAAAACTATTCTCCAACCCTGATGTCTTAAACCAATGTATAAATGACTTTGGGTAGACATTATCAAGGTGAATGTCTAGTTTTAGACATTCCCTTTGACATTGTCTACCATCCTAGTCAGCTTTTACTTAATTGAATTGACTTGAATATATTAACTAACTATTTTTAGCTCTAATAAAATCTTAATTATGGAAAATATGGGCTTTATTAGCTAGTGCGAAGTTCAAGAGTACGTGCGACAAGATCTGATACATGGGTGCGAACACATCGCACGTCAGATCCGAAAATAGGGGCTTTATTAGCTGTCCTCCACTATGTAAAACTGCTATATATAGGACCAACCAACCTTGTGTTGAGGGAGATCTTTTTGAGAGTTGAGGTAGAACTACAGGAGAGAGAAAGTTATTTACTCCCCAAGTTAGGGTTTTATCTTCTTCTTTTCTGTATTGATTTCTAAACTTAATAAGATTCATACATGTGTTCTTCATGATGAATTCCTAGTTTGTTAGATAGATTATCTAAGGGGTGTAGTAGTGAGATTTATCACTACCATGGTAGTTAATATCGCGTATCGGTATCGTATCAGTCGGGTCCTATACACCTATACAAATGATAATATCTGCTTTTACAGGCGATACATCATTTAATATAGAATTTCAAATAATTATAAAACCATAGTAAAAAATAATAAGAATCATACACATATCTCAAATTTCCAAAATACAAGGTGGTTTATTAGAGGATCTCCAATGGTCATTATGTGTGCTTCCTATGTGGCAACACAAATAATACATCCTCAATCTATTTTTCCTTAAAATTGGGGAGAGAAAAAAAAATCCATCTCTAACAGGATTGCATGTAACATCTTCTTTTAATTAGTATAAATTTTATTTTCCATAATTAAGATTTTATTAGAGTTAAAAATAGTTAGTTAATATATTCAAGTCAATTCAATTAAGTAAAAGCTGACTAACATAGTAGACAATATCAAAGGGATTGTTTAAAACTAGACATTCACCTTGACAATGTCTACCCAAAGTCATTTATACATTGGTTTAAGACATCAGGGTTGGAAAATGATTTTAGAAAAAATGGATGTGTATTCTAGGTGGATTTTGACATTTATCCAAATATTTCACTTTAATGCTGGAATTCCACATGGTTAACCTGATGGTAATGACGATGAATAATAAACACAAAATGGGTCATTTGTCCAAATATTTTAAAAACATGGCTCTAATGGACGATTAAAAATTAGTATGTGTGAAATGGACACCAAAAAAATAGCAAGAATGAAACTGGATTCATCCTGGATTAAATTTAAAAAAGAGCGAGGATGAAACTGGATGCATCCTGATGTAAATTGAAAATAAGAAAAAGTATTTGAAAATGGGTAAGATGAAACTGTTACATCATGACTATTTTTACATTCTCGTCCATTTGAACAGTATCAAATTTTTACATGTCTTTTTCACCCAGGAATTGTTGATTTTGGACTTTTTAACCATTTGATCTTTTGGACAGTTTACCATTCATTTTCGGAAAATGGGTCATTTGTCTAAATATTTAATGGACGATTAAAAATTAGTATGGGTGAAATGGACACCAAAAAATAGCAAGAATGAAATTGGGTTCATCCTAACTTAAATTTAAAAAAGAGCGAGGATGAAACTGGATGCATCCTGATGTAAATTAAAAATAAAAAAAAATATTTGAAAATGGGTAGGATGAAACTGTTTACATCTTACTATTTTTATATTCTCGTCCATTTAAATAGTATCAAAATCTAAATGCCCTTTTCACCCAGGAATTGTTGATTTTAGTTTTTTTAACAAATTTTGTGTTTTATCGATATGAATTGACATCTGATACTTGTTGGTAATATGGAGGATGTTCCTCATTTTAACTGATAAAACAGGTTAACATACCCTCTCATTCAAAGTTCAAACCACTCCAAGGCCGCTTCGCCCATACTCTGTTAGTGTCTCGTGACATTCAATTTGGAACCATATCTCTAGAAAAAGGTTCAACGTTCCGATCCCAAAGATGTGTTTTCTGATCTAGCCAGTTTCGAAGTGATCTTTTGGACAGTTTACCATTCATTTTTTGATATTGTCCAATCATGCACTACTAGACTGACTCAAAGTACCATTAAAATCCACCGCGTATGCCAAAAAAATAATTAGAACCGTCTACTCCGGTCAAATCCAAAAAATCCGGTCAGCCACAGGATTACATTTCAACCGGTAGATCAAGTAATCAAATTAAAATCAACGATAATAAGCGAATACCAAAACCGATGGCAGATCTCTCGCCCTTATAAGTAGTAAAAGTTTTCTACTTGTTCATAACCCTAGATATCCAATACGCGCCTCTCTCGTTTCGGTAGAGAGAGAAAAAAAGAGCAAAACCTAACCCTAGAAACAAACAACGACAGCTTCTCCATCTAGCTAAATAATGGCAGAAAATGTTCAACAGAACATCAACAACAACAACAAAATGTCTTCGCACTATGATTTTTCCTCTCAAAATGCAAAATTCCATGTTAATTAACAGCGGTAGATTTGAACCGGTATTCTTTGTTATTTAACTTTTACTCTTTGAAGAACAAGAAAGGAAAGAAGAATTAGAAGAGATAGATACTATTTAGCAGGGGTAGTTGATGAATATCGGAGGAGATCTGTTATATCTCTACTGTTATGGTGGACAATTCTGTTTTTTTTTTTTGTTATGTATGATTACTTATTTTGATGTATGATGAGTTTTGTATCTAGATCTAGAAGATGTATATAAACTGGTTAACAAGAAACAAAAAAACATAAATTATCAACTGGAGTATCTCAAGCTTTTACTTATTCTTGTTTTTCAATCAAGTAACAAATAAATACCACGCAATGATGCAAAGTACCACAGATGTACAAATAAAAGCATACCTAGACCACTTGGTGCAAATATATATTTCGATACAGCACCACCAATGGGGTAATAAAAATTGTTGTCAGTTGTCAACAAATGCGAGACAGGAACTCGTTTCCCTAATCCGAGTTATCAGATGTAAATTCTTAGATCACAAAATTGAGTTTGTGTTCATGAACTAGGGCTTAATTCACTTGGTAGATTTTGGGTTAAGCCATTAATCATGGGTTACAATTTTTAGTACTAGCTAACATTTATCCTAGACATTCATTCTCTTCCGGAAAGAAGAAAATTAACCATACAGATTAAATGAAGAAATATAACACATTAATCATTCAAATTCCAAAAGCTAACCCATTCAATTTTACAATTACTTAAACAGATTCCAGTTATATGTTCCATTCCAGTTTACCACTAATTTTGCAGCCTGTCACCACCAATCATAACCTTGAACTTCGATTAAAACATAAACTATAAGATCAAGATAATGAAGACCCCTTAAGATCAAAATTCATCATGAGCTTAAAATTGAACTGGAAGATCAACTTTATGATCTATAAAATGAAGACCACCTAAATTTTTAGGTTACGGAATAGAAATGGTTTTGAGAGGAGAAATCATTCTGAGAAAATAGATTATATCGACCTTTCATTTACCTCTATTATCATGTTAAATTACAGAGTAAATCTAAGGCCTAACCTGATCATGACCCGGGCCGGTGCCAATATTAGTTAGTACTATAAGTTGGCCAAGTAGGGGTCTTTCTAAGGCCTAACCTGATCCCGAGTCTATTTAACTAAAGGGAAAATTAGGGGGAGACCCGAAAAAAATAATATTCTTATTATCAAGCCCACAATTAATTTTAGGTACCTTGACACCCATAATTATAAGAAATTATTAAAAATGTACGCATCAGTGATTATACATCCGCATGACAGGTTATGCATCAGGGGCATAATTGGCAACGCAACTTGGATATAACATATCTAAAAATCCGCGTCTTGGAATTTTACAAATTTTATATCGTTGGAAATCTTTTTAAGAGAGCTACGCAACAAGTACAAACAAGAATATCAAATTTTTGTTTTTCACGAAAAAATCGGAGGTGATCATCATTTTAAGCAAAATTTTCGAAAACTTGATACATAACCATTATGCAGCCACCAAAAAGGATGCATAATGCATTATGCAGACGCATCACGAATTATGCAACCATTTTCTCCACTGCATAACAAATTATGCATTTGGATAACAAAGTTATGCATCTATAACAAGTTATGTAGTCATTGTTTTGGTTGATTTTAGTGCGTACATAAAAACAATTGATGCATAATGCATTATACGGATGCATATCAGGTTATGCATCTATTTTCTCGATCCATAAAAGATTTTGCAACAATTTTCTCGATGAATAATGCATTATGCAGTCATATTTTTGGACGCATAACAAGTTATACATCCTTTTTCACGACTGCATAACAAGTTATGTAGATATTATTGTAGGTGCATGACGAGTTATGCAACCTTATTTTTTGCTTATTTCAATACTAAGAAAAAAGTAGATGCATAACAATTTCGAGAATGCATAAAAAGTTATGCAACAAATTTTGTAGATGCATAACCTATTATGCATCACTTTCTCAAGAACAACACTTTCTCAGGAAACCAGCATCTACAAGTTGAGCTACAACACCACCAACTTCAACACTTTTACTATTCAAACTGCAGTTGCACTATAACCTGCAATGCTTTAAGCCTTTCAACTTCAACCCAAATTCAACATCAACACTAAACTACCTGCAATCTCTTACAATCTCTAACTTCATTGCAGACTCTTAACACCTCTACAAGCATATCCATTTCACATCCATCACCTGCAATCAACTGGAACTACCAAGAATTCATCTACACTTTCTCAAGAACAAAAACTCAACCATGTAACTCCATTAAAACAACACCACCATCAGAAACAACACATGATAATCACTATCTCATGTAGCCTTATTGAACCCATCTGCTATCAGTAGCATCCATCTCTTTTCTTCTTCTGTGTACACTGAATCTCGAACTAGAGACAGAACCATCAGCTCCAAAATCTCCTTCTCAATCTCAGCATCTTCAGTTCTTAGTTCAATACCAACCTTAACTTCACTAATCATCATTGCCTCATCTTCACTAATCGTCAATGCCTCAATCTTCTAAGCACAAATATTGGTCAAAACCACCACTCTCCAATTGGTTTTCTTCTCTGCTCAAAAACCGTCTCAATATCAGACCCTAATTCATTTCTAGGACTGATTCTTAATCTGCATCTCATCTTCACTAACAACAGCAATTCCTTCTTCATCTCTGTCTAGCAATCAATATCCATATTACCAGATTCGCAATCATCATCCTCTTCCATACTTCGATTTCAAGGAAAACCCATCTTGGATTCAACCATCAACAACTTGAATTTCCTCTTTCAACAGCAAAACCATATCAAAACCAATTCTAACACCACGTAACAGCAAATCCATTTTCTTTCTTGAATTCGAGCATCACATACGAACCCAAACTTTCTATTGCAACCAGAAACCTCATCAGTCTCTCCCTACGACGAATCAGTAGAGCTCATTTAACTGTAAACCCTATCAATCTCACGATGGTAGTGGTGATTCAGAAAATTGAAATGTTCATGTGTTTGTGGTGCGAGAGAAGGTTGAAATCTTCTCTGAGATGATGCAAAGGTTGAAGATTAAGATGGTGATGCAACTGTTGGGATCAAGAGAAGAACAGAGAAGATGGGATCTGAGATGAATCGGGTGATTTTAGGTTAGTTTGGAAAGAATAAAAACAAAAACATAATTCTCAAAATTATGGGCCTCTGCATAATTTTATCACTGAAAATGGGTGCGCGCCTGAGAAATTCTGAGCGTGGGTTTCACAGTGGGTAGAATCTGTTAAATGGGTATGTTTGTAGTTTTCACTTAACTAAACCCATTTTTATCTAAGTTTTGTTTAATTCTAGTACAAGCTATAGCAAATACCAACGCATAACATATTTTACAAGTCTTGGCTAAATGTCAAGAGCGGTCTCGTGAAATTGACGTCATTGGAGTGCTAACCTAAGTAATGGACTTCCCAAATTAACCACTTGCTTTTATAATATCCTTGGAATCGGGTGCTAAAGGATGGTTGATGTTCCACCCACGTTCAATAGGTGATAAAAGAGGATAACAATATACCGATTACAATTATTGCATTCTGGATGTATCAGAACATATACATGAAAATGTTGTCACAATTTATTTGAATTTCTGAAAATAATTTATCATTACAGTTTGATTCCGAAAATAGATGAACGAAGTTCCAATAAAGCACCAAGTTTCTTTGAAAATTAAGAGTATGACTTTGATATAAGTTTTCATGAGAAGTTAATGAAGTTGCTCGTCCAATTAAGCTATTCGGTACTTGTTGGTAATATAGGAGGATGTGCCTCATTTTAATTATTTAAACAGAATAACAGATCACCTCATCCAAAGTTAAAATCACTCCAAAACCACCTCTCACATAGAACTTTTTTACTTCTTCGTGACATTTAATTTGGAACCACCGCTCTTGAAAAAGGTTCCACATTTCTATCCCAAAGGGTCATTTTTGGATCCAGGCAGTTTTTTTTCCTTCTGAAAATAGATATATATTACTTGAAATAGACAAGGCTAAGCATTTGATTCAGTCTCATTAGGAGCAAGCTCAGATAGAGTTGTCCTGCTGATGACTGAATTTGTAAGATTAGCCTCCTCTTGAACTGATACAAGGTTTTTACTTATATTACAATATTCGTAAGCTCTGAACGTGTCAAAAGCAATTGTTGGAATTAAAAAATAAGGGATCTTGGTCTAACCAAGAAATTGCAGTGTTATTTTTTCTCCTTTCTTTGCCAACTGGTTTGCCACTTTGTTTGCTCGTCTGTCTACGTACTGGAAACCCAAAAAAGATACCATTTGTTCTACCAGCTTCTTTACTTCATCCAGGATTGCAATGCTTTGCCATTGAATAGTTTATTCCTTTCCCTGTAAATACTGAATTTTCGCCCTGTTATCTCCTTCTATGACCAGATGTTGTATGTTATGTAATTTGGCCCATTTAGCTGCTTGAAGGAGAACTAGGGCTACTGCTTCTTCCGCAGTGGAGGACCTGAAGATCCCTGATTCTGCTCCTTTAAAGGTTCCTGTCCAATTACGAAGAACAAAACCAAAGACCGCATTAATATTTTCAGACCACCCAAAAGCATCACAACTACACTCCACTCAATCTGATCCAATCTCTAGGTGATCATTATGAACTATTGTTTTATTAACTGAAGATTAAGATTGCTTACAAAATAGATTCAAGTATTACAATAATTATACTTGAGACCTAAATTCACTTTCTCTCTCTCCCTATTTGTTAATCAAGACTTACTCTAAAATTCTCCCAGAAACAATGACTCTCTCCTTTATATAGGATTTTACATAGTGGATGACAGCTAAGAATCCCTTTATTTTCGGGATCACTATGCGACATATTCTCTCATATACAATCGCTCATCTTCGCATAACTTACTTCTTCGTACAATTCTTCACACTTTACTCGTGATTTTGCTGACGTCATCTGGTGCGTTATCTCAATTTTGCTGTGTGCGATGCTCCTCGCGTATGTTGTATTCTTCCCTTCGCGTAGTTATTAACGTGTGCGATATTTAACTCCTACATTTGCCTCTTCTCATATTGCTTATTCTTTAGAGTGAGCGATATGAGAAATTCTCCATTTGCAAATCCCACATGCCCATCTTTTTCCATTTTACTTGGTCGACAGCTATCCGGGTTTCAAGCTCCTCTCTACACGTGTCGATTTTCTTACTTTTTATCGGCTTGAACCGTCTTTAACCGGTTACTTATTTTCGCTTATTCAATGGTTTTTCCACAAGAATCTCTTCCTTCTTCATCATTTATCTTCTCTCTCTTGTTGCTATTCATCTTCATCTGCTATTACCCATTTCTGTTGCTGCCACTGATTTCTTCTTCTATTGTTCTTCCACCATGAACTATGAATCAAGGTTTGTTTATTTTCTTCATGATGATTATTGATTTTAACCATTAATTTTTTTTTTTATGATCTAATTCCCGTACTTTCGCATAAAAAGCTCTTCCATTAGCGCTCTTCGAATCATGCAAAAATACAACTCTTCTTCAAGTGAAAATAAAGAATCGCAAAAGAAGAAACCAAGCATTGATAATGAATCTCAAAATAAGGAATCTCACAAGAGGAAGGCTTCGCACAATAAAGAAGTAAGAAATACCCAATTATCTTAAAACAATATTGTTGCCTCTATTTCTTATCTACTTTATTTTCGCAAGCTTCCGATGCTGAGATGGTTGATGGCAAGAAGCATAAAGTTAAAAGGTCTGGAAAACACATACCACTCTCTTAAAATCTTTCTATTCAAGAATTTAGTGTTATAGATGTTGTTCCTGTATCCACAGTTCAGCCTTCACATACTAGTCCTCCTATCACTCCGACAATAAGTCAAACTCTTGAAAAAGATGTTTCTATTACCCATATATCTCCCCAGGCTTCTGAGAAGAATGTTCCTGCTACTCCTTCACCAACAAATCCTCTTATGGATGAGAATGCCTATGTTACTTATGACGAAATTTTTAAAGAGTCTCCTGCGAATAAGGAGTTTTCTCTTATCCAAATAATAAAAAACACTCCTCATGTTGCCTCTGCGACTCCATCGCATTCAAATCAAGTTTTTCCTTCACCCATTATCTCTAGATCTCATCCGAATCTTTCTCAAAAGAAATCCCCCGTCCCAAGAGATTTTACTACTCCTTCTTCTCTTTCCTTACTAAATTCTTTTCGTTTGAATAAAAAAGCTTTGGATAGTGTAAAACTTGCTGCTCAAACTCTATCTGATGTCATCAACTCTGCCCAATATTTAACTGATGATCCTTGCAGGCTTCGCTCCTGTGCTGCTTTAAGAAAGCTTCTACGTGAATTTCTCGTTGACAAAGCTTCAAGGGATGAGGTCCTTTCTCAAATTGACCCGAGTTTCCATGTTGCTTGTAGTTGCAGGAAATCCCACAACACACCCCTTGTATTATCATGACTATAATTTCTAGATCTAAACTTATTTGATATGAAAATAATGATAAAAATAATGAAAATAGAAAATAAGACACAAGATTTACGTGGTTCGATCAATTTGATCTACATCCACGGAGTTAGGTTTCACCATGATTGTTTGTAATTACATATGAATTACAATTGAGACTCCATTAATGAGTATTTGGAGCTCTCTCTCTCTGGTTTTTTGGGAAGAATAAGAAGATAATAATCATACAAGTTCTGTTTTCTCTCTCTCTAATTGTGTCTCCCTCTCTCATTCTAAAATGTGTCTCTCTCTTGCTCTTCTCTTTATATAGGTGTTTACATAGTGGATGACAGCTCATATAATCTAAGATTTCCCCTAATTTCGGATTTGGCTTGCGATGATATCGCAAGCTTACAAATGTTAATTTCGCAGATCTTCTAATCTTCGCAAAGTTATTACATTTTTCTTATGTTTAAGGTAATATCACCTATTGTATCGTTTCTCAAAGTGCTCTGCGACATTTTTGTAATGCGTTGTTAACAATTTCGCGAGCGTATCGTTGTCGTGAAATTGTGATCCTACATCTTGCCTTTTTTTTCTTGAATACTGCTTGAAGAGCGATTTTCAGGAAAAAAATTCATTGTTGTAGTTGTTGGAGAGAGATACGTGTTGTTGGAGTAGTCTTTGATCTTTGTTGATAAAGGAATGAGCGAAAGAATACTGGACTTGAGAAGTACGTACTTTCCTCTATTCTTTTGTGAAGTTCCGGAATGTTGCGAAGTAAATAAGAAGTATCATCTTTTGAAGTATGCGAAGTATGAAGTATCCTTGAAGAAGTATAAGAAGCATGAAGTATCTTTGATGAAGTATAAGAAATATTCAATCCTAGAAATATAAGAAGTATCCGTCCTTGAATGAGAATAATAAGTATTGCCTCTATTCATGCGAAATTATTATTCCATTTTTGGTGATTCTTGCCGAGAAGATAAAGAACATAAAATGTTTTCTTGGTAATCCATAGTTTCCTCTGTTCTTTATCTATGAGGGTAGAATCCTTGAGAAAATGTTGAATGTGCGAATTGTTTATACATTCTTATCTTGCCTCTGTCTCATGTTTTGTGCTCATGCGATAGTATAATCTCTTCAAGTTGCTTATAATTGTGCGAAATAATTGAGCGAGATAATCACATCATTCGGAAGAATCACATTATGCGAAATAATCACATTCTGCAAAATTCGGACACACTCTGCGAAATTATGAATAGTTCTGCGAAATTCTGAATAGTTCTGCGAAATTCTGAATAATTCTAAGAAATTCTGAATAGTTCTGCGAAATTCTGAATAGTTATGCGAAATTCTGAAATTTTGAATAGTTCTGCGATATTATTCCGTAAAGTTTTGTAAAATACTTATGAAAATCTAATGCTTATGTAATGATTATGTTATGAAATGTGTATGCGATGCTTATGCCATGAAATGCGTATGCGATGCTTTGATGATGCGAGTATGATGCTTGTATGATGAGAATGCTTATCTATTGCAATGTATAGTCAATGTTTATGTTACTTAGCTCATTTTGCCGTCTAAAATTGATGTAGCTTTAAATTGCTTTCATTCTTCATTTCTCTGGCTTTTTCTTTAGTGTATGCATTCATCTTCGTGTAGTTATTGTTCTTCACAAGTTCTTACTTGTGTTTCATCTTTCCTTTTTCCTGCACTATTAGTATCTCATAACAGTATGATCATAATATCAAGTCTGCGGCATTTTCACTGCCTCAGTTTCATTTCCATGTACATATTCGCAAGCTTATTTGCTTACTCATTTTCCTATGTGGTATTATTATTCCCTCCTAGTTAAAGGTCTTATTTTGCCACCTCTTGTCATTGCGACAAAATAGCAGGACGTCTTTGCACTTTCATGCAAAAACCCATTGATCTTTACTTAACTTTTTCTTTTGTAGTATTGCTTCTTCAGGATTGTTGTGCCAATATGACATGCCTAAATATTCTTGCGAAAATAAAGCCCCGTGACATTGTCGTCTTGCGACGAAATCGCAGGACATCTTCACACTTTCATGTAATGACTCATTGATCTCGTCTTATCTTTTTCTCTAGTATTATTGCCTCTTCAGGATTGTCGCACAAATATGACAAGTCTTAATACCCTTGAGAGTAAAAAGCCTCATGAAATTTGCGTCTTAAGACACTTATCAGCTCCCTAATGGAGGGTTCTGCCCTTATCTCCCCCCTGGTTTCCCCTTCAAGGAGGCGTACTTCTACCATACAAGGTTAGCTCCTCTCATCCGGTCTTAACAACAACCAGTTGTTTTCGCAGCTTCTTGTCCCTTTTACCTATAGGGCTTATGGTTAGGAGACTGCACCCTAAGTGGGGTTTTCTTCAGGCCGAGTGCAGTATAAGCCAAGACTTGTCAAGAATGGCAAGGTGCACTTCAAACGCCCCTGGCACTCTTGACTCAACCGTGAACCTCGGCGCCTTGATCAGATATGCACTCCTTGGGAGAGTCTTTATTACCTTAGTCGCCCAACCTAAGTCATATGCTTAAGCTGAGAATCCAAGGTGCCTCTCCCGGATGGGCTTTATTGACACCAAATCTCCATGACTCAGGTTCCAGGGGCGGTGTAACCTTTTCCCTGAGTCATGCTACAGGTACCACCTTCTATGACGTACTTTAGGTCTTACAT
The DNA here is from genome assembly GCF_003573695.1 of Papaver somniferum. Taxonomy (NCBI): domain Eukaryota; kingdom Viridiplantae; phylum Streptophyta; class Magnoliopsida; order Ranunculales; family Papaveraceae; genus Papaver; species Papaver somniferum. The sequence goes on from NW_020632152.1 coordinate 3,826,107, forward strand.
TTGCCTCTTGCGAACTTTTATTCGCGAACTAGGGTGTACGCCATAAAGGTTCGCCCCATTCTAATCTTAGATTTTAACGGATCTTAGATTTCTCTTGCGAAATTTTCGCGTTTCTTTGTTCTTTTATTCTTTCATTCTCATAATATCATATCATTTGAAGCAAAGTAAATGTTCAAGAGAAATTCTAATACATTATAATTCTGAAATCTTTGTAATTGTGAAATCTTTGTAATTCTGCGATTGTTTCGCATTTTGTAAATCAAATCAAAAATCTTTTTATTCTCTGCGAAAGAAATATTCTAGAGAAACATATAAATTAAATTTTCTCAGTTTTCTGTAATTTTGAAATCTCGCAATCTTTGTAATTTTCAAGTCTTTGTAATCTTGAAATCTTAGTAATCTTTATAATCTTTGAAATATTTGTAAATCAAATCAAAAATCTTTTATTTTCTGTAAAAGAAATATTCTAGAAATATATATAAATCGAATTCTTTTTTTTTTTGTAATTTTGAAATCTTGAAATTTTTGTAATTTTTGAAATCTTGAAATTTTTGTTATTGTGCGATCGAATCGCTTTTTGTAAATCAAATCAAAAATCTTTTTATTCGTTCTTAATATAAAGTAAAATGTTCAAGGAAGTGGTACTTATCTTTCATGTGAGTCGATGTTGTTATCAGAGAAGTGAATAAATGCCTTGAAATGTATGAATTTCGCGCAGCAAAAAAAAGTGTGAGAAGTGAGATTGAACCCTCAACCTGCTTCTTGGATTTTCTTGCACCATACCAACTGTGCTAAGCTTCTCTTACGAAATAATCAAATTTCTTGCGAAGTAATCAAATTCCAACTGTGTGAGAGGAAATTCTGTATAAATTTCGCATAATAAAAATAATCATGCGAGAAACAAGAATTGATCTCGCGACCTGCTGCTTGCATTCATGCCTCGTGACCAATTTTGCAAGCTTATTCTTTGCGAAATACCTCTGCGAGATTATCATCAACTCTCTTATGTGCGAAATAATCAAAAACAAATATGCGAGTGGCAAGAATTGATCTCATGACATTATCCTTGTGAAGTATCACACTGAACCATCTGTGACAACTCTGCTGTGCAAAACAACTAAACAACTGTAAACCTTTATCCTCATCTTCACCCTTAATAGCTTAAATATGAATATGCGAAAAAGGCACGCATGAGGTGGGAATCGAACACGCGACAATGAGCTCATAAACTTCGCACATGACCAATTGTGCTGCCTCTTGTTTGCGAAATTATTCATTTTTTCGCTCTTTGTAAAAAAGAATAAAACTATGTTCGCAGGCGAATTCGAACTTGCGACCACGAACGCACATACTGCTCTCTGGACCAATTGTGCAAGGACCTCTCTGCGAAATTAACGCATAACTGTTTTCCTTATTCTTTTATTCTCCCATGTAAATGAGAAGAAAATGAAAAATATGTGTCTCTGCGAATTTGAACCCGTGACCTATTTGTTGTTCGCTCAGCCTTGAACCATCTGTGTGAATTTCTGTTTGTGACAGAAATCACAACTTCTGACTCTTATCATTATCTTCGTCTTTCCTTTGTTTCTTCACAAAATGCCTCTTGCTTTCTCCTGAACATGAAAATCTTCCACTGAAACTTTTATTTTTTCCTTAAATTTCACCACAATAACTAATTTTTTTCTCCCTCTTTTCATGTCTTTGAATTGTTGATGATGTTTACTCCCTGAAAGTGTGATTTCTTCCATAAAATTTTCATTTTTGAACCTAAACTTTGTAGTTCTAGAAAAATATGAACAATAGCTAATCTTCATGAAAATTTCTTGATCCAACAAGTTACAGGAAGGATAAATCCTTTACTCGTTCCCTATTTCTAGCGCCAAAATGTAGTTGCAGGAAATCCCACAACACACCTCTTGTATTATCATGACTATAATTTCTAGATCTAAACTTATTTGATATGAAAATAAAGATAAAAGTAATGAAAATAGAAAATAAGACACAAGATTTACGTGGTTCGATCAATTTGATCTACATCCACGGAGTTAGGTTTCACTATGATTGTTTGTAATTACATATGGATTACAATTGAGACTCCATTAATGAGTATTTGGAGCTCTCTCTCTCTGGTTTTTGGGGAAGAATAAGAAGATAATAATCATACAAGTTCTGTTTTCTCTCTCTCTAATTGTGTCTCCCTCTCTCATTCTAAAACGTGTCTCTCCCTTTCTCTCTCCTTCTCTTCTCTTTATATAGGTGTTTACATAGTCGATGACAGCTCATATACAGCTAAGATTTCCCCTTATTTCGGATCTGGCTTGCGATGATATCGCGAGCTTACAAATGTTAATTTCGCAGATCTTCTAATCTTCGCAAAGTTATTACATTTTTCTTATGTTTAAGCTAATATCACCTATTGTATCGTTTCTCAAAGTGCTCTGCGACATTTTTGTAAAGTGCTCTGTGTATCGTTGTCGCGAAATTCTGATCCTACGTTGCTCTATATGTTCTGGTAATTATCCTTAGCACCTTAACTTTATCTTCTTTAATGATATTTCCAAGTCATACTAATCCTCACCTTTTCCTTTTTAGGATTCTCATTGTCGTGTAATGCTTGCTGAAAATCATTTTGAATCTAGCTGTTCTCAGTTAGAACTCTCGCAAAAAAATGTTTCTTTGGAAAAGGAAATACAAAGGCTGAGAGGAGAACTCCAAATTTCAAATTTTGAGGTTGAAAATCTTCGCATCGAAAATCAAAAACTTAGAGGTATTTATTATTATATTTGCGTCACTTAACGTATTCTGTATTCCTTCGCATACGTTCATTTTTGTAAATTTCTTCGTGCATTTGTTAAGATTTAAACCAGAAGCGAACGAATGAGAGATATGACTTTCAATTCCTTGCTGAAGATACCCAAGTGAATAACGCGAAGTTGCAGTCTCAACTAAATTAATTAAATAATCAATATTCATATTCACTTGATCAGATTGACAATCTTTCCCATGAAAATAACCGTCTCACTCAAAAAATTGATTTTCTTAGTGATCAAATATCTTATTTTTCTAAATTGTCACGCGATGCTGACTTACTTCATCAAACCTTATCAGAAGAGAACCATACCCTTTCTAGGGAGAAATTATCTTTCTCAAAGAAAGAAGCAATGTTTTCACATCAGTATTCAATTCTTCATGAAACAAATGAAAACCAAGCGCGAACTCTTCACGTACTGAAGGAGCAATATGATACTTCGCTTAAAGATTTAAGCTCCCAGAATGAGAAACTAATTCAGAATAATATAAGTCTTTCTATGAAGAAGAATCGGTTTCAAGAACAATACAGTCAATTGAAGAATTCCTATGATATTCTTAAGAAAAAGAATAAATCTCTTTCTTCTGAAAAAAACACAAAATTCGCTCTCGTCTCAGTGGTTCAGTTGGTGATGGATTTTATAAGGCTATGGAAAGTATGAAGGACAATACCCTTGCTTTTTCCAAATTCTTCCAAGGTAGTCAGCTAGGGTTGACTGCCTTATTATGATTTCTCAGCATTTTTCGCACAATATTAATTCTTTATTTCTATTTATGGCTATTTATTATTTTTTGTAGATTCTGAAAAATCGCACCAGTCTGTTGTTGGTCAATTGAATTCTGAATTATCCATGGTAAAGAATATGCAAATATGGAATTATCTCGTGGGAACCTTGAGCTCTCTCTTTCTGCGTCTCGAAGCAGAGCACGAAGAAGGTTTGCATAACAGAAGAATTTTCTAGAGATAAATGCTAGAAATCTTGAAAGAGCAGCTATTCGCAAAGGCCACTCTAGTACTCAATCTGCTATTGACAGAATTCTCTCAAGCAACTCTCTTCCAGCAGTAAAACTCCCCGTATGCAATGTGGGTGTGGATGAAGAATATCCTGAGCCAGATAGTGATTTTGACTTTTTAAGCGATGATGAAAAACATCAAGGTGATGAAGAAATTCGGAAAGAAGAAGAGAAATCTTCTAATGATGTCGGTACTGAGATTGAAAATCCTGAATCCAGTGCTAAAGTCTGATGCTACTGTTGAACATTCTTGATTTCCTTTCTTTATTTTGATGTTTTTTGAGCCTTCGTATTTTTAGACTTGTTTGTTGCAAGGAAGATAATACATTGTTGTTTTAATTCCCATACTTTCCTCTTATTATATTTCTTGTAAGAAACAATTGTGCGAATTTATCAATAGTTTGTTTAGTTTACTTGGGAGGTCTTATTTTGCCTTCCTATGTAAAGGTCTTATCTACTAACATTGATGGTATGAACGTCAATGCATATGCAAGTCTATTATATTTTCTCCCTATGTGTCTCCAACTTATTTATGGAATTTTCATTGCTAAATCCATAACCAATCTCCTATATTTTTGCAAAAATGGTTCATTAGTACTATATGTGCCTTCTATCTGACGAATTACCAGCTGAGAGTCACTAGTTATTCGCGCATCCTCAATATTCATTTCAATTGCTAATCTTAGTGCGTGAACGACTGCTTCATATTCAGTTTCATTATTTGTGGATGCGAAGTCCAATCTGAATGAGTAAGCCATTCTAGCTCCTGTTGGTGAAATGAATACACTACCAATCCCATTGCCTTCTCCATTGGAGGATCCATCCACCAAAATATCCCATATATTTGGATTTCGCTCAGTTAATAAATCATTAGGGTTTCCATGCTCTTCATACAACTCCATCATTTCTTATACATATTCATCTCATTCTATTGGAAATTCTGCGATAACTTGAGATTTTGGTAAAGATAAAATTTCATAACCAATCTCAAAGTTTCCTAATTGTGTATTCCATATTTCTATTCTTCCTGACCTCTTCAAATTCTTCATCGCGTTTTCAATTGGTACTCTTGTTAATACTTTAATTTTGTGAGTTTGAAAATAAATGCGAAGTTTGAATGATGCATATACCAGTGCGAGAATCATCTTTTCGATTCTTGAATAATTTTTTTCTGCAGAATTATATGTTTTTCTTATGTAATATATCGGTTTCTCCACACCTTCCTCTGATCATAACAATATTGCACTTAATGCATGAGATGTTGATGCTAGGTACAATAACAATTCTTCTCCTTGGTTCGCCTTTTGCATAATAGATAAGTTCACCAAGTAATCTTTTATGCTTTGCAATGCTTTGTCGCACTCCATTGTCCATTCAAATTTGGTTTCCTTCTTTAGTATATTGAAAAAGTGTTTACATTTGTCCGAAGATCTTGCAATAAATATCCACAATGATGCCATCAATCCATTTAACTTTTGAACATCTTTGACTGTCGCAGGTGGTGGCATATCTCTAATCGCTTATACCTTTTACGGATCAACTTGTATTTCCTCTTTGGATATAATATAGCCTAAGAATTTTCCTGATGATACACCAATTATACATTTTTCTGGATTTACCTTAATATTGAATGTTCGCATCTGTTCAAATATTTCTCGTAAATCATCAACATGATATTTCGCCTCTTTGCTTTTAATCAGCATATATCTACATAAACTTCCAATGTTTTATGTCTCCATTTTTCAAAAACTTTCTGTACCATTCTTAGGTAAGTCGCACCGGTATTCTTCAATCCAAACGGCATTTTCGTGTAACAATATAAACCTCTTGGTGCGAAGAAAGCAGTGTGTTCTTGATATTCTTCTGCCAATGGAATCTGATTATAGCCTTTGTACCCATGTAACATCGTGACGCTATCATTCCCTGATGCTGACTCCACCATTTGAGGTATGTCGGGTAGAGGGAAGCTGTCTTTAGGGTACGCTTTGTTTAGATCTGTAAAATATATACAAATACTAATTTCGTTGTTCTTTTTAGGTACCACCACCATATTTTCTATCCATTCTGGATATTTTGCCTCCCTTATAATTCATGCATCCAACATCTTTTGTAGTTTTTCTTCGATTTTAGGATGATAATCAGTTGCAATTTTCCTTATTCTTTGGTTGAATGGTTTTACATTATTCTTAATGTCTAATTTATGACATGCGACAGACGGATCTATTCCGCGCATTTTTTCCATACTCCATGCGAAAATATAATTCGAATATGCTTATTGTTTTTTCCTCTTCTTCTTTATCCAATTTATTTCCAATTCTTAATATTTTTGGTTCTTCTTCAGTTCCTATATTTATTTCTTTTGTTGGTTCTGATACGGTAAAATTCTCCTTTGGTTCGCCCATAAGTGTTGGTTCCTTAATTTCTTTAATTCTTTCACCTTCCTCAGATCGTTCTTCGCCTGATATTCCTTTTCCTTCTTTCTCTCTTATCATGTATATTCGAAACTCCTCTTCATTTCTTTGTTGTTTTGCTTTTCTCCATATATCCTTTCGTTTCTTTGCTCGTCCTTCATAATTTCGCACATCTATTTGATTACAAGTATTCGCAGCCTTAACGTCTCCCCTAATTTCACATATACCACTTGGAATTGGAAATTTGATACATTGATGTAATGTTGACGCTACGGCCTTTAATCCATGCACCAATGGTCGTCCCAACAACATGTTGTATGGTGACTCAATGTCAATCACACACAGTGTTATCTTTGTTTCAACCTTTCCCAGTAATATTCTCATCACGATTCCTCCTTTTGTCTTTGTAACTGCTCTATTGAATCCATGAATATTATAGGGTGTCTTCATACCCCATTTCTTTGAATGTGCGATAAAATAATATATCAACTCCACTTCCTGTATCTATCAATGTCTTATTAATCGCCCATCCATCAAATGTCCTCTGTTTTGCAATAATGTTTTCTCGCTCGACTGTGACCGTAATTACCAAAGGATCTGTTCGCTGTAAGTTTTCTTCTGGAATTTCATCTGCCGCAAAGGAAATCTTCACCTTTTCCCAATCTTGTAGTGGTAATTCTTTCTCTACCGTTTCATTTTCTTGCCTTCGTAATTTTCTTTTATAAATTCTCCCGGTTACCGTCGCATGAAAATCTTCCTCAGAAATTGATACTTTAGTTATGCTATTACACTGTATATCTCTGCCTCTTTCTTGAATTGGTTTGACTCTTGTTGTCTTCATTGATCCCTTATGAATTTCATATCTACTAACAGGAATTAACATCCAGAGTTGATTTCTAGCGCCAAAAATGTAGTTGTAAGAAATCTTACAACTACACTCCACTCAATCTGATCCGATCTCTAGGTGATCATTATGAACTATTGTTTTATTAACTTAAGATTAAGATTTCTTACAAAATAGATTCAAGTATTACAATAATTCTACTTGAGACCTAAATTCACTTTCTCTCTCCCTATTTCTTAATCAAGACTTACTCTAGAATTCTCCCAGAAACTATGACTCTCTCCTTTATATAGGATTTTACATAGTGGATGACAACTAAGAATCCCTTTATTTTAGGGATCACTATGCGACATATTCGCTCATATACAATTGCTCATCTTCGCATAACTTACTTCTTCGCATAATTCTTCACACTTTACTCGTGACTTTGCTGACATCATCTGGTGCGTTATCTCAATTTTGCTGTGTGTGATGCTCCTCGCGTATGTTGTATTCTTCACTTCGCGTAGTTGTTAACGTGTGCGATATTTAACTCCTATATTACTAATTGAATGTATGCCCTTCTTTCAAAAAAAGTGAATTCACTGAATACATTCATTTCGCAATACAAATGATTTCATTAAGAAAGAGGAAATGTAGTTTCTTCAACGCCAGTGCAAATTCTTGTTTGGCTGATTTCCAGAACAGTGTACAGCAAACTCTATGGAACGTGAAGCTAACTGTGGCATACTGCTATGGATAAACAATTGCTGAAAAACCACCTCCACAAAAGCCACACTAAGAAGTTTGCATTTAAGTTTCTTTAGGAATTTCAAAGAAGTTGCGAAGCAGAGGTACATAGAAAATATAATGCCCATAGACACTCTAAGAATATCCGAAGCATATTGAACTGCGTCTCTGATGATAAGTAACAAACTGAATTTGTACTTTACATTAAACTTTAAAACAACATCCTAAACATCACTAAAACAGGTAGTACTGAAGTTCCTATCTTTAAACACATGACGAGAAACAAATACCTGGAACGGATGCAGAAGGCATAAATTTTTCTATGGCAAAGTCCAAACAAGATAAAACACGTTTCAATCCTTCTGCATTCCACATATCAGGAAGAAAAAAATGTTGGAGAAAATGAGTTTATTGTTTTGGTGTTATGGTCTTGGTGGGAATTGAACTTAGGACCTTTGGGTCTCTAAGAGCACTTACTCATTTTCTTATGAGTGAATGAAATACAACCTTTAGTCCCACATTGGGTATATCTAAAGAGGACTTCCACTATATAGCTATTCTTTTATGGATAGTTAGTAAAACAATGTGGGTGGAACGAGTGAGGCGAAATAATTTTGCTTTCACTTAATCTTAGGGCTCGGGCTCGTGCCAACGCCGTGGACACGGATCAACCAAGACTTATCACTTTGACAAAATGATTTTAAATTATTTTCTTAAATATTTTACAATCAAATTAAATTCTGTCTTAAATGTGGGGGGCGTGTGACCTGGGTGAATTTATTTTCTAACCAGGAATAGTTTTCTTAACGGCTTTATGTGCATGGATGTCGACATTTTTCTTGCCATTTTTTGACTGTTTTATGACAAAATTATGTCGACACCATGCAACATTATTTCACATGCAGTTTTGATTCGCACATTAATGTGTATTGATTTCACCCTCTCCGCTTTCCTATAAAAAGAATTCGACTTCTACATTTCAATTTGTGTCCAGAAGAGCTACTATCCTCTTCTTTTCGTCTTTCTCCCTCTGTGTGGTTTTTATTCTTTGTGCCATTGTTGTTGAGTTCGTATGAGTGGGAAAGTATTGTAGTGCTAAAATTATTTGCAACGGGCAGTTTTATCCTGGATACGACTTGACCACAGGGTATAGGCATCACTCATTCTTGAGGGTACCGGTCAACTATCGTGTTAAGGACAGCGTGTTGAACACGTGACTCTGTCCTCTGTTTGATGATTCCATTGAGTTTTTATTTAAGCGTTTTAGAAATTTATTTCTAACATCTTATTTGAGTATTTTATTGTGACAGTTGCAACAATCTTAACACGATAGGCTTTTCTATCTGTAATAATGGGTAAGAACGATGTTGATGGGTCTGCAAAATTTTCTGGGTAGCTCATCCGGTTTGTCAATACGATCACTTCCATTATAAAGGAGATAAGTAGCAATAAATTTTGTTTATTTGATCATTCCTTGTCTTTAATTATAGCACCCAACAATCATGGATGTTATTTGTGGAGTGAAAAAGAAACAAAATGAATTTTTGGGTCATCTGTAGAGTTTAGAGTTTATCTCTTAACCTACATATCATTTTGATAAAACCTTTTGGCATAATGTATTAGAACTCTTGATGGTTACCCACGTAAAATTTCAGAATTTTTGGAGTTGTAAAAGTATTTTTTCGATATTTTACAAAACAGAGAAATGTTCCTGAAAAATTCTGACGAGCAGAAATTTGTTGTTGACGATATTAGTTTTTATGGGGTAACCATGAGTTTTTTCAAATGGTGGTTCAAAAGAAGTTTGTAAATACAGATGTTATCTTCAAAATTCATATTATACTTTCTGATTCGGAATTGTGTTTTGTGAATAAAGGTGCCATCTACAAGGGACATGGCTAATAGGCGCATGTGGCTGAAAATAAATCTTCCAAAGATGGCAAAGGTGAGAACGTCAAATGCAACACTATGCATAGCTCTTGTAAGAAAAGTATGTTTCGTAGACCTAAAACTATCATTACTTTAATTAAGGGTGATTGTTTTGTTTGTAAAATTCTTGGTCAAACGACAGTAATTGTAGACAACGGAAAACCTTAATTAGTAGAAAGTTAATGCTAATTTAGTTGAAAACAAACTAGTACGAGTTCAATGGCACGATGTCGGAAGTTATTTTAATAACCAATTTGAGATATGATGGGTGGACTTTGGAGCCACTAAGCATGTTTGTTGAAACAGAGACCTTTTCACCTCCTATTAGAGGATAGGGGATGTCGAGAAAATCTATATGAGTAACTCATATGCGACAGAGGTTGCATAAAAGGGAAAGGTCGAGCAGAAGCTCATATCTGTAATATTCTCACATTGAATAAAGTTTTCGTGTTCCGGGCATATGCAAGAATCTTGTATCTTGTTCTGTTGTACATGGTAAAAGATTGAAGATCTTAATTAAATTTGGAAAACTTGTTATAACTAAGGGAAATGATTTTTCAGGCATCGGTTATATGACTTAGGGTTTATATAAGCTTAAAGAAAAATTGATGAAGTGAACATTTTTTTTTAATATTTTGTGTGTGTTTGAATGTCTTGCATGGTAGACTTAGATTAAATTATAAGTCAATGCATAAACTAGCTAATGTAGGCTGCATACCCAAATTGAGTTTGGAAAAAGAACACAAATGTGAAATCTGCATAGAATCAAAATATGGTAGAAAAACCTTTTTAGCAAAAATGTTCATAGAAATTCTAAACCCTTAGAATTAATTCACTCAGACCTAGTTGACATGAAATATGTTCAAACTAGAGGTGGTAAGAAATGGTTTGTTACTTTTATAGACGACTGTACGAGGTATTGTCATTTATATTTTCTCAGAGGTAAGGATGATTCCTTAGAAGCCTTTAAGATATATAAACTAGAAGTTGAAAACCATTAAATGATACCATTAAAACAGTTAGGTTTGACCGTGGTGGTAAGTATAAAATTCTTGTAGGAGATTTTTGTATATAAACTGGCTTAATACACGAAGTTACCCCTCCTTATTTCACCTCAGTCTAATGGTGTAGCTGAACGTAAGAACCGTACCATTAAGGAGATGATGAATACCATGTTAATTAGTTCAGGATTACCTTCGAACTTGTGGGGGGAAGCTGTCCTCTCAGCCTGCTATATCCTGAATAGAGTACCCTTTAAAGGATCAAATAAAACTCCATATGAATTGTGGAAAGGTAGACAACCTTCTTTTGCATACTTCAAAGTGTGGGGGTGTTTGGCTAAGGTTCAGATCCGTAAACCTAAAGCAACCAAGATAGGACCCAAAACTGTTGACTGTGTCTTCATAGGATATCCAGAGCATACTCCTGCATATAGATTTATGGTTGTGAGTTCTGATATTTCTGACATTGGTGTGAATACTATTATGGAGTCTAAGGATGCAGTGTTTTTTGAAAATGTTTTTCCATTAAGATCCGACTCTCGTAAGAGAGGTTTTGATCCCCTGGACGTCCCTTCAACCTTTCAGACTTTACCTTTAGAGGAAGATGAAGTAGAAACTGATCCTAGGATAAGTAAAAGGGCTAGAACCAAAACCTCCTTTGGACCTGACTTCGTAACACTAGCAGAGTCTGATCCTCATACTTATAGAGAAGCCATGACTTCACAGGAAGCTCCATGGTGGAAAGAGTCCAGTATTAGTGAAATGGAATCCATCAAAGAGAATGATACGTGAGATATAGTAGATTTACCTTCAGGGTGCAAGGCCATAGGATGTAAATGGATATTCAGGAGGAAACGTAACTTAGATGGAACTATTCAAAAATACAAGGCTAGATTAGTAGTTAAAGGCTACAAACAAAAGGAAGGTGTAGATTTCTTTGATACTTACTCACCTGTTACGAGAATTACTTCCATTAGGATGTTAATTGCTATAGATGCGGTTCATAACCTAGAGATACATCAAATGGATGTAAAAACAGCTTTTCTACATGGTGAATTAGATGAAGAAATTTACATGGAACAACCTGAGGGCTTTGTAGTGAAAGGTTGTGAAAACAAAGTTTGTAAACTGAAAAAATCTTTGTATGGATTGAAACAAGCACCTAAACAATGGCATGAAAAATTTGATCAAGTAATGTTTTCTAGTGGTTTTAAAATCAATGAATCTGACAAGTGTGTCTATACTAAACTTGTGAATGATGCCTGTGTGATTGTATAATTGTATGTAGATGATATGCTTATACTTGGTACAAACATGGATGTATTAATTCCACTAAGAGCATGTTAAATAAGAACTTTGACATGAAAGACTTAGGCCCCGCAGATGTAATCTTAGGGATGAAAATTAGAATAAATTCTAACGGTTATAGTGTTAGTCAATCTCATTATGTTGAATCTGTACTTAGAAAATTCAATCATTTTGATTGTAAACCTGCTTTTACTCCGTATGATCCTTGTTGTAAACTCAAAAAGAATAAGGGTAATGGAGTGTCACAACTTGAGTACTCACGAGTTATAGGAAGTCTGATGTATTTGATGAACTGTACTAGGCCAGACATTGCTTATGCTGTGAGTAGGTTAAGTAGGTATACTTGTAATCCAGCGCAGGAACATTATAATGCACTTTTTAGAGTGTTGAGGTATTTGAAATACGCTTTGACCTTTTGTTTGAATTATGAAGGGTACCCTGCCGTCCTTGAGGGATTTTGTGATGCAAACTGGATATCGGGCTCAAAGGAATCCAAGTCTACGAGTGGATATGTTTTCACTCTAGCAGGTGGGGCTGTTTCTTGGAAGAGCTCCAAACAGACCTGCATAGCTCAATCCACTATGGAATCTGAGTTTATTGCGTTAGATAAAGCAGGAGAGGAAGCCGCTTGGCTAAGATGCTTTTTAGAAGATATTCCTCTCTGGCATAGGCCTGTGCCAGCTATATCTATACATTGTGATAATCAAGCTTCCATAGCTAAAGCTAAAAACAACTATTATAATGGGAAGTCTATACATATTCGTAGAAGACACGATACCCTGAAAGTACTAATCTCAAAAGGCGTTATTTCCATCGAATGGTTAAGGTCCAAGGAGAATATCGCGGACCCTTTGACGAAAGGCTTGTCCAAGGAGATAGTTAGTAATACATCGAGGGGGATGGGGCTTAGGCTCATTAAATAAACTTGCCATGAAGGATACTCAACCTTGCTGACTGGAGATCCCAAGATCAAGGTTTTGAATGAGACAACTAATTTGTGACGGGTCAAAGTAAACACTATCAGAGAATTTCATTCTCTGCCCCTTCCCTATGGTGTAGACGTGATAGTGTGACTGCATGTGAAGGATGACTTTTAACTAAGTCTTAATGAGTTTTATTGTTTCAATTTAAGATTGAAGTGGGGTGCAGTAAACACTCTTGATGGAATTCACCTATCTGAATGTGGAAGTGGGTCGCTTCCTATGAGAATAGAGATGATTCTCTAGAGCATTCTGAGAAATGGGATTTGTCCAGGGCCAAAAAGGACACAACGACACGAACTTGGCAGCACCTAGAGAGATATCACGCGTGGTTATTATCGCGGATTACACCAAACGATGGAAGTTCAAGACATCGCGTTCACTGTCCATCAAGTAGTCCCGACAATTTCTCACTAAGCAAAGGTTCAAGACCTCATGGACACCTCTTTCCTAAGTGGTATTTCTCGCTTTCCGTTTTCTGATTTTTATCGGTATTTCATTCATGTGGGGGATTGTTGGAGAAAATGAGTTTATTGTTTTGGTTTTATGGTCTTGGTGGGAATTGAACTTAGGACCTTTGGGTCTCTAAGAGCACTTACTCATTTTCTTATGAGTGAATGAAATACAACCTTTAGTCCCACATTGGGTATATCTATAGAGGAGTTCCACTGTATAGCTATTCCTTTATGGATAGTTAGTAAAACAATGTGTGTGGAACGAGTGAGGCGAAATATTTTTGTTTTCACTTAGTCTTAGGGCTCGGGCTCGTGCCTACGCCATGGACACGGATCAACCAAGACTTATCACTTTGACAAAATGATTTTAAATTATTTCCTTAAATATTTTACAATCAAACTAAATTCTGTCTTAAATGTGGGGGGCGTGTGACCTGGGTGAATTTATTTTCTAACCAAAAAATAATTTTCTTAATGGCTTTATGTGCATGAATGTCGACATTTTTCTTACCATTTTTTGACTGTTTTATGACAAAATTATGTCGACACCATGCAACATTATTTCGCATGCAGTTTTGATTCGCAAATTAGTGTGCATTGATTTCACCCTCTCCGTTTTCCTATAAAAAAAATTTGACTTCTACATTTCAATTTGTATCCAGAAGAGCTATTATCCTCTTCTTTTCGTCTTTCTCCCTCTGTGTGGTTTTTATTCTTTGTGCCATTGCTGTTGAGTTCGTATGAGTGGGCAAGTATTGTAGTGCTAAGAATATTTGTAACGGGCAGTTTTATCCTGGATACGACTTGACCACAGGGTATAGGCATCACTCATTCTTGAGGGTACCGGTCAACTATCGTGTTAAGGACAGCGTGTTGAACACGTGACTCTGTCCTCTGTTTGCTGATTCCATTGAGTGTTTATTTAAGCGTTTCAGAAATTTATTTCTAACATCTTCTTTGAGTATTTTATTGTTACAGTTGCAACAAAAAACTCCATGAGTCCATTGTAAACATGACTAACCTAATAAGCGACCTGTGCATCCTACATCAGCATCATCAACTTATCCTAGTTCTCTTGTAACGAAGCTATGTAAGTTTAGTTGTTTCTGCAAGATATAATATTGGGAGGGTTGCCCTCCGTGCAGGTTTTGGATTTTATTTGTATTTGAGTCTCATATTTGCACCAAATCCACTTATGAGTTGCCTGCATTGCCCTCCCTACTCTCATCACCATCATCAAACTTAAAAAAATATACCATCACAATATCATCTTAGTCTAATCATATATTTAATCACAATTATAATACGTGCCAACACGACAACACACTAAATTTTCTAATTTCATAATTCTGAAATCTCCCTGCTGTAGCTAATCAAAAACACAAATCTCAGCCGGTGGTAAAAGATAAGTCGGGTGAATTTTCATTACTAAACATTTACCATAAAAAAATGACAATACAGTATTGTGTAGGCATGGAAGCTGCTTTAGAACAAAGGAAAGCGTATTCAGATGAACCGGAAAAAAAAAATGCAGATTAAATAAAAGAAATATAATATGACAATATCATTCAAATTCTAGAAGCCAACTTACATAAACTGATTCCTATAATGCGGATCTTCATTCCTAATCCCACCAGGTGGATCCCAGCACTAACCAAACCATCCATCTTACAATCAATGGGCACAAGGTGGCTCCGCTTCTCTTGCCATGGATCAACACAACTTTGACAGTACTAATCCTTGCTCAGAATGTTAGTTTGAATGCTGAGACAAAACTATGGCATTCTTCAAAAACATTACAGGCTTTCAATTTTGAAGTGTCAGAGCTGGTTTGGTTCTTTTCAATAGCTGTAATTTATAATTGGTAAGTGAAAAAACAAAAGACTTTGCATTTAAGTTTCTTCAGGCATTTTGAAGAAGTTGCGAAGCAGAGGTACCTTGTATATAGAAATGATAAGACCCATGAAATTAGAAATTGCGAAGGTACATTACGAAGACAAAGAATCTGCAAAGTAAAATCTAGGCATTACGAAGATTGGAAGTCTATACAAAGTAAAATCTGCAAGAATTTGAACTGATAAGTAACAGACTGAATTTGTACATTAATTATATTTGAAACAGCAGCCTAAAGATCACTAACACAGGCTAGTACAGAACTTCGAACTTTAAACACCTGAGTTTCAGAAAACATAAACTTGGAACAGATGCATAAGACATGAATTTTTAATATGGCAAAGACAAAACAAGATAAAATTCGTCTCAATCCTTTTCTGTTCCACAAATAACAGAAAAAAGACTCCATTACAGATCTTACTAACCTAATAAACAATAGCGTCAACAAATTCAAAACCAAACAACCAGAAACATCAATTCACATCTAACCATCGCCACCACCAGTATTCTAGTGGACCATTGAGGTAAGAGGACATGAATTTTTACCATGGACCAGTGAGTAACACTCACATTGACATGATGTTCTCCTCAACCTAAAGACTTTATTCTTCTTCACCACCACCACCACCACCAGTATTCTTGTCATCATCATCTTCACCTGAGGAATCGTTCCTATCTTCTTCATGGGAGGCCTCCCATTGTACCTGCCCTAGATAAGTACCCGTACCAAGTGAAAATAGGCTCTCCACATAGACAGATGTATTGCCAGGGCAACCCGCATCATGGACTTTAATAGTTTCAAATGTGACATGTTTTGGGTCATATAGAACAATATGTAAACATCCATCACTCAGCTGTAAGCCTGACACAATCTTTCCACTGTTTAAAAATTGCAAGGGCATATAACTAGCAAATGGCCCAAAATGTTTTCTTACCTCAATGGTGAAAAGTTTGGTCCATGATTCCTCCTCCTCACTGTCCTTCAACTCCCTCACCCTTATGACCTCAGTATTATGACAAAAACAACAAAGCGATCCTCCTAAAACACACAAATTTATTAGGGCATCGACATCAAAATCTGGCAGCAGTGGTACCGCATTGAACTCTTCTGCCTCAAATTCGAAACAAAGAAGGAAAAATCCGTCCAAGAAATCACTCCGTTCAATTTGCACTATCCAATGAAAACCTCCGTTAACAGGCCAGCGACCCATGTCAGACATTTTTGGATAATACAAACCATCTATCTCAACGCTGTCAATTCTTCTCCATGAATTTGCTTTCAGAGTATAGACCGGTACCTCACACCAACCATCGTGCAAAGCCTCCCTCAAATGTACCCACTTTGAAATCCTCAATGTGTTCATCATAACCAAACCCATATTCTACATATCTCTGACGCCTAACACTTTTTGGTTCAATCAGTGGACTAGGTATTCTCTTACATTCATTGGTAGTCGGGTTCCACAAGATAAGAACATAAAAATTGAACTTGTTAACATGTTTTAATAAAACCAAGCCATTACAACAACCTAATACCTCAATTCCATACATGGCAGATTCAACGGGGTATTCGATATGATTAGATTCCTCACATGTAGACAATGATGCATCGTAACTAAAGGTATATATATCATTGTGATGATGGATCATAAGATTGAATTTGCCCATTTCAACAGCATAATCATTTCGCGCTTTAAGAAATTAATGGCATTTTAATTTCCTGTTCCATGATTGGTTTACTCACCTGAATCGCACGATTGACTTCAAAGGAAGCCGAATAAGAATGTCTAACATGACATCCCATGGTAGGTTCATCCTGCATTGAATCAAATCAAAGAACAATTTATTAAAAAAACCCAAAATCAATACCAAAATCAAAATAGCAAATCAAAAACTAGTGTATGAGAGTGAGATAGTACCTGTAAGAATGAAGATGTTTCCGGGTGTTGGGGCATTCCATTGGGAGATGGAGAACCTTATAAGATAGGGTGAAATCTTACACTCTAAGAAGGAAAAATGAACTGGGAAAGTTGGAAAACTCCGTTTAGAAAGGTTTTATCTCAAACAGATATATTCAAATGGACGGTCATAACCTCGTTTGACTAATCTAATCATGACTAGACTGCAAGCAGCTGTATGAACCTCGCAGGCTCACTGTGTAATCTGGCCTAGGCAAGTAGACTTCCAGTCTGTTTGTTTTTTAGGGGACTTGGCGTTTGGATCCGACTCGATCCCAGATTTAGCATGAGTTAGATTTTTTAGTTTAAAACAGAACTGAGTGGCGATTTGACCAAGACCTATTTGAGTTGGGAAATAAAGTGTCTACGACTCATGGGTCCAAACCACTAACTCAAGTATTGTTGAGACAATTGATTAGACCTGAACCCAAAAAAGCAAAACAAAAAATTGAGCTAGATACAAATGAGTCATGTGGTTGCGGTTAGATCTAGACGAGTCAGATTCAGAGTAGTCTAGATCAAAAATAAAAACATGATGCTAGACTCATTCTGTCTACAATGCTATTGCTTACATTTTTGTTGATTCTAGGCTCTTTTAAATTTTGGACTTTAGGCATTTCCTAAGGAATGATTTTTTTGGGGACTACTCAAAAATGGAGGGGGATTACTCTTCATTTTTTGGGTGGATATTTGAAGTAATTTTGAGTCACCCCTTATCTAATTCTTTTTCTAATACCAAACTTGTCCTTGATAATAAAATTGGTTAGTGTATTAATAAGTGAGTGAATTAATGATTAGTGAGATTAAATTAATAATTTGATTTTTTTACTAAAGAAGAATTATTGAGAGAGAGAAGAAGAAGATGAAGATGATAATTAAGATGAGGGTTTTGGAAGAAAAAAAGTTAGATCTTTTTCTTTAAGAGCCACAACAAGAGTGTGATGTTTTGGGTACTCATGAATACTTCAAATTTAGTTAATGGTGCTTGAATTGGCCAAAACATTCCTAAAAATGAACACTTTACAAATTGATCTCCGTTTGGTTAACAAAGTTCGGTTAAAAAATTTGAAGAACAGGTAGCCGAACTCATCTGCAAGTGTAGTTCGGCTAATATTTCTAAAAACACAGGTAGCCGAACTCAGTTTTAATGGAGTTTTTTCTTTCAGAGAAAAGTTCGGTTAGGAAAAAAATAAATACGACGTAACCGATCTAAAAGTTCGGCTGGGAAAAAAAGTGAAAAAATTGTGCGACGTAACCGAACTCAATATATAGGTTTTCAGAGAAAAATTCGGTCAGGAGAAAAAAATTGCGACGTAACCGAACTTAGGAAATAAAATTTGCGACGTAACCGAACTTTTCTCAGAAGGAAAAACCTCCATTAAAAGTTGAGTTCGACAAAGTTTTTCACATAATTCCTCGCCGAACTTTTTTCTGCAACTTACATTTTCAATTCATTTTGATGATTACTTCTCATTTTTGCAACCAAAAACGAATGACAAGTAATGGGTTTGATATAATTTTGATTTTGATTTTGTTTTGTTAATGATTTAAATTAAGTTATATATAGAGGTGGCTGTGGTAGTGGTTCAAGGTGGTCGGTGGTGGTTGTTGTTGATGGTGGTGAGCGGCGGTGGTGGTGAGCAGCAGTGGTGGTGGGAGGAGGTGGTTATATATATAGGTGGAGGTGGTAATATATATATATATATAGGTTAAGGGTATGTTAGTCATTTCCACATTTTAGGACATCCCTTATCATTGTAGGGTGGAAATTTCTATCACAAAGTAGTCCCCACCTTTTTTGAGTAGTCCCCAAAAAATCGTTCTTCCTAATCCTTAAGAAGGCCCTGCTGCTAGCAAATATTGAGTATCCAGTTCTGGATGATACCTAGCATCCTGGGTGTGTAGCTTCTTAAAGAAAGATGTCAATGCCAATTTCATCGACAACACGTTAACAAAGATCGGGGCCTTGCAAAGTCTGCTGGGCATGTGCGATTGGGTATTAATGCTTACACAATGGCAGGTCAATCAGAGTATTCCTTACAGAGCTACAAACAAGATGGGTGCAAGAGTGCAGGTATCTTGCTGAAGCCTTGAAGAGACTGAGAAGAAATTTCTGGCCAACACATTTGCCAAATTTTTGAATATACAAAAGTTAAAGGGGGTAGCTTGAACTTTACAATTTTTCCTTTTTGATGAAACTATGGGTGGAGCGAAGAAGCTGCGACAATAAAGCAATCAAGCATCTGTCTCGAGGTTCTATCAAGTTTCAAGCTACGTCTAGTTGTCAAAAAAGTTGAAGCCAAACTTTAAAAGCTGAAGCCTGCATTTCAGAATTCGAATCTCATTGGGAAACCATTTTTTTTTTTTTGACCTTTCTTTATATTAAGCTATGAAGAGGCCGAGACAAGAGTAAAAAAATGCCGTCATAGAATCATTAAGAAGATTGGAAGCTTATACAAAGTAAAATCTGCAAGAATTTGAATTGGACCTCTGAAGTTCTGCAACAGACCTGTGTTGTAAAAGGCGCTGGGCAAGGCGAGGCGCCAAGCCCACCGCCTAGCTCCCGAGGCGAGCGCCCGAAACTTAGAAAACAACAACAAGCTTAGTTTGGCGCCTTAGGCGCCTTTTTACCTAGGCGGTGGTCCAGCGCTTAGAGCGCCTTTGGTGCTTAAGCAGGGGCGGAGCTAGGATTTTAAGAGAGGGGTTGCAAAAGATTTTTTTTGAAAAAAACATTCATAGCAACTAAAGGTCACCAAGCATATGCTGAAAATAGAGTAGATGTGATGGCGGATGGAGGGAAACTTTCTTTGACAGTGGTGAGTCAATTGGGTGCAATTGATTCTATTTCTACCGAGCAGTGGACAACCTACACCAAAGAAAAGAAAGTAGCATGCAGATAGGAAGTGTAATTGATTCTACAATACTACCTAAGCGCTAAATGCCGTGATATAATTGGGGAAAAAATTGAGAGAAGAAGACGTACACTTTTGCTTTTTTTTTTTTGCTTCCTACTATGATGAGAGAAACAAGTGAAGTGCTTTCACTTGAACTTTGAGGGGGTGCAAACGCTGAGATTTTAGGGGGTGCAAACTTTGTTTCACTTTTTTTTTGGCTTGAAAAACGGAAGACATAGCATAGATTCCAAAAATCAAGGGGGTGCAACTGCCAACCCTTGCAATGGGTTGGCTCCGCCCCTGTGCTTAAGCGCAAAAGGCGCTCGCCTTTTACAACATAGCAACAGAATAAGATCGTACATTAAAATTAAATCTGAAACAGCAGCCTAAAGATCACTAAAACAGGCTGAACTGTTAAACACCTAAACAAAAACCTGGAAAAGATGAATAAGACGTAAATCATTGCTATGGCACAGACCAAACAATCCTTTTCTGTTCACATAAACGTCGCAGGCTATCACTTTTGAAGTGTGAGAACTAGTTCAGATCTTTCATTCACGGCTGTAAATTAAAATCGCTAACTTTTGCTATCCAATGAAAACATCCGTTACTTGTCATCTAGATGACAAGTAATGTACGTACTTCTTCTAGGCTAAGACAAGAATAAAAAGGCCGTGCTGTTCCAGTTTTGCTATCCAATGAAAACATCCGTTAGCAGGCGAACGACCCATATCAGATATTCTGGGATTATATAAACTACTTATATTAATGCTATATAAAGTTCTCCATGAATTTGATTTCAGTGTAAACAAATGCACTTCATAAAAACCATCCGGCCCCGAAGACTCCGTCAAATGCACCACTTTGAAATCCTCAATTTGTTCATCATAACCAAACCCATAATCTTCAGAGCTCCTACGATTTGGTGGATTCTGTAATCTCTTAAATTCATTCATAGTCGGATTCCACAAGATACGAACATGGGACACAATTGATAGGTAAAACCTAGTAACATGCCTTAGTAAAACCAAACCATCACAACACCCTAAAACCTCAATTCCCACATTGTTAAATTTATCTGGGTATAAGAAACGACCAGCAGGATAGACGATATGACTAGTTTTCTCCCATGTAGACAGTGTTGAATTGTAATCGAAGGTATGTATATCATTATGTTTATGGAACATGAGACTGAATTTGCCCATTTCAACAGCATACTGATTTCGTTCTTCAAGAAAATTGGGGCATGTTAATTGATTGTGCCATGAGTGGTTTACGCACCTGAGTCGTGCGATTGACTTCAAAGGAAGCCGAATAAGAATGTCTACTATGATATCCCATGGTAAGTTCATCCTTCTGCAGGAATGAAGGAGTTTGGGGTTTTCCTTCAAATTGGAAAGGAGATGGAGAACCAGAACCACCTTGTAAGCTAGGGCAAAATCTTATACTGGGGAAATGAAATGAAATGGAAATGGGAAAATGACGTTTGGAAGGGTTTAAGAATGTTTTTTCTAAAATATGATTCGATCCGACGGTTATAAACACTTGGTGTACTTGAAGTCTGGGGTTCGAATCCCACTAGCACCAGATTGTGACTACATATAAATTTCTCAACTGCGATATCCCTTTCGTGTTCTTTGTTTTGAATTTCTCTATGCTATAAACTCTGAAGGCAGCAATTTTTAGTTGCAATCTCGGTTCCAGCCAAGGCAGAGAACCATATCAAAGTTTGCTTGCTTACGCAATGACAGGTCAATTGTAGAATTCGTTACAGTGCTAAACCTGGGTTTAGATGTACAAAAACAAGCTTTACGAGAGATGGATCCAGAAGTTGGTGAAAGTTGCAGCTATCTTGCTGAAGCTTTTGTACAAGCACTGCAGTGTGAGCAGGTTGAGAAACTTTCTGGAATGTCGCTTGATATTCTAAACTAGTTGCACAGGGTGCCATAATAGCTGCTGAAGCCAAAATAGCGCAAAGCTTAATTTAATAGCTGAATCCCTTTGTTTCTACTAAGCCAAGAACAGCCAAGAGAGAGCAACAAATGTTCAAGTCAGATAAACTCATTAAGAAAATAGGAAGCTGATACAGAGTAAAATCTGCAAGAATTGGAATTGCATTTCTGAAATTCTGCAACTGACTGAAATTGTACATTAAATCGAATCTGAAATAGCACCCAAAAGATCACTAGAACAGGCTAAAACTGAACTATATAAACACCTAACAAAGAACAAAAACCTGGAAAAAGATAAATAAGACATGAATCTTTGCTATGGTAAAGGCCAAGCAAGATACGACTCGTTGCAATCCTTCTCTATTCTCCATGATAGATCTGACTAACCTAATAAGAAAGCGCGCAGCCTAATTTATAATAGCGCTAACAAAATGCCAATTGAAATAAAACTGAAAAAAACATTCCGACTTGAAAATTTCTAGGGGATCAGCGTGTCACACTAACATTGACTTGCTTATCTCCTCGAGACTTTATTCTTCTTCAGCATCACCACCACCAGTATTCCCGTCATCATCATTATCTTCTTCAGAGGAGGAATTCCAATCTTCATGGGAGGCCTCCCATGATACTTTCCCAAGATATGTACCCGTGCCAAGTGAAAGTAGGCTCTCAACATAGACAAATGTACTCTCCGCGCAAGCCCCTGCAGATCGATCATGGATATTAATCGTTCTAAATGTGTCATGTTCTGGATCATATAAAACAAAATGTAAACATCCATCACTCAGCACTAACCCTAACACAATCTTTCCGTTCTTTAAGAATTGCAAGGGGACATAACTAGAAACTCGCCCAAAATGTTTTCTTAGCCCAATGCTGAAAACTTTGGTCCATGGTTCCTCCTCCCCATTGTCCTTCAACTCCCAAACACTTAAAACCTTACTCTGGTAACAGATACAACAAAGTGATCCTTCCAAAACGCACAAACTTTTTGGTAAAGGTTCGTCCTCGTCCAGCAGTGGCGCCCCAAAAAACTCATTAGTTTCAAATTCAAAACGAAGAAGCAAAAAGCCGTCCGCAAAATTGCTATGATACTGTTCTGCCATCCAATGAAAACATCCGGCAACAGGAAAGAGACCCATATCATAACTTCTTGGAAACAAACTATCTATCTCAACGTTATCAATTCTTCTCCATGAATTTGATTTCAATGTATAAACCTGTACCTCACACCAACCATCCTGCAAACACTGCCAAATGCACCACTTTGAAATCCTCAATTTGTTCGGCATAACCAAACCCATATTCTTCATAGCTCCTGCCGTCAACCTTTGTTCCAATCCGTGGATTCGGTAATCTCTTACATTCGTCAGTAGTCCGGGTTCCACAAGATAAGAACATAGAAATTGATTTTACTAACATGCTTTAGTAAAACCAAACCATTACAAGATCCTAACACCTGGATTCCAAACTTGGTAGATTCGACGGGGTATTTGATATGGTCATACACCTCGCATGTAGACAATGATGTATCATAATTAAATGTATATATGTCATTGTGATCATGGAACATGAGATTGAACTTGCCCATTTCAACTGCATACTCATTTCGAGCTTTAAGAAATTTGGGGCATTTTAAATTATTATTCCACGATTGGTTTACGCACCTGAATCGTACGAGTGACTTCAAAGGAAGCCGAATAAGAATGTCTAATAGGATATCCCATGGTAGGTTCATCCTGCATAAAATCAAGAAGAACAGTTTACTAAAAATCCAAACCAAATCGAAGAGCTAGAAGATGATATTTGGGTGAAATACTTCCACACTTGAAACTGTGGAGTAGAGTTCTTATTTATACTCGAAAAGTATTGTGAAGCAGTTACATAAGTTGTTACAGACTCTATTCAAAAACAGACCGTAAATATAGCCTAAGAATACTTCATAGTTGATTGTTCTGACTGACTCAATGAGACCCGGTGATAGTGCTTATCCTGTTATTGTGAACAAGATGCAGCTGACTCAGTTTGCTTACTAACACCCTCCCTCAAGTTGAACTGGAGTTTACGGATGTTCAATTTGTCACGTAGAAATTGATACCTAGAGGATGACATGCCTTTCGTAAATATGTCAGCGATTTGATCCTTTGAACTAATGAAGTGCACCTGCAGTTGTTTAGCTGCTACTCGTTCACGTACAAAGTGATAGTCGATCTCTATATGCTTTGTTCTTGGTGGAAGATGGGATTTGCTGTCAGATATGTTGCTCCCAAATTGTCACACCATAAGGAAGGCACAGGTGTATGAACTCCTAATTCCTGTAATAGAGACTGAATCCAGATAAGTTCTGAAGTTGCTATAGCAATGCCACGATATTCGGATTCTGTGCTAGACTTTGAAACAGTCTTCTGTTTCCTGGCACTCCAAGAAATAAGATTGCCCCCAAAATAGATACCGTAGCCACTAGTTGAACGCCTGTCATCTAAATTACCTGCCCAATCTGCATCCGAATATACTTTGAGAGAATAGTTCATTTCTGGAGAGAAGAATAAGACGTAGTCAATTGTCTGCTTCAAATAACGTAGAATACGTTTAACTAGTTCCCAATGCTCCATAAAAGGCTCATGCATAAATTGACAGGCCTTGTTAACATCCACTGCTATGTCAGGCCGTGTGATGTGCAGATATTGCAAATCCCCCACAACACTTCTGTAAAGAGTGGGATCAGCAAACAACGCAGTACCCTGTCGACGAACTTGGAGGTTAGCAGTTAGCGGAGTGCATACCGGGTTAACCCCATCCAGTTTGGTGCAATGTAGTAAGTCTGAGATGTATTTCCGTTGGGAAAGTACAAGTTTGTTACCTTGATACAAAACTTAAACACCCAGAAAATAAGAAAGAGGCCCCATGTCTTTAACAGCAAACGCAATGCCTAAATCAGCCACAAGTTGATCTACCAACTTAGATGCAGAGCCTGTCACAATGATATCATCAACATATATCAACACATATGTAGTTGAGCCACCAGAAATTCTGATAAAAAGAGATGAGTCTGCCACTGACGCCTTGAACCCTAACTGGAGAAGATGACTGCTCAGACGAGAAAACCATGCACGCGGTGCTTTTTTGAGACCATACAAGGATTTATGGAGCTTGCAGATGTGATCAGGAAAGTTGGGATCGACATAGCCAGCAGGCTGCTTCATGTATACTTCCTCCTCCAAGACACCATGTAAAAAGGCGTTCTTAACATCAAGTTGACGCAACTTCCAGCCATTCATCACTGCAAGTGATAGAACTAGTCTGATAGTGCAAGGTTTGATTACCGGTGAGAAAGTTTCACCATAATCTACACCCTCTTGATGTGTAAATCCTTTAGCAACCAAGCGCGCTTTATGGCGTTGTATAGTACCATCCGGATTTCTCTTAATCCGAAAGACCCATTTAGACCCAACTACATTCATTCCAGAAACAAACTTTACGAGCGAGTAAGTGCCATTACGTATTAGTGGATTTATCTGATTGTCCATTGCTGCTCTCCATACAGGTATCTTGCAAGCTTTAGAGTAGCACGTCGGCTCCATAAAATCGTCGTCATGCAGAGGATACTTAGTTTCTGCCAGACACAATTTCTGAATTAGTTTGGTAATTACTGATTTAGCACGTGTCACCATCATGTGACCTTGTTTCTCTTGTTGTAGAGTAGGTTGAATTTCAGAGACAACATGAGCAGGAGTCAAGGAATTATCTGCTGACTCTGCTGAAGCAGCCGGTGAAAACTCTGGAGATTCTGGAGCAAAATCCTGAGGCTGCAGCTCTAATGCAGGTGACAGTAGCTGCTGCAGCTGCATCTGAGTAGGTGCAGATGGACTGAAAATAGAAGAGCCAATGATATCTGTGCTTGTTGCAGTAATAGGCTGACAAACGTCAAGAGTATGCTGCTGTCGAGGAGAGAATGGGAATGTGGTTTCTTCAAATCTCACGTGGCGTGAAATATACTGCCTATTGGTTGGCAGATGGAGGCAAATATAGCCTTTATGTGCGGCACTGTATCCTAAAAATACACAAGGAAGTGACCGGGGTTCTAATTTGTTTGCATTGTAAGGCCTTAGACATGGATAAGCTAAGCAACCAAACACTCTAAGAGAAGTATAATCTGGTTTTTTTTTGTATAGCAACTCAAGAGGTTTTTTTGAATCTGTTTTAGATTTAGGTATCCTATTGATTAGATAACAAGCTGTAGTAAAGGCATCTGACCAAAAATCTTTAGGCAAGTGAGCATGAAACATAAGTGCTAGACCACTTTCCGTTACATGCCTTATACGTCTCTCTGCAAGACCATTTTGAGCTGAGGTGTGAGGGCAGGAAAATCTATGTTGAATGCCTGAACTGTTTAAATAGGAGGTAATTCTTTTGTACTCAAGAGCATTGTCAGATTGGAAAACCTTGATTTTGTAACCAGATAAATTTTCTACTTGTTTGTGAAAATGAACAAAAATATTGTAAGCATCAGAGCGATGAACCATTGGAAACACCCAGGTGTAGTGAGAGAAAACATCCATTAACAACATGTAATAACGAAAACCAGTCCTTGAAATTTGTGGAGAAACCCAAATATCAGAAACAATCAAACTTAAAGGTGTATCAAAGGTAGTAGTACTAAGGGAAAAGGGAATTTTTCTACTTTTGCTAACATGACAAGAGTGACAAAAACCGAACTTCTTATTCACAACAGGAAGGGAGAAATTCCTAATTATTTTTGAAACCGTTCCAAGCATGGGGTGACCCAGGCGCTGGTGCCAAACAGGTAAACTGGTTGAGAGAAAGGACCGTGGAGGTTTGGATGGAGAAAAGTCACCTAAGCCATCGAAAATATACAACCCATTTTCACTCCTCCCCTTTAGCAGCATTGATCCTGTGCATTTGTCCTTCACAAGAAAACAGCTTGTGTGAAACTCAAAAAACACGTTGTTGTCTTTACAGAATTGAGAAACAGATAGAAGGTTTGTTTTAATCAGAGGCACACGATAAATCTGATTTAAAAGAAAACAACGGGAATTATGAGTGAATATTGCGTTACCAATATGCGCAATCTCCAGACCATTACCATTACCGACACGAACTTGATCCGTTCCTTCATACTCATGCGGTATACAGATGTTGTTCACATCAGGAGTTAAATGATGGGTCGCACCTGTATCAGTAACCCATTTTCCATTAGGTGGACCATTTGGTAAGGCAATATAAGCTTCAGGAGTTTTGGCATGCTGTTGAGCATCTCTGTCATAGCGAAACCAGCATCGATCTGCAGTATGGTTACGCTTTTTGCAAATCTGACAATAGACTGGACCATCACCAGTATTTCTTGGAGGCTGTTGAGGGCGACGATTGTTATTGTTTGTATGATTTGGTCCTCTTGGTGTATTTGGAACACCTCTTGGTGCAGGTCTGCCTGCAGATGATGAGGAGGAACTGACATAGTTTGCAACTGGTTCTTCCATCTGAGACAGCTGATGTTCTAGCCTCATCTCAAATGTCAGAAGATGAGTTATGAAGGTTGATATGTCCAATTGAGTACTTAATGTTGATGTTTCAGCAGTACTTAATGTTGAAATGTCAGCTGATGTTTCAGCAGTACTTAATGTTGTGACAATTGAGTCATATGTATGATTTAATCCATTGCAAATGGATTTCTTTTTCTCATGAGCAGGTACAGTGTATCCTGTGGCTGCAAGCTGATCAAACAAACGCTTAGCATCATTTAAATACACCTTCAAAGTCTTATTACCTTTGTGCAGATTATGGAGTTGTCTCTTTAAATTCATCTGGTGAGCAAAGGTTTTTGGAGCAAACTCAGACTCCAAGGTATCCCATATCTCTTGTGCAGTATCAAGCTCTGCAACTACACTGAGAACCTCAGGAGTCAAGGTAGAATTGAGCCAACCAACGATCAAAGAGTTCTGGTGCTCATATGCTGTAAACGCAGGATTAATATCCTCACTTTCTGGTAGATTTCTTGGTGGTTTTTGTTTTGATCCATCAATAAAACCTGTTAGGTCATAGCCTTTCAGTATGGGCTTGAACTGAGCCTTCCACAATACGTGATTAGTGCCAGTATGTTTCAAAGTAACAAGGTGATGGATTTGAACCTGGCGTAGAGTGGTTGTAACCTCTGCCATTGTTTGGATTTTTTTTGGATAGGTGCGGAAGCTGGATTTTGGATCTATAGCCTGATACCAAGCTAGAAGATGATATTTGGGTGAAATACTTCCACACTTGAAATTGTGGAGTAGAGTTCTTATTTATACTCGAAAAGTATTGTGAAGCAGTTACATAAGTTGTTACAGACTCTATTCAAAAACAGACCATAAATATAGCCTAAGAATACTTCATAGTTGATTGTTCTGACTGACTCAATGAAACCCGGTGATAGTGCTTATCCTGTTATTGTGAACAGATGCAGCTGACTCAGTTTGCTTACTAACACGAAGTAAATCAGCAAATAGCTTGTGAGAGTGAGACGGTACCTGCAAGAACGAAGATGTTAGGGGATTCCTTCAAACTACTGAGAGGGAGATTGAAAACCTAGATAGCTAGGGTGAAATGAAATGGGAAAGCGGGAAATTGGAAAAGGGAAAATGGAGAAGGGTTTTATGAAAAAGGGCAGGTCAGGCCGGATAGTATCGGACTCACTTATGAGCACAAGCGGTGCATATAGAAAAGATCGGGCCTAATTTATGTAGAAATCAGTTACTATAAGAGTTTGGACTTTGGACTGATTACCCAAAAATGATAGTTGGACCATGAATTTTGAATTCTTGGTTATTTAAAAGGTGGTCATATTTTGCTTATCTTTTAGACCTAGGAATTCAAATTTAAGGGCTAATTAATCAACAAACTGTAAAATGATATCTTTGTTTCGAGAAATTCATATATTTTGATAATTTCTTCTAAGTGTAAGATTTCTTCAGCCAGATTCCATTAATTGATCTTGGTGTTTAGCTTTCCCTCGATTTTGGAACCATCTGCATGCTTTTGTAGTATCCGGACCCCCTACTCTTCGAATCCGTAAGGGTAATTCCCAGTTTGGTGCAAACTTTCCAACACTATCCTCTCTTTGAGCATATGGAGCCACTGATAATACCAAATCTCCCTTTTCGAATTGTCTTACTTTGACATTTTGGTTATAGGACCTTTCCAATCTGTCTCTGTACTTTTGAGTTTGTTTTTCGGCTGCAACAAGAACACAAGGCCTTACATGAGGTCATCCTTGGTCAGAACATTACACAAGACTAGGATTACCAAAACTTACCAATATGTAGATGGTTGTAATGATTAAGCTATTTGGAACAAGGTGCACGACGTTTTTAAGCAAAAGCTTGAGAAGTCAATAAATATCTTTCTGATATCCTTGGTGCTCATCACGTTGTTATTTTTAGCTGTCTAAATATCTTTCGTGCTCATCACATTGCTATTTGTAACTCTTTTTTATTTGCAGACGATAGCTATTTTTAGCTGTCTAAATATCTTTTGATATCTTATGTTCGTTAAAAAAAATGTCCATGTTTTAATTGAGTTTGAAACTCCAAGCTATAAATAGTCTTAACATCATGTTCGTTTTCACTCAACTTAGCAAAAGTACAATCTCCTGCTATATCTATACCAAAGTTAATTAGCTATGGCAGGAAGCACTTCTAGAATGGGCGCCATTCTTCTTATTGCCTTTGCGTTTGCCACTCATTTTCTAGTGTGTCATGCTGGTATGTAATACTTACTCCCTGGTGTGAATTCTTTCTTAGTTTCTTATTATGTGATGTGAGTGCATGGAGATAGTGATTTATTATTTTTCAAGATTAATAGACCATATATTGACCATATATTTGGGTCACCGTATTTTGGGAAACTATGTAAAACATATATATCCTAGTTTATGGAATAATAAAGTTTATGGGAAAAATATCTCCCCACATGGTATCAATAGCCAAAAATTGATCCATCTTCTTCTTCTCTAACAACTTCAATGGCGGGTGATAAAAAAACCCTACATCCGGCCTTTACCGTCACCAACATCAAAAATCTCGTACCCATATTTTTAGACATCAAACAAGATGAGTATTCTTCATGGGTTTTCTTGTGTAAACTCCATCTTCAAGCACACAACCTAATGTTTCTCATAGATGCATCAGTCCCGCCGTCGGATCTAGACGCCTCTACCGTTCTTCAACTAGATGCTCTCTGCCGCCAATGGATGTTCTCCACCATGGCCAAAGATTTGATGCTTACTGTTCTCAAATCCGGAAACACAACGAAAGAGATTTGGGATCATCTTCAACGTCTTTTCCAAGACAACAAAGGTAGTCGTGCCGCAACCCTTGAGAGTAAGTTTGTAAATCTCAAATTTATTGATTGCAATGATGTTGATGATTACTGTGATAAGCTAAAGGCACTTGCAAATCGATTGAGTGACCTTGATTTTCCCATGAATGATAAACGTTTGGTAATACAACTTGTGAATGGACTTCCGGAAGAGTATAATACCGTTGCCTCTTTTATTCAACAATCCATGCCATCGTTTGACGCCGCTCGGTCTCAACTACGCACTGAGGAGATCCGACGAGAACAAAAATCGAATTCCTTCTCCCACACTTCCCTTGCAGCTGCGAACGAATGGTCTTCACCTGCTGCAGCTGCTTCTCTTCACCTGCTGCGAACGACTGTTGGTCAGACGCCTTCTTCTTCTGTACACCGGCAGGCCCAGAGCGTCACGCCTGATGACCAGCCCAGGTTCCAGATGGGCCGACAACCACCTCTCCTGCCAACACCAGCAGGCCCAAGACGAAAATACCCAACTCCTCCTCACTGGACTCCTAACTGGGCCTCTCCACCAAGCTTGTATCCGGCTGCACCAAGCCCATATCACGATGTCCAGTCTCCACAGAGCTCGTATCCTTATTGGGCTTCACAATACCAAGTTTATGGTCGTGGCCGAGGTCGCCAAAACAGTGGGCGTGGTCGTGGTCGTTGGCGCAGTACTGTGACAGCCCGTTCACCACAAGCTTTCCTCACTCCCACAACTGAATACCTACAGCCGACGGACATTGCCGAAGCCTATAGTTCCATGAGTCTACACACACCGGATGATGCTTTCTACATGGACACGGGTGCAACATCACACATAACGTCTGATCCAGGTACTTTACAAAATGTATCTCACTCTAGCAGTATTCGTTCTATCGTGGTAGGAAACGACAATAGCATTCCAGTCTCCGCTAGCGGCTCTAAGTTTCTAAATATTCCATCCCATCCTCTTGTCCTCAAAGATACTCTTGTTGTTCCTTCCATCATCAAAAACTTAGTCTATGTTCGTAAGTTTACCAATGATAATCATGTGTCTGTTGAGTTTGATCCTTATGGTTTTTCTGTGAAGGATTTGAGTTCGAGGAAGACTATCCTACGATGTGATAGTTCCACGGAGCTCTATCCTATAACCACTTCTTCCGTGTCTACCTCATCGTCGCCATCTCGCCACCTTTCTCTTGCTGTATGTTCACCTGACATTTGGCATCGTCGCCTTGGTCATCCTGGAAAGGTTGTTTTAGATGTCTTAAGATCTCAGTCTTTTATTTAATTTAATAAAGATCATTCTCCTGATCTATGCCATTCTTGTCAAGTTAGCAAACATGTTCGTCTTCCCTTTTATGACACTCAGTCTAATAGTGTTTCCCCTTTTGATATTATTCATAGTGATTTATGGACGTCACCGTTGAATATAGATACGGGATTTCGTTATTATCTTCTTTTCTTGGACGATTTTACAAATTATTTATGGGTGTTTCCTCTAAAATTAAAATCCCAGTTTTACACCAATTTTCTAGAATTTCGATCCTTTGTTGAAACACAATTTGAACGTCCCATTAAATCTTTCCAATGCGACATGGGTCGCGAATTTGACAACTCCTCTTTTCACAACTTTGCTACTCAAAATGGATTGGTTTTCCGTTTCTCTTGTCTTCACACCTCTTCTCAAAATGGTAAGGACGAACGCATGATTCGCCGTATCAATGACATTACTCGTACTCTGATGTCTCATGCTTTCGTTCCCCCAAAATATTGGGCTCATTCACTACTTATGGCAGTCTATCTTCACAACATTCTCCCAACTAAAATTCTCCATTTCCGCTCACCCGCATCAATTCTCTACAAACGACAACCTACATATCATCATCTTCGCACCTTTGGTTGTCTTTGCTATCCTAATCTCTCTTCCACAACACCGCACAAGCTTGCTCCTCGCTCAACTAGATGTATATTCCTTGGTTTTCCACCTAATCATCGTGGTTATCGTTGTCTTGACATTGCCACTAAGAAGTTTATTATCTCCAGACATGTCACTTTTGATGAAAATGTCTTCCCTTATTCCGAATCATCATCTCCAGAACTGTCCGCCTATTCCGACCAACTACAGTCTCCCATCCATCCTTTTTTGCGATCACTGACGCAAATTTCCGCATACCCTTCTAATGCTGGTCCACCAGCCAACACCTCCATTTCCCCTCCTACGCGGTACACACCACCTCATCGGCGTGTCAGCTCCTCTTCGGGTCCTTCGGCGCCCACTCAGTCTTCCCCAGCCTTGTCTCCAGTTCCCTCGTCTCCTGTGTCCATCCAGTCTTCGCCAGCGTCAGCTGTTGCCACTCCTCCAGCTGATCCCCCATCAACACGACCAGCCACTCGTGATACTCGTGGAATTTTCCGTCCTATCCAGCGGCTAAACCTTAATGTCCAACATACCTCTTCCATTTCTCCCCTTCCACGCTCTCACCTTCATGCCCTTAGCGATCCAAATTGGAATCCTGCCATGAAAGATGAATACACTGCTATGATTGACACACATACCTGGGATCTCATCCCTCGTCCTCGTAACGCTCATATTATTCGATCGATGTGGTTATTTCGTCACAAATTTAATTCGGATGGCACTCTACAGCGTTACAAGGCCCGACTAGTGGCAAATGGCAAATCTCAACAGGTTGGATTTGATTGTTTTGAGACGTTTAGTCCGGTTGTTAAGCCTGCGACTATACGTACTGTACTCAGTATAGCCGTTTCACGGTCTTGGCGTATTCATAGTTGGACGTCAAGAATGCCTTTCTTCACGGCGACTTGGCCAAAACCGTCTATATGCATCAACCACCAGGTTTTGTTGATTCTGCTCATCCTGATTATGTATGTCGCCTTCGACGGTCCCTTTATGGCCTCAAGAAGGCTCCCCGAGCATGGTTTCAGCATTTTGCACGTTTTATTATTGGTTCTGGTTTTCGTGGCAGTGTTTGTGATCCATCTCTATTTGTTTATCACTCTGGTTCGGAGACTGCGTACTTATTACTGTACGTGGATGATATTGTGCTCACTGCTTCTACGGATGCTCTTCTGGATCGTTTCATTGCTTTGATGAAACGAGAATTTGCTTTGACTGACCTCGGTCCGTTACACCAATTTCTGGGTATCACTGTCACACGCTCTGCTTCGGGATTATTTTTGTCCCAGTCTTCTTATGCACAGGATATTATTGCTCGTGCTTCTATGACAAACTGTAATCCAGTAGCCACTCCAGTCGACACTCAATCCAAGCTGAGCGCTGCGTCTGGCCCTGCAATCAGGGATCCACCGTTATACATAAGTCTGGCTGGTGCTCTTCAATACTTGACGTTCACTCGTCCTGATATCTCCTATGCAGTTCAGCAGGTTTGTTTATTTATGCATGATCCGAGGGAACCCCATATGCAGGCTCTAAAACGCATTCTCAGGTATCTTCAGGGCACTATTGACCACGACTTATGTCTTTCGGTTTCACCTGTGACTGGTCTGACTGCATATTCTGATGCTGACTGGGCGGGTTGCCCGGATACTCGACGGTCGACATCCGGATACTGTATTTTTCTTGGAAATAACCTGATCTCTTGGTCTTCTAAACGACAGGTTACTGTGTCCCGTTCTAGTGCAGAGGCGGAATACCGGGGGGTTGCTAATGCTGTTGCTGAGACCACTTGGCTACGCAACTTACTTCTCGAGCTCCACATCCCTCTCAGGCGTGCTACTATTGTTTACTGCGACAATGTCAGTGCGGTGTACATGTCTGGGGATCCTGTTCAGCACCAATGCACCAAACATGTGGAGATTGACATTCATTTTGTCCGAGAACGTGTACGTATTGGTGATATTCACGTTTTGCACATTCCATCTGACAGCCAATATGCAGATATCTTCACCAAGGGTCTTCCACGAGTTTTATTTATTCGTTTTCGTTCTAGTCTAAACGTTTGCTCCTCTCCCGTTTCGACTAAGGGGGTGTAATAGACCATATATTGACCATATATTTGGGTCACCGAATTTTGGGAAACTATGTAAAACATATATATCCTAGTCTATGGAATAATAAAGTTTATGGGAAAAATATCTTCCCACAAAGATGACTTATCCGATCCAATCTAATTTATTAGTTCCCTGGTTACAATTTTAATCTAGTTCCACTCCGATTTTAAACTTTCGACGACTTTACTAGCTTTTACTAAATGTTATGTTTACATTCGACAGTAATTAGATTAGAGTAAATTAGATTGAACGTTTTTTATTCTCTACTAGCTTTAACGTGTTTTACTGTAATTAGATTGAAGATTAGACTTTTTGGAACTATTTTCCAATTTCTTCAAATATTATAATCAATTTTGAGTAAATTACAGTTGGTTAGTTAGTGTCGTCGAAAGATTTTGGTTCCGAAGAAATTTTAGTTACACCGAAGGAAGTTGAAAAAATCAAAATAGTTGTTAAAAGCTTTACATGATACTTTTCAAACTTTTTATGAACTATGCCAGATTCTTTTTTTCTTCTTCTAATATCTTTTAAACTATACTCAGTTTGAGCGACATTTGAAATTAAGGAGCTTAAATATTTGATTTCCTTATTTTTCTCTCCGATTTGAAGAAATATGGTTTAGATTTAGAGATATTAGGAAGAAGAAAAAACGAGAGTGAAATGGTTGTCCAAAATATTTGCATTTTTGCATCTCAAGTACTATGTATTAGGACTCCCTTCAGCCATCCAATTATAGTTTAACAATATGTTTGTTTTCTAAGTGAGTGACTTGGTTTCATGTATCATGGCAATTTATTTTATAATTTCCAGAGTCAAAGGTTAGGCTTGTGAGTTAGATCTCACTCAAAATAAAAACAAATTGTTTGATATCTGACACGAGTTGAATTAGATTCAGATACTGAGTCAACAAAATACAAGCACACTCTTATATCGGATTAAATGAAAATTGATCTGATCATCAAAATAAATTAGATTGGATGTGATATTGTCAAAAGCAATATTATTGGATGATCCATTAGCACCCCCTTACCATGTTATTTATTATTTTTGATTGGCTTTATTTTCTCCCCCTCCTTACCATGTTATTGTTATATATATAATTTGAGTACAAATTGCTGGCCTCACATTGAAAGTTAGGTTAAAAGTTTGAATTCCAGAACTCCTGGCCCCTACCAATAAGAATCAAGAGTTTCCCGGTTTATTTGGCTATTTTTCAGTTTATATAGTTTCCAGCCTTATCTCAAACCCCTAATTATTTTTTTCTCAAAACCATTATCTATTGTCGTATCTTTTCTTCTTCTCTTTCTCTCTCACGATTGTGTCTTCTGAAATCTTGATTTTTTGATTGTTTTGTTAACTTTTGATTTCTTGATTTATTTGACAACTTCTGAAAACACAAGTTGTCGTAACTTTTTTTTTTACTGATTTGAGATGATTCTCTATATTAGGATTCTTTCGGTTATAGCAAACTGATTAAATATTTGTTTTGTTGTATGAGAATGTTGATGTTACAGCAATTGCTGGGAGTGGTTGAAATACTTCAATTGATGACCAATTGTCATCATTTATAGAAGAGAAACCAGCTGGAAAAGCATGAAGATGAATTTTGCATTTTAAACTAGCTAGAGATGTCAAGCGAGAAGAGCAAACTTGGTGATCGAATTTCGCAGCTAATTAGACACATTAATTCGAGCAATATGATAAGTAAACGGGCACGGTTTGTATTGTTTCGTGAAATTCTGCAAATTTTTAGGTTTAGGTTAAGTAAATGATTCATTTTTTTTTCTAAACCTGTGTTGTTTTTATCATTGGATTTTCTGTCAGTCGATATTATCATCTGTTTGACTAATGGCTTTATGTCCACATATATAGGTACTTCGGATGGGTTTCCATATATGCTCTATCTCTCCAAAGCGGTAACTGAGGAAGGTAAAGCCTGGCTTACTCGGGTCGGCATCTCTCAAAAGTGGAACAATCTTGATGTCATGGAGATCAATGATGTGACTAGCTTGGATTTGCATACTCTACCATAATGTAAGTAGCATTCCCCATTGTTCAAATTTGCACCGTACCATTTAGTTCTCTCAGACTCTCACTGATAGGATGTCATCTTATGACTGCCTCAGGGTGATTAACTATGTATGGTTGTTCCTAAGAACTTGATTTGCTTTGATGAAAATTATTCCCTTCACAATTTCATCGTTGATGCCGAAAAGAAACTTCCATCCCTGTAGGAATCAACACTGTGTCTTCTTAAAGTGGGATACCGATATGAAGGTTCTCAGTAGAAATTCCAGGGAAACCCCTCACCACAAGTTTAAGCTAACAATTCAGAAATTTGTTTATTAGATTCTGAGGAAAAGGGTTGCTATATGTTATTGCTTGGCTACAGTTTATGTTGTTGCTATTTGAAGGTCCAAAGGAAGAATCCACTCTGATCAACTAATATTCATCTGCTTCTCACGTTCCACCAATATGATATGCCTAACCCACTATATCACTCAAAATTAGCACAACATCATCAAGGAAAGTTACTATGAATTCAAGAGAAATGGTCAGTCTAAAAGCACAAAATTGGTACTTGATTGCTAATGGATAACAAGGAGGTTGACAACGAAGAACAAATATAGTTGGAATAAGAACAAGCAAAATTAAAAACATGAATATGGTGGGCAGAACTTGGTCTTAATGTAGAGGGCCGTCTCTACTTTCTGGATCTCGATGATAAGCATCCTCCGCATTTTGAGCAAAAACATTTCTGCCGCTAGAAATCTGATTTGGTAACACAAATGCCAAGACATGATATATAGAGCGGTTCTTCAATGATGCAAACCTGGTACGCTGTCCTCAAAACTTCAACTTAGAATTGTATTTATATATGTGGATAGATAGACTGGTAGGGAGGACTAATGTTTATTATTCTTTTTGCAAGGAAGGTATATCTTCCTTGACGGCTTCTGTGATTTGGCTACTGTAAGAGTATAAAATCAGTTCCACCGACTATTTCTTTGTCATGATTCTCTATAAGACTCTAGGTAAGGCAAATAGTGGAATAGATTCAAAATATCATGCATATCGATCTTCACCATGTTATTATTAAGAGTTTTTGCAACATTTTTTCTAGGCACATATACCATGTAAGCATTGTGGACATTATTAGAATTTATGACACTCGACATTCCATGCATTATTATCGTAAAAAAAGAACATGGGACTTAAAGATTTGGGACAGTCGATATGCGTCCGGGCAACGCACAAACAATAGTTCAATCAACTTGAACCCGTGCAACGCACGGGTAAGACCCTAGTTATTATTAATTTATAAACGATTGTAAATGCTAACACCGCACGCTTTTGATACTTGTCACGATGAAAAACAGTTTAATTAAATATGATAATTCATACTGATTGATTTTGCTAATTTCATTGGTTTTTCTTGCTGGTTATACCTACAGTAGTTCAATTTAAGTGCGTATATAACGACGTCCAGGAGATAAGTACTCGCGAATTGGATATTTTCCGCGCTGACCTAGAAGAAGATGGATTTAAAGAAGATTCAAGGGATGGACCTACGGTTACTTTTAAACGCCAACGTGAAAGCGTTCCTGCCATCCTAGGAATTTGCGTTAGGGAGAGACTGTGATACGATATGCTCTGGACTAAGTAAAGCTGTTGCAGACGAGACTACAAAATTAAAGGGTAACTGTGTCGATGATGATGAATTTGTAGGATCTAAATTCTGTACCTGTTGTCAAAAAACTGATTGATAAACGCGTTGATAAAAAGAACAACTTGCGGCTCATTACCATTGAGTTGCACGTTTGATTTACTTAGTATTTGTTTCTATGTGTCTGTCCGTGTGTCAAGTGGGTGGAGGGTCTGGTTGTGTACGTTGTTTTACCTTTCATGTTATTTTCCTAATTTGGCGAATTTGTTAACTTACTCTATAGTGTTTGTATTTTTTTCCTGTTTAATGCATTAGTTTCTGGGAATTATAAATAAACGGCGTGTGTTTTATACATTACTAGATTTGTGCCCGGTGCGTATTTCTTTTAATTTGGTATGCGTGGGTTTGCCCCGCCCAGCCACGTGCGGATGCATTTTTGATTTGGTGTGAGCAAGGTTTCGTCCCGTCCCGTGGAGATGCATTTTTGATTTGATGGGTGAGGGCTTCACCACGCCCGTAGAAATGCATTTTTGATTTGGTGTACGCGGGGTAAAGCCCCGCCTCGTGAAAATGCATTTTTTATTTGGTGTGCCTGGGGCTTCGCCCCTCCCCTTTTGGAGATGCATTTTTTTTTGGTGTGCGCTGGGCTTCGCCCCGTCCCGTGGGATGCATCTTTTATTTGATCTGACTTCGTCCCGTCTTGTGTCGATGCATTTTTTATTTGGTGTGGCGAGCAAACACATAGAATAGGTGGAGAATATGTTTATATTTTATTTATATTTTCATTTTATTTTCGCAGAGAATATACGGGTTTTTTTCCCCTTTATATATTAATTTGGAAAAAAAATCCTTATAAGGTAGATACACGATTTCCAAATTGAAACTGGACTTCCATAAAATTCCAAACATGGTAGGTTAGGTTTTCCTTTTTGACTTTGTAATTTTTAACCAATCATACGTTACCAAGTGTCCTCGCGAATTCCAAATTAAATTTGGTTTCCTTTTTTTTTATCTTTTCCTATTCTTTAAACCAATCATACGTTGCTAAGTGTCTTCGCGAATTCCAAATTGAATTTGGTTTTTTTTTTTTTTTTTTATCTTTTCCTATTCTCTTTAAACCAATCATACGTAACCAAGTGTCCTCACCAAAACGCTCGTTTCACAAAATTCAAAAAAGATCTATTTCGGCCAATAGAAAGCGAGGGTTTCCTCAACATTCAACGTAGGAGCTTTATTTGTTTAGGCCTTTAAGTCTTTAGATATGAGATGGCACACACCTGTTCTTCTTCCTATCCGAAGGGAATCTGTCGTTGTTTTTATGTTATTAGGTATACGGTAAAACCTCGATAAATTAATAGTGCTGGGACCGAAAAAAATTATTATTTTAGCAAAGTTATTAATTTATCGAGTTAAAATTTAGCATGTACAAGCCTAGTTGGGGAGTACAAATTTGTGCACCCCTCTAAAAATTATTATTTTAGATTGGAGGAGATATATCACGGAAACCACACGGTTGTTTTCTATTTTTTTCTTTTAAGTGCATTTTTTTATTTTCAGCACAAATAAAAAAATGGTTTGGTTTTATTAAGGCACATTTACATGCTTAACGATACATCATTGTCCTTTGTTCTTATCTTGTGGAACCCGACTTCGAATGAATGTAAAAGATTACCAAATCCACCGGTTGGAAAGCAGGTTAAGGATAGGAATTATGTAGAATATGGATTTGGATATGATGAACAAATTGAGGATTTCAAAGTGGTACATTTGACAGAGGCTTTTCATGGTCGTTGGTCTCATCGTGAGATATATGTCTATACTCTGAAAGGGGAATTCATGGACAGGAGTTGACTCTGAAATCGCATATGCCCAGCAGACTTTACAAGGGCCTGATCTTGGTTAACGTGTTCGCAATGAAATTGGCATTCACATTTTTTAAAAGAAGCTACGTACACCTCGCTGTTGGACGCACGAACAGTAACAAACAAAGCGTATATGGTCTGAAATCCTATGTTACTGTGTATAATACACTAATAAATACACTAAAAACCGGATACATAATATTTGCCAGCAGCAGGGCCGTCTTGAGGCTTAGGCAATGCCTCCTTGAGCTCAAACTTTCAAAGGGACCAGAATCTATTAAGCATTGTAGAGAAAAAAAACACTTCATTATTCTAGACTCTAGAGTGGTCATAGCAAAACAAAAAATGACTGAAATCAGTTGCATCTTGTTTTGTCTTTGCCACATGTGGTTTCGGTGTTTGAACTGTACAGTAATATAGTTCATGTCTTATGAATCTATTCCAGGTTCATGTTTTCTGTCAGGTGTTTGAAGTTTGAAGTTGAGTAGTAGCCTATTTTACTGATCTTAAGGCCGCTGTTTCAAATTTAATGTAATGTGCAAATTCAGTCTGTTACTTATCAGAGATATAGTTCAAATTCCTGCAGATTTTACTTTGTATAGACTTCCAATCTTCTTAATGTGTCTCTGGGTATTATATTCTACTTCTTCGAAATTCCCGAAGAAAGTTAATGCAAAGTCTTTTATTTCTTCATGATCACTTACTAATTCTAAATTACAGCTATGGACAAGAATCAAACTAGCTCCTCAGACACTCCGAACCTGAAATGCTGAAACGGAGGGGAAGCATCTGGCTTTTGTGGAGGTGGTTTTTCGGAAATTATATATCCATATGCAGTATGCCACAGTTAGCTTCAGGTTCCATAGAGTCTTGTACACTTATGGAGATTACCCAAATAAGAAGTTGCACTTGCACCGAGGAAATTACAGTTTTTAGATTACAAGATCCTAAACTTAAGCCGTGAGGCGAAGCCTCCGTCTGTCAGGATTTTCTTAGGGAATAATCACTGGCAACCGCGGAATAACGGATCTTGAGATATTATGATGAATAATAAGTAAACCAAGCACAAACAACTATAAATACGAGAAAGATAAATCAACTTACAAGACAAAAGATTTATAGTGGTCCGACCAATACATACAACTTGTATATATTGTCTACGTCCACTTTGAGCCGCACCAACTCAAATCCAGTATGAAGAAAAACGATTACAACGTCGTGTGAATCCCAGCAACCCTTGGTTACACCGCAACAATTACCCGAGACGATAACCTTGTCTCTTGTTCCTCACCAATATGCTCTCACAACGAAACCCTAGCTTTAGCCCTAAAAGCTATACAAGAAATCTCTCACCGATCTCTTAATCGTTTTCTACACAATATAATTCTACAAGGCCTAATTACCTATTTATATAGGTTTCAAACTTGTCCACCAAGAATCCTAACCGGTTTAGGAAACCCCTTCCCTAAATAACCACGGCTAATTTTAGGAAATAATTAATTAGTCTTCAATAACTAACAATCTCCCACTTTGAAGAATCATTGATTGTCTTCAATTCTCCTTTTCTTCAACTTTGGATTGACGGTGCTAAAACATCTTCATGTCAGTGCGGCTCCCCTCCCAGATCCTCATTCTGAAAGACCAACTAAAGCCTTGCAGAGCTTTAGCTTGTCTGATGTAACTCCCTTGGTAAACATATCCGCCGGATTCTTCGAACCAAGAATCTTCTCGAGCTTCAACTCTCCTTATTCTAAGAGATCCCGGATGAAATGATAACGAATATCTATATGCTTCGTCCTAGCATGATAGGCTGAGTTCTTGGCTAAATGTATAGCACTTTGATTGTCGCTAAACAGAACACTATCTCGATGTTCCTTGCCCAACTCAGCTAATAAACCTTGTAACCAAATCATCTCCTTGCTCGCTTTTGTCACTGCTACGTACTCCGCTTCCGTAGTAGACAATGTTACCAACTTCTGTAACCGTGAGTTCCAACTCACTGCAGCTGACCCTATAGTATAAACATAACCGGTCGTACTTCGCCTTTTATCTACATCACCTGCGAAGTCTGCATCCACATAACCCTTCAAGATAAAACCACCTCTTCCATAACACAATGGTACATTGGTGTTACCTCTCAAATACCTGAGAATCCACTTCACGGATTCCCAATGTTGTTTTTCCGGGTTGCTTGCATATCTACTCACTACTCCCACTGCATGTGCAATATCCGGTCTCGTGCACACCATAGCATACATTAGAGTCCCAATAGCTGAAGAATATGGTACGTTAGTCATGTACTCCTTTTCTTCATTTGTCTTTGCACACTGCATACTTGAAAGAAGAATTTGACTTCCAAGTGGAGAGCTAACTGGTTTAGCATTCTCCATATTGAACCTTTTCAACACCGGTTCAATATATTCAGCCTGACTAAGCATAAGAGTACCCTTAGCTTTGTCCCTTATGATCCTCATACCAAGAATCTGCTTTGCTTCACCAAGATCTTTCATAGCAAACTCACTTGCTAATTGTTTCTTCAAATTCTCAACTTCTTGTAGAGATGTTCCGGCAACCAACATATCATCCACATACAGTAGTAATATGATGTAGTCAGAACCATTCCTTTTGAAGTAACAACAATGATCTGCATTACACCGTGAGTAACCACTTCTATGCATGAAGTTATCAAACTTCTTGTATAACTGTCTCAGGGCTTGTTTTAAACCATACAAACTCTTCTTTAACTTGCACACCATCTCTTCCTTTCCTTTTACTATGAATCGTTCTGGCTGCTTCATGTAAATTTCTTCATCTAGGTCACCATGAAGAAAAGCTGTTTTTACATCCAACTGTTCAAGGTAGAGATCTTTAGAAGCCACTAGACTTAACACTACTCGTACAATAGTCATCTTCACAACTGGAGAAAATATCTCGTTGTAATCAACACCAGGTTTCTACTGGAAACCTTTCACAACCAACCTCGCCTTGTAGCGAATTTCTCCATTTTCTTCAGATTTCATCCGATAAACCCACTTGTTATGCAACGCCTTCTTACCTCTTGGTAATTTTTACTAACACCCAAGTGTCATTCTCTTCAAGTGAATTCATATCATATTCCATAGCAAGTTGCCACTTGCCTGAATCATCGGACGCTAGTGCTTCTTTAATATCTTCAGGTTCACCTCCATCCATAAGTAATAGATAATTCAGAGCATACCTTGGGTTCGGTTTCAGAGTTCTTGACGATCTTCGTACTTCTTGTGGAACTGTAGGAGTAACTCCCACTGCAGAAGAAGTCCCTTCTTGTACTTCTCCGCCAACAGCAACATCGTTCTCTTCTTGTACCACACTTTTTCCAGAAACATCATCAATATCGATATACAACGCCTTATCGACGTTGCTTGACCTGACATCTTCAACTTGTGTTGTATTCTTGTCCTTGTACAACTCATTCTCATTAAAAGTGACATCTCTACTTCTAATAACTTTGTGACCCTCATAGTCCCAAAGTTTATACCCAAAAGCGTCAACTCCATAACCAAGGAATATACACTTCTTTGCTTGAGCACCTATCTTAGACCTCTCA
Organism: Papaver somniferum; assembly: GCF_003573695.1. Taxonomy (NCBI): domain Eukaryota; kingdom Viridiplantae; phylum Streptophyta; class Magnoliopsida; order Ranunculales; family Papaveraceae; genus Papaver; species Papaver somniferum. The sequence continues at coordinate 3,869,767 of NW_020632152.1, forward strand.
CCGGTACTAAGATGAACATAACCAACACAACCAAAAACTTTCAAATAAGAAAGATTTACCTTTTTTCCAGTCCAAACCTCCTCTGGTATTTTCATATCCAATGGACTACTAGGTGTCCTGTTAATTAGATAAGCATTCGTCTCAGTTGCATGTGCCCAGAAGGTCTCGGGCAAACCAGACTGCAACCTCATGCACCTTGCACGTGCATTCAACGTCCAATTCATACATTCTTTTACTCCATTCTCCTGTGGCGTCCTTGGAATTTTCCTCTCCAAACGAATTCCATTTGTATCACATAATTGTAAGAATTCTGTTTTGTCATACTCACCACCGTTGTCTGACCTTAAACACTTCAACTTCAGACCAGTTTCTGTTTCAACCAAAGCTTTCCACTTCTTAAACACTTCATACACCTTGAACTTATTCTTCATGAAGTAAAGCCACACCTTTCTTGAGTGATCATCAATAAAGGTGACATAATATTGGAATCGGCTGTGAGATGCAACATCAATTGGTCCCCATACATCTTTGTGAACCAAATCAAGTTTCGCAGTTCTCAAGTCTCTTCCTCCTCTGCTGAAATTAACCCGTTTTTTCTCTCCAAGAACACAATATTCACAAAAACTCATATCAACATCTTTCACCTTAGGTAGATATCCTCCTGAACATAGAATCTTCATGTTCTTCTCACTCATGTGCCCTAATCTTCTATGCCATAAGTTAGTATCTTCACCACTACTAGCCACTGCTAAAGTAGTTCCATCTGAAGTCCGGTATAGAGTACCGACTCTAACTCCACGAGCTAATACCATAGCTCCTTTCTTCACTTTCCAATTGTGTTTCGTAAACATAACTTCACAGTCATCATCACAAACTTATCCCACAGACACCAAGTTCTTCTTCAAATTTGGAACGTGTCGTACATCCTTCAATTTCCATGTTGAACCGTTGACTTTCAAGATCACATCACCCAAACCGATGATGTCGCATGCTTCACCGTCACCTAAGAATACTTGGCATAGTATCCTTCCTTGTAAGAGATCATAATACTCTTATCACCCGTCGCATGGAAAGAAGCTTCTGAGTCTATAATCCAAGACTCATCTTGCTTGTCCTCAGAGAGTAGTAGAAAAACTTCCGTAATCACTTTCTTGTTATCAACAAGGACCTTCACCGGTTTCGCAGCTGCAACTACGTTGGCCTCTTCTTTATTACCTTTGTTTCCACCATTATTAGCACCTTTGTTTCAGGACAATCGCGTTTGAAGTGTCCTACTTTCTTACACGCCCAACACTCAACAACACCTTTAGGCCGAGATTGAGATCTTCCCCTAGACTTTCCTCTAGACTTCCATATAGATTTGTTGTTGTTGTTCCGATTTCAACTCCTGCCTCTATCTTCTTCATGCATACTTAAGGCCGAGCTTGAAGAACTAGAAACATAACCTTGTTCTATTCTTCTATCCTCTTCAACAATTAACCTTTGCTGCACATCATCAAGCTTCAACTTCTCGCTCCCTTCGGAGTTACTAATTGTTGTCCTTGCAGTCTCCCAACTCTTTGGTAATGACGACAACAACCGTAAAGCTTAAACTTCATCATCAAAAGTAATACTAACATTTGAAAGCTGAGAAATAATTGATTTAAACTTCCCAAGATGTGCTTAAATCGCTTCGCCTTCTTGCATCTTCATATTAAATAATTGTTCACACAACATAATCTTCCCCGAGGCTGATGACTTTTGATACAACTTTTCAAGTTTATCCATAAGATCCTTCGTACTAGTTTCCTCTTGTATGTTATTGTAGAATTCCTCCGTTAGACATCTACGGATCACAGCTACACACTTGCGATCAAGAGTTGTCCATTCATCGTCTTTGCGTGCTCCCTTTTTCGCAACTCCACCCAATGGATCAGCAATGTCTTTCTCATATAGGTAGTCTTCCATCTGAGACTTCCAAAACGCAAACTTCTTCCCATTAAAAACTTTAACCCTAGCTACCGTACTTTCGTTATTATCACCCATAACTCCCACTCCAATCATACTACGATAAACCATAAAGCTCTAACCCCGAGATCTGATACCGGTTGTCAGGATTTTCTTAGGGAATAATCACTGACAACCGCGGAATAACGGATCTTGAGATATTATGATGAATAATAAGTAAACCAAGCACAAGCAACTATAAAATACGAGAAAGATAAATCAACTCACAAATCACAAGATTTATAAGGGTTCGACCGATACATACAACTTGTATATATTGTCTACGTCCACTTTGAGCCGCACCAACTCAAATTCACTATGAAGAAAAACGATTACAACGTCGTGTGAATCCCAGCAAACCCTTGGTTACACCGCAACAATTACCCGAGGCGATAACCTTGTCTCTTGTTCCTCACCAATATGCTCTCACAACGTAACCCTAGCTTTAGCCCTAAAAGCTATACAAGAAATCTCTCACCGATCTCTTAATCATTTTCTACACAATATAACTCTACAAGGCCTAATTACCTATTTATATAGGTTGCAAACTTGACCACCAAGAATCCTAACCGGTTTAGGAAATCCCTTCCCTAAATAACCACGACTAACTTTAGGAAATAATTAATTAGTCTTCAATAACTAACACCGTCATCGTTACAAATCTCAGTGGTAGTGGCAAGAATTCAAAAAGATCACAAGATCCAGTATCGTATTGTAGCGTGCAAGGCATTATTTGTGATTAAAAAAAATGTAAGGCCTGGTCACTGTGAGCTGGCCAAATTTTCTTTTATTGCCAAATATTGAAAATGCCAACCTAGTTGGTACAACATGTACAGCTTTTTCTTATGGTTTATTTCTAAGACAAAATGAAATTACATCGCCTGATAATGAAAATGGAGTTACAGAAATTCGGCTCATCGCACAAATACTCCAATAACTTTTTCTTTTCTCTTTAAATGCAATAAAGAAAAAAGAAATTTGGTCCAGAGCCAGCACGGACCAGATACAATAATTTTTTTTTTTCCCCAGAAAGCAAGATCCAAGAAATCCTCAAGTCGATCAACAAACCATAATTATATGATTACCCGTCGTGAAACATCTTAAGATACATCTTGTTTCGTGTTCACAACTCCACATTGATTGGCACCATTTCATTTCAGGAGTATTACATGCCAACTCATCGGACTATATATGATCATGATTTGATCGCCTCCCCCTTCAAGCTTAGTCCATCCATGAGCCGAGCTCTACCTTGACCTGCCTGCACCACTTGAGTTAATGTTTCGCTACATTTATGCCACTAACAAGAACTTGTGCACCATACCCGTGAGGTATGACATCCATAACTACGCGCTCAAAAAATGAAGTTACCACGGTAGCCTCCAAAACGTCTAGCTAAGCGTTTCTAAGCATATCTCTTTCCCAATCTTGATCCAAACGTATATCAACGTTTTTCCTTCCTTCACCCAAAGATCTACCTATACTCGGACATATTTTGAAACCTTTTGCAACCATCTCAAGCTCCAAGAAATTCAAGACGCTGATATTTTATCTTCTCATACTATGAACAAATAACTTCATCTTTACAACTTATCTCGAATTCTTTGCTTACATCTTTAGATTAACATGATTGATAATACTAGCGTGAATATAATGGATAGGATAATAGACAATCACACACGAAACAAAGTTTACGTGGTTCACTTACCCTCTGTAGGTTACATCCACGACCAAAACAAACACGAGAATCTTTCAAGTTATTACACTGACTCGCTTCATATAATCAACTAGTTATAACCCACCAGCGATAAACGACTAAGAAACAACGAGACATATTACGAAAACTTTACCTCTTTCTTTAATCTTCTTCTTCCATAATCTCCATCACCATGGTTGATTCGATTTTAGACAACAACACAAAGAACATCATGAATTCTAGCTTCTACGGTATGAACCATAGAAATCTTGCATTTCTCCCATACCCTCTTGTTCTACACGCCACTCTTCTCACCTAGATTTTGCGCCTGTATTTCTCCCATACCCGCTTGTTCTACACGCCACTCTTCTCACCTAGATTTTGCGCCATCACCAACCAATATAGGACACAACGGTTGTGACCCTGGATCAATACCCTCGTTCTTGAGAGGATAATCTTCCCTTCACATATAAGCCCTCTTATATAGTAGTTACATACTTGCTCCCCAAGTTTTGGAGAACCTCAAAGAATAGTCTAACACCTTCATTAGTTAGGAAACCTTAAACTTGGAAAACACTCCATCAAACAAATTTCCTAATACAAATAAATCATGTAGACAATCTATTCTCGAAATAGGCTTTCAGCCACAAATTCTACAGCATAGTTCATTGTTTTATGTAGCAAAATTATTACGAAAACCTTTGTTACTAGCCATATGGGTTTGTATACGAAAAAAAAACCCAACATCACTTTCCAATAGTATAAAACTTATGAATAGCTTTGGCATAGCTTGTTGACATATATATATAAATGTTACTATTTGTTACCCACAACCATATAACTGAAAAAAAGAGTGTGAATTCGTGCACACTCCTTAACGAGTGTATATTTCACATTTCAATCTCTATCCTTGATTTAATTTAGAGAGTTATGTAACGAGGGCCGTGATTCTAAACATGGAGGATAATGGGGTCATCAGTTAAATAATCAACCAATCAGAAATTAATGTGAAATACACACTCGTTAGAGGAGTGTGAAAAAATTTGGACTCGAAAAAAAAGCACCTAAAACTAGTTATCTGTGATCCTTACCATAATATTTGTGCAATTTTAAAACAAGTCATCTTTGGTTGGACGATGGGAGTACTAGCTAGCTACACAGGTTTGTTCATGCTATATATATGAATATATGTTATTCTCTTTTTAACCCATGGTTAAAAAAAACGCGTACAATTGAGATGGCATGTGAACCTGCGATAGCATCGATAAGGCCATTAATTATCACCCCCGCACTGGTGGCTGAGTCTTTCATAGATGCTCAAATTAATCAGCTATATAAAAAATGATTGGGCTGTTGGGAAAAATAGTATCAGAAGATATCTTTCTGATATCTTTAGCTGTAAATATCTTTTGATATCTTATCTTAGATTAAAAAAATGTCCAAGCTCTAATTGGGTTTGAAACTCCAAGCTATAAGAGCATTTCCAACAGTGGGGATAAAAAATCTTACGTGGAAGTCTAATTCAGACTTTTATCTAGGAAATTAAACACTTATAGTAAATATAGGACCCCATAATTAAAAAACTATCTCCAATAGTGAAGCGTTTAATTTTTAGAATATTTAATATGATAAAATCTTAATCGTTTATCTTTATTTTAACTAATTTCTAAATAAATAAAATAATTGAATATATGACATGGAGGTGCAACTGAAGGTGTAAATAAGATTTTCTTTAACACCTTCATATTTATTTTCTCACCCTCGTAATTTGTAGGATCCAACCATTGGAAATGGATTTATGTTAATTGGGGACCGAAAATAAATAGTCTCGACATCTCATGTTTGTTTCACTTAACTTTAAGCTAAAGTATCCATCGATCTCTTGCTATATCCCATACAAAATTTAATTAGCTTTGGCGGAAGCTTCTGTTCTAGAATGGTCGCCATTCTCCTTATTGCCTTTGCCACTCATCTTCTAATGTGTCATGCTGGTACGTATATACTTGATCAATTTTACTGTTTTTGTTTATCTTAGTAATATATCTGTATCAAACCGTTACCGTCCTTCCAATTAAATTCCAAACCGACTTCAATCGGATCCGATCATCAAAATAAAATTAAACCAAGATGCGATATTGTCAAAAGCTATCTAGTCGGATCGGATTGTAAAGTAAAGCTAACTATTGGTACTCCAAATATTACAGTAGGAAATTGGGAAAACTCTTAGTAGTTGAATAATACTCTCAGAAAAGAAGCATTTTATTACTGAGAGATGAACCCTAAAACCTAAAGAGTAATGGAGGTTAAGCGGTTTTAGGGATTTGATGGATAGGAGAAATGAGATTTCCTGTGAAAGAATGGATTTAAGGGTTTTTGAGATTCTTGATATTCTGCGAGAGGGACAGAGTCCGGTTCTCCGTTTGAGCGAACAAACAGTATGTGCCTTGATTTTTACAAAGATTCAACTTGGTTCTCAGTATCCAAAGATTATCCAACTTCCAGAGAATCGTGCCAAATGATTCATTGTTTATCCGAGATTCAATTCACAACTGAAGAACGCAGAAGAAGGGAAGGAGCGGCAAGGAGGAGCAGAAGAAGAAAAGAGAGAGATAAAAAAGAAAGATATCTCTTCATTTAGTTTTAGGGTTTCGCCTTTTATACCTTAATTGTGTGGATGTGATTAACCCTAGATAATCCGATGGACATGATTATATAAAAATTACTAATTAGTTATTGTGGAAGGGTCTACGGATTATACCCGCGGTTTCACGGGCCGGGAGGGGTTAACCCGTTTATTCACAAGTCGGCATTTCTCCAACCCGAACCCGGCTTGTTTAGAAACCAGCCGGGTTCGGGTTTTTACGGGCCGGGCACGGGTTAACCCGCAGGTTTTAGCTTGTTTGCCAGCTCTAGTTATGATTCCATCATTGCTGAATTCCATCTCTTTGTGATGCTGGCTACACATTAGACCACTATTAATTTGCAAGCGATATTGCTTTTCAAGGTGCATGACTGTTGCACAGATGCTACATTTCCGTCATTAGTGGATGCCATCTCCTTATGACTGATGCAGCTTCACATTCTCCTTATTTCTAAGTAATATTCTAACAAAACCCATTTACGTTCAACAAAATCAAGAGCAACCTTTCGCCTTGGTAACACATACTGATTCGAGTCTATAATAGAATGTGTTCTTATCATGTATCATCTAAAATAGAGGTATTTGATTCGATTTAATAAAATACCTCTAGTCTTCAAGTGTTGGTACAAATACAGATGTTTAATCTTTCTATTGTAAGCAAACCACCTAAAGACTATTGGTAGTTCCTTCTGTTGCTATTTAGATCCTCAGTGGTCAAATCTTTTTTGTTTATTTTCAACTCAGTTAGAGCTACCAGTTACTTTATTGAGTTGCATATTCAAATCCCGAGTTCAATTAAGCAATGAATTTCTTTAAGTGGCATATGGATGTGCTTAGTCTGAAACTCATACATTATTTTCTTTTCCTTTAGGCTTTAGCTACACTTAACTCAAATGTGGACCTTCAAACACCAATCTATTTTGACTTCTCACAATGTTAATTTCATGAAGTTAACCTTGACCAATAACCAATCCAGAAGGTCGAGCTTCAATGACACTGCTTGGACAAAGTTCAATTCATTGATAATTTGAGATTTTTGAACCTACAACATTTAACATAAAATGTTATAAGTAACCGCTCATCTATCACTAATCAAATCTCCATTTATGGCTAAATTTCTAAGCATTTTCGTGTGCCCAGAAACACACATGTTTCTTCCATGCGTATTCACTGTACCTTTCAGCAGCAGGTTATTCATAATTTATTGAAACACATGGGATAAATCTGATGCTAACCTCCATACACATCACCAAGCAAAGGCACAACAATCCGGTTCTTGAATGAAGGACCTCATAGTCATAGACACATGTAAAATATTCACAACATTTACTTTTATGTGGAGAGTCTCATCAAGTTCCTGGCTATCAACAGGAGTAATTTCTTTTTCCTATGACTATGCCAAACAAACGAATCCTATAAAGAAAATGAATGATAATGAAACATATAATTGGCCAAGCTAAACGAAGCTCAATGCTTATTGCCAGGATCCGAGAAATTTATCTAATTAAAATATACCTATGGATCATTGCACACGTATATAGTTTAACAATAGAGTTAGTTAATTCAAATCCGCGATTTTAAAACCCCAAAATTTATAAGAAGAAACGGTGGGAAGAAACAATTTCATGAGAGGAAGAGGAGGGGATGCCGGATGCGGTGGAGAATCATGAGAGGAAAAGGAGGGGATGCCGGATGCGGTGAAGAAGAAAGGAAGAACAAGGATTTCATTATAGAAAAAGAAAGAATCAGAAAAGAAGTGGTGTTGAAAATACGAATATTGGTGGTGTGAAAAAACGGAAAATTCCCATTAGTCTAAATATGTTCTGGTGGGACCAAAACCTCTAGAAAAAAAGCTTAATTCAGCGTTTAACCGCATTAAAGGAAAATCACCTAAAATCATATTATTGTTACTATTAATTAATAATGAGAGCCCCAAAATAACACCGATATACGCTGCTGGATAGTGTCTGGCGGTAGGGACGGAGCCAGCTTAAAGCATGGGTGTGCAGTGGCACACTCACCCTAGCCCGCTGCCAAGCCCAGTTTTAACCATTTTAAGTCTCTTTTTTGTCATAAACTGGCTACCAGGTAGTTTATTATTTTTCAGTTTTTGATTACCACAAGGCAGTCGGTTTGTTCCCAGTTCATAGCGTTAAGAAGATTAGAATTTAGAAGTCAACACAAAGTCAATTCTCATATAAGAAAAAGAAAATTCTGCAACAGACTAATATTGTCGCCTGATTTATAAGAGAACTACCAAAAACACCGATTAACATCTAATGAAAAGAACACTTCAATTGACTTGCATTATTCTTCTTCACCATCAGTACTATCATCGTCATCATTTTCTTCCGAGGAGTAATTGAAATCATCTTTCCCTAGATAAGTACCTGTGCCTAGTGAAAAAAGGTTCTCCATATAGACAGAAGAACTACCAGCGCTAGCCTTTACAGATCTACTATGGACTGCGATAGTTTCAAACGTGACATGTTTTGGGTCATACAGAACAATATTTAAACATCCATAACTCAGCACTAAGCCTAACACTATCTTTCCATTCTTCAAAAAATTTAAAGGCATAAAACTAAAAACGAACCCAAAATGTTCTCCTAACTCAATAAAATTAAACCATAAGAACATAAGACATTGATGACAAGTAACACCTAGTAACATGCCTTAATAAAATTAAACCATTACAACATCCTAAAACCTCAATCCCCACATTTTTACGTACAAGAGGGCATGCCACACGACTAGTGTATACCATATGACTAGTTTTTTCGTATGTAGACAGTGTTGTATCGTAATTGAAAGTGTATATATCATCGTAATTATGGAACATAAGATTGAATTTGCCCATTTCAACAGCATACTGGTTTCGTTCTTCAAGAAAATTGGGGCATTTTAATTTACTGTACCACGAGTGGTTTAGGCACCTGAATCTGACGATTGACTTCAAAGGAATCCGAATGATAATGTCTAATAGGATATCCAATGGTAGGTTCATCCTACATTGAAATCAAAAAGAACAATTTATCACAAAAGTTCAAAACAAAATCAAAAAATCAAAGCAAACAATAAATTAGTGTTTGTGAGTGAGTGAGTTCGTACAGTACCTGCAAGGATTCTTGGGGTTTTCCTTGAAATCGAAAAAGAGATGGAGAACCAGAACCACCTTATAAGCTAGGGAGAAATCTTATACTGGGAAGGGAAGAAGAAAATGAAATGGATAAGGGTTTAAGAATGGCTTATCTAAAATACCAATCAATCCGACGGTTCTAAAAGTGGTGTACAAGCAGTCCGAGGTTCGAATCCCACTAGCACCGGGTTGTGAGAATTTGGTAAAATCATTAGGAACGTTAACCAAAGTTCTACATATAATTCCTGGCCAAATTGGGGTATACCTGGCCAAATTGGGGTATATTGGATGAGACAAAACCTGAATCATTTTGAAGTAAAACAAGCCACCTCTTGACCATGTATTTTCTAAATGGCTAATATACCCTTATTTAATTAACACTAAAATTTTTGATTATCTTAATTAATTGAGTTTAGATTAAAATTTTGAAATTATGAATTCAATTCAATTCAGTAGATTAAAACTTTTGTCTTATGAGTTCGTTCAACACTTTCAGTTCTGAAAATGTGTAAAGTCGGAAAGGTCGACGATTGAATATGGTGCCGACTAACTTCGGCCGGCAAGGTCTACGGATGAAGAAAATGCCGACTATCTTTGGTCGGAAAGGTCTATGAATGAAGAAGATGCCGACTATCTTGGGTCGGCTATCTTATAGTCGGCATATAAATATTTCCTACAATGTCGGATGACTAATACTCGGCATACAAAAAATGTCTAATATTGTCGATTGTCGAATAGTCGGCAATGTAACCTTGCCGACCTTTAGTTATACCCAACAGAATACAGAATATGCGAAAATGTAATTCATTTTATTCGTGCAATTTTTGTTACTACATTGATTGAAACATAAAATCTGACTCCTTGTCGTTGGAATAACGAATGCACTTAGCATGTGCCTCAAGCCTTTGAACCCCTAGGCGACCCTAGTGGACGAGTTATAGTCTCGTGAGGGTTTACATAGATATCTACCCACAAAACCTACACAAAAACTTCTAAAACCATCAATCTTCGTCGGAGGAATCCAAGTCCGATTCACCCACCATCATCTCCGGGGCATACTTCGGAATCTTGGATACAATGAATTGATAGCTTGCATCGAATGTGAATGTTTCCCAATTTTCCTCCAAGTACCACGCTTTGACGACTTTATGCTACAAAAATAAAAAACAAACTTACTTTGTCAGTGGTGTTTAGTAGGAAGATCAAACAACATGGATTACGTAAAATAAACCACAAAATACATACAAATTGTTCAATGGAGTAGCTAAAGTGGGTAGCGTTCAAAATCCGATGTTGGATAGCTAAAAAAGCAACTATCGCATTTCCGATGACTAGGTGCCTATCATGGATTTGTTGAACACTTATTCCATTAGGATTACAAACTCTTGCCTATATTTGTTGTATACCCGGTTACGACATCCACATTTACGGTGGACTGATTTCTAACTCGAGTTTCCGCATACCATTCTTCGGTGATGGATAGATCTTCATTTGAATCAAATGATGCCATTGTTGTATGTAGAGGTATTGGAAGAGTTAGATGGAGTATATGATGATATGAGCTTTGGAGAGTATATGCAAATAGGTGTGTGTTTTTTTGTAGAGAGAAGTACTGTATTTATAGGATGGTGCCAAAATTTGCTGTTATGGTAGTCAATCAATGCAGTTGTACTTGCAAAAATTTGAATTTTGAACTCTCCAGCTAGGTTAATGTTTCCATAGCATGCCGACTAACATACCGTCGGCAGTGTTTTAATTTTCTTACCCTACCGACCTTATGATTTTAGGCATCAGGAGAAGTTCATTTTCTGCTACATATAGTCGACACGATATTTGGTCATTAGAGAGTCGGCTTTTATACAGTCGATAAGGTCGTAATTTTATAACCTTGCAGACCTTATGATTTTAGGCATCAAGAGAAGGTCATTTTCTGCTACACATAGTCGGCAGGGTCGATAATCTAATACATTTCCTACTGTTATACCATCGGCAAGGTATTAATATTCTTACCTTGACGATCCTGGTAACTACACCACATCTGATGTCAGGGCCGACAGTCTGGCAGTTCACAACCTTTCCGTCCCTGGTTTAGTCGGCATTGTTACTTAGCAAAACATTCACTCAAGACCCTGCCAGCTGAATTATTGAAACATAACATAGCAAAATAAACCATTCATTCAACAAGTAGAAATCCAACATTTGTCCAAAATAAGAAAACATGTCCCATAAACCTTAAAAAAACATTTGTCCAAATATTAACCTTAACATTTGTCTACCACAACATAAAGAAATAAACTAGAGATTCATTCATTCACGACCAAGACCAAGACCACGACCCCGACCCCGTTTAGCATTTTCACGACCACTACCACCACCACGGGTACGAGCCCTGTTTTATTCACCATTCCTCTTGGCTTGTGCTTCCCTCTTTAGTTCAGCATTAGCTTGATGGAATATTTCGGTGGCATCCTCATTGTCAACATTGCTAGCATAGACAATGTGTTTAGTTTGTTCTTTAATCGAAAAAGGCTCTCCTCTTTCTCTTGCGCAACACATCATCCTCACAATGGTCTTCAAATGTTCCTTCTATTTTCAATTGAACAACAAACAATTAATAGACTTGTTTGTACCCAGAATTACTTTTGGGCACGAAACACGATGAATAGATGATTTGGTGTGTGTTGGGTTAGGAGACGAATTGAAGAACAAATACAGTGACACAGGTATAACATGGTTCGCATGGTTTCCTACATCCACGGACGAATCCCCTTGGGGGTGATATTTTATTGATATCAGAATTACATTGTGTATTTTTCTGTATTAGCTATCTCTCTCTCCTCCCGTTTTCCATCCCCCCACTCATTTCTGCTCCTCACTATTTATACAATTTGAATACATAATTCTGCATGCTAGCACACTGGATTGATGGTTGAGAGTGGCTGGCGATGTGGATGGATGCTGGCTGGCAGGATGGAAATTGGTTAGCATTATTGCTGGCAATATGACTGAAAATTTGTCTAGAAGTGTGATGTGCATCCTGACTTAGACAGTTGACCAATGGTTGACTTTGAACGTTGACCGGGCGTTGACTTTGACCGTTAACCGAGCGTTGAATTTGACCGCTGATTGATCATTGTAATACTGGGCAGGCTGGTGGGCTGATTTGGTTGACTGGTTAACGGGATGGATGACAGCAGAATAGTGGCCCAGTCAACATTCTGGCCCTATATGTGGCAAATTTACTCATGGTACAAACAAGACTGATTCAATAATGTGATCTTAAAACAATAAGAGAAAGTCTTAAATACTTACAAAGTTCTTAAGACTTGTTGTTGGGTCTTTCAGTGGAATCTTCCTCCTACGATCCGGTTGTTCAACAGTCTCATCCCTAATCGCAGTAGGACGAGCAAAACCCATCTATCACAGCATGTAAACTCCACTAGCTTCATGACCTTCGATCACCTCGTCCAAAAGACTCGTATCGATTTTACGGTCACTTTTATTGTCCCAATGTTCAATCAATGGTGCTGGAGCGTAAAGGACGTCAATACTTTTTTGGGTAGTGCTGCAATCCTCCCTTACCACTTTAAAGAACGGATCATCACCGAGATGAGGTACTTCTTGGATGTAACCCACTTGTCTCAAAATCATTGTGGATCCTACATTGAAAATCCTTGGGGGTAAAACAAGGGACCGTAGTATAATGCAACATCATCTCTCCTTTTGATTAAACCTTCATTTTTATTATCTCGATAAGGATCAAATATTACCTCATCCGCAGTCATGTCGCCATGTTGATGATCTGTGTTGTGGCATATCCTTGTCCTGAGCACCAGTAAAATTGTATCTCTGTCTTCTTGGCTTATTAATCGCAAGCTTAGTATTCACTTTGATGTGGGGATTGAATTTTAGTAAGAATCTTATCTTATAAGAATTTTGCAAATATAAATGATTTATACAATTGAATTACCTGGAAGATACATAGATTTCCGTTAACTTGTTTATTCAATGCCCTTGAACCCTTTGTCAACTCATTGTTCAAGAAGGAAACCACTGCGGTACCCCAAGAATACATTTGAATCTCATGAAAGGGATGTAATAGTCGAAGATACTTGGCTTCGACCAGGCTTCGGAACTGTCGGGGAAGATACAATTTCCCAAGATATATAACAAATAAGCTGACGCAGTAGCATTGATTTTCACCATGGACACACTTCTTTCCCTATCAAAGATTTTATGGGTCTCAGAGTATGTGTCTCTCAACATCTTCAGATTGAACTTCTTTCTTAAATAACCATACTTCACCACAAACAAAGACTTCGATTTCATCTCATCCAAACTTAACAAAGATCTTGGTCAAGTTGAAGATCTTCTCCCAAAAAATGCCTTTTTTGTAGCCTTCACTGAGTGCTTTTCCCTTAACCTCGAGGACTAGAATTTGATGAGCATCATGGGGAGTTACCGCCATCTCACCGAAATGGGAATAACATTGTATCAGTCTCTCCGTATTCCGTCTCACAGAATGCAGATATGGTAACTTTGTCATACTCAATAACCGAACTCTCTGCAGCAGGCCACAGCCTGGAGTTCTTGACAATCGCTTGTACCTCGGCACATTCCCAATCAAGTGTCCAGCTCTTCATCATAGTGCTTGAAGCTTGGTGCCTCACAGTGGCGGAACTACATGTAGACTTGGGCTGGCTTAAGCCAACCCAAAGTCCAAAAATACTCAACATTTCACAGTGGCTTTGAGTTTGGCAAAATACAATCATGCCTAAAACATAGGATCAAGCACCCCCACCGATCCGATTAGTTTTCAAGCCACCCCCATCCTTATTTTCTGGTTTCGCCACTGGTGCCTCATAAGACAGATGGCATTCTTGTGAAAAAACAAATAGATACACTTAAATAAAAATAAAGTTTTATTGAGATTATTAATTACGATAGCACCATGGATTTCACGTGCCCATGCGTCTTTGTATCCAAAAGGAACATGCCCACCATCTTATGGGGTCCTTAGTGGAGGCTGACATGGTTCCAGTGTGACCTTAAAGTGACTAGGAAGCATGTGGGAATCATCTGGTATATTGATAAACCACTTTGGTCTTTCGGTTGCGGTTGCAGTTCCAGTTGCATCTTCAGTTTGTTGATCATTACCTATTTTTTCTCCACCTTCTTCTTCTTCCTATTCCTCTTCAAAAATTTCACCATCTTTATCTTTACCTTTATCTCCATCATTGTTATTACCATCACCATTACCTCCTCTAACAGATGGCATGTCTTGATCATCATCATGCTAATCATCTCCTCCAGTAGCCGGATATTTCTTAACTGTAATATCCTTCTCGTCTTTTCTTTTTTTTTGTATTTCTCAATATAAACTCTGAAGGAAGAGAACCAAGATCAGACCATATCAAATTTTGTTGGGCATATGCGATGGATTATTGATGCTTACGCAATGACAGATCAATTAGATAATTCGTTACAGTGCTAAAAATTGGGTTTAAGAGAGATGGATCCAGAAGTTGCTGAGAGCTGTAGGTATCTTGCTGAAGCCTTTGTACAAGCACTGCAGTTTCTCATCCTCTTCAAAGTGCAGCTTATAGGAAGGCTTCAGCAAGATATGATCAGTCGAACGTCTTTATTAATGCCACAACACTTGGTAACACAGTTATAAAGGTTCGTCATCGCCAAGTAGTGACACCCCAACAAACTCATAAGTTTCAAATTCAAAACGAAGAAGAAAAAAGCCGTCCGAAAAATCGCTATGATACAGTTCTGCCATCCAATGAAAACATCCGGCAATAGGAAAGAGACCCGTATCATAACTTCCTGGAAACAAATTATCTACCTCATGGTCCTCAACGTTATTAATTCTTCTCCTTGAATTTGATTTTAGTGTATAAACTTGTAACTCACACCAACCATCCTGCAAACACTCTGCCAAATGCACCACTTTGAAATCCTCAATTTGTTCATCATAACCAAATCCATATTTTTCATAGCTCCTCGCCGTAACCTTTTTTTCCAATCTGTGTATTCGATAATCTCTTACACTCGTCAGTAGGTGGGTTTTGTTAAGAAATGGTCAAGATATGATATATCTTGACATTATTGTGTTTGTTATTTGGTTGTAACTGCATACATATTCTTTATGTATATATCCTAGATATTGTTAGGTGTATCTTTTATTTGCCTTATCTAGTTGTTAGGTGTATCTTTTATTTTCCTTATCTAGTTGTGTAAACATGTATAAATCAGGCTTTTTCCTATCAATGAAGACACGGAGAATTATTCTCACAACTTCTAATGGCTTTACGTGATGAGTTTGAGTCTGTTAGAGCATCTATTCTTCATCGATATTCTCTTCCAACTGTGGAAGCTGCTTTGTATGAACTTATTACAGAAGAAACGAGAAAAAGAATCACACCAGAGATATCAGGAGTGTTTGCGGTGCCTACACGTTCAAGTTCAAATAACTTTTCAAGAAACTCAAGTGATTCAGTGCAACGTGACATTCTCAAGTGCAGTGTCACAATTGCAAGACTTTTGGGAACTTTGCAAGGAATTGCAATATTCCATCAGCAAATTCCTCACCTTCTCCAATAATACCCGACACACCCACAACACAGTGTGGGTACTGTAAGGAACTTGGTCATTCATCCAGATTCTGCACCTCACATACTTCAAGAAACATGAGAAGAATCAATGCTAATAAAGGAAATAAATCAAGTGCACCGACCAGATTTATGGAAGCCCCAGTCTCACCTGCAACAACTTCAAACTCATCTACATTAGATGTACCTGGTGGTAATCCTGCACCAAATCGTGTTGATATTCAAGAGATGATTAAACAAGCACTCTCAATTGGTAACAATCCTACAGCTGCATCTGCCTTCTCTATTTTCTCAGGTATTTGTTCAACTGAATGGTTTCTCGACTCAGGAGCATCAAACCATATGACTTTTAATCAAAAGTTTTTTTAAGGTCTTCATCCTGTCATCACCCCTAAGATTCATACTGCTGATGGATCAACAGTAACTGCAAGTCATATAGGCTTGGTCAACAATTCAAATAACTTTTATGTACCAGATGTGCTTCTTGTACCAGATATTACAATGAATCTTATTTCAGTTGGTCAACTGTGTGATCAAGGTTATAACACATATTGTTTTCCTTTTGGTTTTGCTATACAGGATCTCAAAACCGGGAAGCTAGTTGGGATAGGCCTTAGAGTTGGTCGGTTGTATATCCTTCAATCTCTTGCTCTCTCAGCAGAATCTAAAAGTCATGTCGTATCTGATATCCCACTGCACCTGTGTCAATATCTCCCTTCATGTCTTGGAATTCTAGGTTAGGTCATGTTTCCTTTTCTCGTCTTTCATATATGATCAATAAGGGTTTACTTGGAGATACTCAGTTAGATAAAGAACCAAATTGCATCTCATGTAAACTGGCAAAGCAACCAGCTCTTTCTTTTAATCTTAGCACCTCTATCTCAACTGAACCTTTTGCTATTATAAATTATGATGTCTAGGGTAAATCTCCAATTATGTCAAAGAGAGGTGCTTTGTATTATGTCAGTGTTATTGATGATTATTTGCGTTATACATGGGTATATCTATTCAACTCTAGAGCATATTTTGCTAAGTTATATGTTGATTTCTCAAACATGATAAAAACTCAGTTTGGTAAAGTGATCAAAGTTTTTCGTGCTGATCAAGGTGGGGAATATATTTCCAATCCATTCAAAGAATTTCTTAAACCCAAGGCACCATTCTTCAATTGTCCTGTACTAAAACTCCAGAACAAAATGGAGTTGCAGAACGTAAACACCGCCATATTATAGAGACAGCTAGAACCCAGTTAATTTCTGGTTAGTTCCTTCCAATTTCTGGGGAGAATCAGTCTTTACTGCAGTCTACGCCATCAATAGAGTTCCAACAGCTGTCATAGGAGGAATATCACCTTATGAGCGTCTCTATGGTAAGAAACCAAACTATTTCGAGCTTCGAGTTTTTGGTTCAACTTGTTTTTACTCCTTCCAGAACGTGAACGTCATAAACTTGGTCAAAAGAATGTCTTGTGTGTCTTTCTTGGTTATGGTATTGAACAAAAAGGGTATCGTTGTTATGATCCAGTTAATAGAAAGCTTCGTGTTTCTCGTCATGTCATATTCTGGGAGAAAGTTCCATTCTGGTCACTTCCAAGCAGCAAATCATCATCTTTTGAGTCTTTCACTTATTCTGATCCATTTCCTAGTGAATCCAATCCTAGCACCTTTCTTATATCTACTCCTGAAAGTCCATCTTCTCTAGCTGTTGATCCACCAAATATTGATGATCAAGACCACTTCACGACTCAACCTGACAGTCCATCTTTCCTAATTCTGAAGAAAATTCTTTGCCACCTCGCAATTGAAGACCACCATCTAAGTATGCAGACTATCATTGTTCCTTGTCTTCTATTTTGTCATTCCATAGAAGCTGCAGCCATTCCAGAATGGCAAGATTCCATAGATGATGAATTAGAAGCACATGCAGAGGCATGGACATGGGAAATGGTGGATCTTCCTCCTGGAAATTCAGTTGTTGGAAGCAGATGGTTCTATAAAGTTAAGACCAAGTCAGATGGTGAGTTTGAACGATGTAAATCACGAGTTGTTGCAAAAGTTTATACACAAGAGTATGATGTTGACTATGAAGAAACATTTGCACCAGTGGCCATAATGGTTACCAGTTCGTACATTACTTGTTGTTGCTGCAGCACGACACTGGCGGCTTCATCAAATGGACGTGAAAAACGTTTTTCTTCATGGTGAGTTACAAGAAGAGGTTTACATGCAACCTCCTCCTGGTTTGCCTCATGAACCTAATCAAGTATGTAGGCTTCGACGGGCATTATATGGACTCAAAAAAGTACCTCGTGCTTGGTTTGAGAAGTTTAGCAATGCAATTTTCCAGTATGGCTTCACACAAAGCTTCTGTGATTCAGCTATGATTGTCAGATCGTCAGAAAAATGAATTGTCATTCTTCTCTTCTATGTTGACAACATGGTTATTACTGGAAGTGATCTACAAGGTATTACTGAACTCAAATCATATCTCAGTGATTGTTTTAAGATGAAAGATCTTGGATCTTTAAGTTACTTTCTTGGCTTTAAAGTTGGCATGTCACCCACTGGTTATTTCATATCACAAGTCAAATATGCATCTGAGATTCTACAGCGTGCAGGGCTATCTGACAATAAGGTAACTGACACACCTCTTGAATTGAATGTAAAATACATTCCTACATATGGGACTCTATTGTCTAATCAAACACTGTATCGTGAACTGGTAGGGAGTATAAGTTACTTGACCATTACGAGACCAGACATAAGTCATGCAGTTCACATAGTCAGTCAATTTATGTCTGCTCTAAGGTCTACTAATTATGCAGCTGTTCTCAGAATTCTAAGATATATCAAGGGGTATCTTCATCAAGGTCTGTGTTTCTCATCAAAGTCTGATATCACTCTTCAAGCTTACTCAGATTCCGATTGGGCTGTATATTACGGATAGAAAATCTATTACAGGCTACTGTGTGTTCTTGGGAGACTCGTTGATTTCATGGAGAAGTAAGAAACAAAGTGTGGTTTCTCATTTAAGTGCTGAAGAAAAGTAAAGAGCACTTTCTCACACCATATCTGAACTCATTTGGTTACGGTGGCTACTTCGTGATATGGGAGTTCTAATTTCTGCTCCTACACCACTGCATTGTGATAACAACGCTGCTATTCAAATTACACACAATGATGTCTTTCATGAGCGTACAAAACATATAGAGATAGATTGTCATTTTACTTGTAATCATTTCAAGAAAGGTACAATCACTCTTCTGCATGTTAAATCAGAATTTCAAGTGGCTGATCTTTTCACCAAGACTCACTCTGCAGCTCGTCTTCGATTCTTAATTTCCAGACTCAAGATGTGTAATCCACCACCTTGAGTCTGGTGGTGGTGGGGGGTGTGTGTTAAGATATGGTCAAGATATGATATATCTTGACATTATTGTGTTTGTTATTTGGTTGTAACTGCATATATATTCTTTCTGTATATATCCTAGATATTGTTAGGTGTATCTTTTATTTTCCTTATCTAGTTGTTAGGTGTATCTTTTATTTGCCTTATCTAGTTGTGTAAACATGTATAAATCAGGCTTTTGCCTATCAATGAAGACACAAAGAATTATTCTCACAACTACATTATGAGATACAAGATGCTCATGTTTATCAGGTTTATTCTCTATGCTCATGTTTATCAGGTTTCACAAGATGATAACATAGAAATTGATCTCACTAACATGCTTTAATAAAACCAAGCCACTACAAGATCCTAAAACCTTAATTCCAAACTTGGTAGACTCAACGGGGTATTCAATATGATTATACACCTCGCATGTAGACAATGATGTATCATAACTAACTGTATATATGTCATTGTGATCATGGAACATGAGATTGAATTTTCCCATTTCAACTGCATACTCATTTCAAACTTTAAGAAATTTAGAGCATCTTAATTTACTATTCCATGATTGGTTTACGCACCTGAATCGTACGAGTGACTTCAAAGGAAGACGAATAAGAATGTCTAAAAAGAGATCCCATGGTAGGTTCATCCTACATAAAATCAAGAAGAAAAATTTATTAAAAATCCAAAACAAAATCGAAGTAAATCAGAAAATAGTTTGTGAGAGTGAGACGGTACCTGCAAGGCTGCAAGAACAAAGATGTCAGGGTATTCCTTAAAACTACTGATAGGAAGATGGAAAACCTAGTGTAGTTGCAGGAAATCCTACAACCACAGCCTTAGTAAAATCTATAGAACAATCTAAGTTAATTCCATGAGAATCACAAGAACATTCAATAAGATCTTCAAATTTGATACAAAGTAATAAGAAAACCCTAACTTGGGAAACAAATAATCTTTCTCTCTCCTAAAATTCTTCTCTAGACTCTCCAAAAAAGCTCTCTCTCAATACAAGGTCGCTCGGCTCCTTATATAGGAGTTTACGTAGTGGAGGACAACTAATAAAGCCCCTATTTTCGGATCCGGCGTGCGTCATTAACGCACGCTTACAACATCGCATGGATCTTCACACTTTTCTCGTGATTAAGCTGACGTCATCCTATGTGTCATTCTGGATATGCTATATGTGATCGTCTTCGCCCAGTCCTGATGATATTTACTTCGCATACTTGATTGGCGTGCGGTATTTTTTATCTATATTTTGCCTCTTCTCATGTCGCTTTTTTGATAAAGAGAGCGATATGAGGAAACTTTTAAATTATTTTGTCGCACTCGTTCACCTTTTCGTATTCTTTTCTGCCGACATATTTCCCTAATTTAGGCATGACAACCCAACGCGTGTCCTCTCAACCATTTGTTAGCTGACACGTCTTTTATAACCGCTTCTTCTTATACGTTCACTTTCAATCATCGCATTAATGGAGTAAATATCTTGGGAATCGGGAGTAAATCTCTTATTTACTCTGAATCTTCTTCTTCTTTCCTTTTTTTACTCTCTCCTCTCTCTCTCTCACTGCAACTGTTATTTTCTTCTGCTATTTCTATTCTTTTGATTAAAACCTTGAGTTGATCACCATCTTTTCCTATTATTATCATTCTCTTTACTCTTTCCATTTTCCTCTTCATTTCCACATTTTATTTCATTCTTTCTCATCCTGATCTTGATTGATTTGATCATCTTTGATTATCCTCATTCCCGTTCTTCTAAAAATGGTTCTCCAGGCAGAATGGAAAGTTCAAAGAGAATTCGATAGAATTCAAGAAGAATTTAAAGATCAAGGTTTTGCATTATCTGCCCCTCCCAATTCAAAATCCACTTCTACTCTTAACCCCAGGTGGTTTTTGCTCGATCGCTGGAATGACCAAAAGATCATTATCTCAGTTGGGCAAATTCTCGCTGGACTTCTTATTCCTCTTTATAATCCTCAGATTCCTTTTTTCTATAGAATTCTTTCGGATGCGAGATTCTCGCATGCGATCTTCCAGCTAAACAGTGATAGCATCAAAACTATGGTAGAGTACACTCGAGGTGCGGCTGGATTAGATTCCATTTATCCCAAAAAGGTTAGAAAACCAGAGTATTCGAATTTAGAGATCAATCCTGAAGAGTATACAATAAAGAATTTCTTCGCCAACTACAATATTGTTATTATGAAGAACGAATCATCTCGTTGGGATGTTCGCCTGCAAAGGAAATACGGTATTTCGACAGAGATTAGAATCATGCGAGATGTTGATTTCCATGATCCAACTAATAATTCCGTACGAAAATCTAAGGACGATCGCTGGTATGTTTTCCCTGTCATCCTGAAAGGTCCTTACATTACTAGTCTTAATGTTGATGGATCAATCAATTCTCTCCCTGAGGACTTTCCCGCTTACAATCCCTGGGAGTTCAAATGGATTTAGAGAGAGGATGTGGTATTTTATTCATAACTTCTCTTATTTAGTTTTCATTATTCACCCAATTCCTCACCTTACTAACTTTCTTGATTTTAGATTTCCAAGTTGAAGAAATACTTGAAGATTCATCGGAAGCGAAGCACATTGGAAGTGCTACGTTCAATCACTGATGAAGTACGAAATACTTTCTTTCAACTTTTAACAATATTGTTTCCTTTATTTCTTATCTTTATCTGTGTGTGAAGGTTGAAGTTGGAGATGTTGATGGTTCTGGTTCTGGTGAAGCTTTGGGTGCTAAAGGTAAGGGTTCGGTTCGCTCCAAGAAGACCGCTTCTAAATCTTCTTCCAAGAATCCTTAAAATAAGCGAAAAGCACCTTCTGCTTCCACCTCAAGTTCCCACTCTAGTGATAATGAATTGCTTTCTCCTGATGACTCCCCAATCACATCATCTATGGAGCATCTTTCTAGTATCTTCTCTGACTCTATGTCAGCAATTGGACATGAACCGTTAACTCAAACATGTGATACCATTGCGAAGATATGTGATGCCTCTACTTTGGTTCATGAATCCCTTCGCGGAGTTGCCTCAGCATTGAGTCCAAGCTTTCAGTATTCATTTGGCTCTTTGGTAATTTCTATACTTCCGCACTTTCTTCGATAATATTTTCGTGCAATATGTTCTTATTTTCATCTTATATCTTCGCAAATGACTCGCATGTCATATGTTGTTTCTTCAGATTATCAGAGAAAACTTCGCTCTTATGAATTTAAGAATGCCAAGCTCGAAGCTGAGATTTCCACTTATAAGAATGATATATCCAATCTTCGCAGGAGGAATGATCAGTTAGGTGGGTAATTATTTGTTTCTTCTTCCCTTTTGTTTGTTCGTCTCTTTCTCTCCCTTTTGATTGCGTATTCTTGCAGATATTTACAGCCTTACTGATGAGGCATCCTCTCTTTTTCGCTCCTTTCATCATCCTGTTGATGATGATATTCTCCTTGATCATCTTAATGTTTCCCTGAACAACATTTGATGATAAATTTCAAACCTTTTCCTTGGAGGATCTCAAGGAGAAGTATCGACTTCTTAATATTGATCATATGAGTGCCTTATTTGCTAGTAATGGATTTATACGCCGCTTTTGGGAATCCAAAGAAAGGATTAAAGCTTTAGAAGCTAAGATTATCATTCTTATTACTGAGAAGGATCGGGTTGCTCTTAATGGCGCGAAAGCTTTAAAGGAATTTCAAGAAACCATCCTCCAAGTTCAAGTTGAGCGATATCTAGCTATAAGCGAAAAGAATGCCATTATTGAGCGAGGAAACTTGATCCGTTGCCGTCTCCTTATAAAAAGCGATGTTGAATTTGAACGGGATGCTAGGGTTTTAGATAATACCAGAAATGATTTAGCTGTGAATGTTGGTCTTGAATATGATCATGCTGCCTTGATTAAAGATATTATTTCTAACAAAGATGGTTGTTTATCATTCTTTGACAGATACTATTACGCGTCTTTAACCTTCTTATCTTTTTTCACAGATGATGAAAATAATTTTCGTGAGAAAATTTAGGGTCTGGAGACGAAGCTTGCCGCTCGTGATTCTAAATACTGCAGGCTCAAGAAAAAGCTTACTAACACTGTCTCCAATTTGAGCAAGGATGTTGTTCGCATTCGTGATGCAGTTATTAAGAAAGTCTGTGCGGATAACATCATTCCTCTTTTAACTTATAAATTCACTAAAGTTCCTCATAATGAAGAAAACTCTGATATCTCTGATAGCGAGGGAGAGTATGAGTATGAGGAGACAGACGAGGAAGGCACTGGTTCTGATGCTGATGAGGCTAATGAAGAAGACATGGGTGGAAAATAGTTGCTCTTTCTGAAGATATTTTCTCACTCTTTGCACTTGTAAATATTTTACCAATTTCTTATATATTGAGATTCTCCGATGTAAACTCTTAAGCATTTGAGGCTTTCTTAATGTAGATTCTCCTTGTGTTACACATGTATTTACAAAGTCGAAATGTTGTTCTCTCCAATAGTTGAGGTTAATCCAGTGATAATAACATGTGCATATTTATAAAAGTACTGTATCTATTAACATGTGCGAGAATCTATCATATGGAGGCGAATAACACTTCTATATGCTAGTATTCCCATACTTGCCTCTGTTCTCAAGATGATTTGGTCAAGCACACGTACATGTAGGTTTAATTTATCTTTACCTTACTTTATCTTATGTATGTGTCTTCATCTCCTGCCTCAATTATGCGATGGAGAGAGATCTCACTCGTTTTTGTCCCTCATATGTCTTTGTATAATGCCTCAGCCATGTATTATCGGCCTTTCGCGCCCATACACTCTGACTGCAAGAAATTTCCTTTGTATTTTCCTTATGCTATTGACTCCGCACGTTTAATTTCTCTTATCTGCAAAAAAATATTAACTTCTGTTCTGCATTCTCATGAGGTCTTATTTTGCCCAAGATTTTATTTCGTTTTTGTGCGACGAGATCGTAGGCGGTTTTTACACTTTCATGTAATAACCCACTGATCTCTCCTTATCGTTTTATTGTATTATTTCCTCTGCAGGTTTTATTAACTCACAAATACGAGAAGTCTTAATACTCCCGTGAGTAAAAAGCCTCATGATATTTGCGTCTTTTGAGACAATTCAACTCCCCAATGGAGGGTGTTGTCCTTATATTCCCCCTGATTTCCCCTTCAAGGAAGCTTACCCCTACCGGGTTATGGTGGGCTCCTCCCATCCGGTGATGCAACAATCAGTTGTTTTCGTGGCCTCTTATCCCTCTACCGATATGGCTTGTAATACCGCACCCTAAGTGGGGTTTCTTCAGATCGATTGCATCATAGTCAAGACTTGTCAAGAGCGGCCAGGTACGCTCCAGACGTCCCAAACACTCTTGACTCAACTGTGTACCTCGACGCCCTGATCGAGTTTCTGCAATCCTTAGTAGAGAGCTTCTTACCTTAGTCTTTCAACTAAGGCGCTCTACTGGATGGGCTTTTGTTTCATCCCAAATCTCCATGACTCAGGCTCCAGGGTCGATGTATCTTTTACCTGAGTCATGCTAACTAGGGTTTCCTCAATATGACGCGCGTTAGGTCTTATTCTTGCCTCTTGTTGTATGCGAACTAGGGTGCACTGATGTGATTGTAGATAGTGATAAAAGTGGTTCGATTCTCAGACTTGCGAAGGATAAAATATAGACTTAAATTCTAAAAAAAAATAGAAAACTCAAACAAAGATGATGTTGTTATCAATATTAAGAGAACACTGAGGCAAAGATTCCACTATTTTCCAAGTTCAAAGTGATTTAAATCCAATATTTATATTTATTCAATTTTTTCGTTTAATTTGATTCTAAGATGTTGCAACAAGTAGATTTTTAAAATAACAAGTGTAAATCAAAAGCATGGGATATCAAAAACCTAAGTCCAAGCATATACCATCAATGGAAATCACAATTGTTGAATAAAAATCATTAAAACAATTCTCAAACAAGGAAAATAATCATATAAATAATTGTAATAAATAAGATAAATAGAAAATACCACTCTTTATTGGAAAAATAGCTTCCTCTATCGCCTCAGCAATGGGGTTTAGCACCAGCAGAACAGCTTTCCTGCAACTCGTGATTTTTGTCTCCTCTGGTTCTCTAAATTACCCCAAACTGTTTGTAATCCTTCTATGACCTGCAACCAACCTATATATAGGTAACAGACCCAAAAATAACTCGATTTAATCCCTCTCTTTCCTTCACAGCAAGTCTCGGATATTTCCTTTTCTGAATCTTCTCTACGCGTCTTACAAATTAAATCTGACGTCCAAGAATCTCCAAATGATGGCATTAAATATACAGAAGATCTTCTACCCTTATCTGCACGTAATCCCCATGTATAGAACCAAGAAAATTCCCGATAATAATGCTCCTCCTCTGTTTTTTTCAATCCAAGAATTCATCCCTATTCCTTCGTATTTGATAAACATACATCCCCTATTATGCTCTAAGAAGTCCATCCCAACACGAATATGCAGTTGAATCACTCCAAATCAGATCCATAAAATCTCACAAGTCCCGTGAAACTCCAAGCCTTTGTTTTGTATAAACTCGATTTCTGACCCTTTTTTTCGATTCTACAGCTCATACCTTCCCTGTTTGACCAAAACAGGGTAATCCCAATCCACAACAAACACGAATTCAGCCTAAAACTCGATCAGAATCTCGCCAAAATGTTCCGCTGCAAAACTGAATTTGAATTCAGTTTTTCCCGCCAAAAATCTGGAGAAGAGAAAGGTTGCCCCCTATCCAGAGTAGAGGTGCCGATAGCAGGTGCCTTTGGGGTATCCTGAGGGTGCCCCTTAGTAATTCGGGTACCCCTTATCCGTAGTGAGAGTCCGAATAGCAAGTGTCCTCCGGGTGCGCTTTTTGACAACTTTTCGAGCCGATTTTTCCAAAAATGTTTATTGGACAAAAATACCTACACGCACATAAAACACCATAATAAGTACAAAAATGAGCACTATCAATATATAGAATCGAGACAAATTAGACACAAAAATGTGTCTATCAAATACCCCCAAACCTATTATTTGCTAGTCCTCGAACAAAGATAAAATTGAAAAATAAAATCCTAACTCACTGACGCAGGCATCGTCGATTGCATTTAGCGTATGCAATAAACCTTTAAACCCCTAGGTGGCCCTAGTGGCCGAGTTATAGTCTCGGGAGGGCTTACCAGAGGTATACCCACAAAACCTTTATACTCCAGACCCTAGATATCTACGCAGAACCTTGGAAAGCACTAAAGAATCTCCTTGGTTGGCATACTTATTGACTACAGGAAGAAATACCCTGATGCGAAATTCCAATTGATGTACACGAGTTTGCACTCAAGCATACTAAAATTCATATAAAGTGACAGAGCTCTACTCAGATAGTTGCACTATGGACATCAATATTCGGAGTCAAACCAATCACATGGATAGATTAAGAGATGGATATAGAAAAACGTAGATGATTTTGATGTTTACTAAGTGAACGGTGTTTCCCATATCTGTCTGAAGGCCTCCGCCAAAATGAACCTATCCTAATGGATTGAGATACTAGTCTGACTAATAGCAACACAACTGGCATATACAAGGGAACCAGTGATTGATAATCCTAACTCTAGGTCAACACAGCTGGCATATACAAGGGTACCAGTGGTTGACTTTATTGAATTTATTCCTTTTGGTCAAATGGTCTGGTCTCAAATATTTTTTTTTTCATCTCTTTTTTTTTATTTTCTTTTTCAACTTTTTTTTTTCATGGTATCTCAATCACTCTAATTCACCCTAGCATTGGTAACAACTTGAATCGTGAGCCCCACCTAATCACTTAGAGTAACATAGTTTAAAAACAAAATAAAATAAAATAAAAATAGAAGTGAAAAGGACTCAACGAGATATGGTGAAACTATCATGTTATTTCTAACACATGAGCTCTGTGCTTTTATGAATAGACTCTTCTAGATGTTTCCATCTAATCAGATTGGTTCCTCAACTCCTACAACCAAAATGCTTCCATCCACTTAGGTTGGTTAGTGCTATCCTTAATATGCATAAATTTCTAGGCTCTGGAGTTTATTTAAAACAAAAAGTTTCTACCCCACCCCCAAACTTAAATCTAACATTGTCCTCAATGTTTCGAATGAAAGAACAGTGCCAAAAATATAAGTAACATGAGGAAATAGTAAAGAGAGAGTTCGAAAAGATAGTACCTGGGTGAAGTGAAACCAAAAATTGACAAAAATATTATACAACATACAAATCGCCTCGATGGTCAATCAAGGGTAAACAGGGTCCTCCAGAGGGACCTCCTCAACATCACCTGTAGGAAAAGGCTCTAAAAAGGGCTTCAATATCTGACCGTTAACCTTTGAAGAACTAGTACCATCTGATGTTTCAATCTCAATAGCGCCATGAGGAAAAACAGTACGGACCACAAAAGGACCGGTCCATCGAGAGCGCAGTTTCCCGGTGAATAGATGCAAACGAGTGTCATACAGAAGAACTTTTTGACCTGGAGAAAATGACTTCCGTAAAATATTCTTATCATGCACAAGTTTCATTTTGTTCTTATACTACTTAGCACTATCGTATGCATCTCTACGAATCTCGTCCGACTCATTGATCTGGAGCTTTCTGTGAGCTCCTGCCTTGTCAAGTGAAAAGTTTAACTGCTTAATAGCCTAATAGGCTCTATGCTCTAACTCAACAGGCAGGTGACATGCCTTTCCAAATACTAAACGGTAGGGTGACATTCCAATGGGTGTCTTAAACGCGGTACGGTAAGCCCATAAGGCATCAGTAAGCCTCGACGACCAGTCTTTCCTATTAGGATTAACTGTTTTCTCTAAAATACGCTTATTTCCCTATTGGAAACCTCTACCTGACCACTAGTCTGTGGGTGATACGGGGTAGCTACTTTGTGGGTAATACCATACTGTTTCATTAACAGATCAAACGGTCTATTACAAAAGTGTGAACCCCCATCACTAATTATAGCTCGCGGTGTACCAAAACGTATAAGTATATTCTCTTTCAAAAACTTAATTACGACCCTATGGTCATTTGTTTTACACGGAACCGCCTCAACCCACTTAGACACATAGTCTACAACGACAAGTATGTAAAGATAACTTAAAGAATTAGGAAATGGACCCATAAAATCAATGCCCCACACATAAAATACCACAATCACTAAAATAGGGTTCAAAGGCATCATATTTCTACGGGAAATGGTTCCTAAGCTCTGGCAACGATCACAAGAAACACAGTGACTATGAGAGTCTTTAAACAGTGAAGTCCAGTAAAATCCACACTGCAATATCTTAGCAGCAGTCTTCTTAGCACTAAAATGACCCCCACAAGCATGTTCATGACAAAAGGAGAGAATACTGGACTGGTCACTCTCAGGCACACATCTCCTAATAATCTGGTCGGGACAATACTTAAACAAATAAGGATCGTGCCAAAAGAAATGCTTAACCTCGGCTAAAAACCTAGAACGATCTTGTTTACCCCAATGTTGAGGGGTTCTACCAGTAACAAGATAATTCACTATATTTGCATACCAAGGTGATTGGGAAATAGAGAACAATTGTTCATCAGGAAAGCTATCCCTTATAGGAAGGGAATCACTAGGGGAACTAACAACTAGCCTAGATAAGTGGTATGCTACTACATTTTCATCACCCTCTTTGTCTCTAATGTCTGGAGAAAATTCTTGTGACAATAGGATCCACCTAATCAATCTAGGTTTCGTATCCTTCTTAGAAAAAAGGTATTTCAAAGCAGCATGATCAGTATAGATTACGATCTTAGAACCTAATAGGTAGGATCTAAACTTATCCAAGGCAAACACGGTGGCTAACAGTTCCTTCTCGGTAGTTGTATAGTTCAACTGGGCATCATTCAGAGTTTTGATAGCATAGTAAATCGCATGAAGTAATTTTCCAACACGTTGACCTAACACAACGCCTATAGCATAATCTGAAGCATCACACATTATCTCAAAGGGTAGGTTCCAGTTGGGTGCCTGGACTATGGGAGCGGTAGTGAGTAAATTTTTAAGCTTCTCAAAAGCCTCTAAACAAGCATCATCGAAGACAAACTTAACATCTTTTGCAAAAAAATTGCAAAGAGGTCTAGAAATCAAGCTAAAATTCTTAATGAATCAACGGTAAAAACCTGCATGCCCTAGGAATGACCTAATGTCTTTTACGGTTTTTGGGACCTGTAAAGTCTTAATAAGGTCAACTTTGGCTTTGTCTACCTCTATACCCTTTGAAGAAATGATGTGCCCTAAAACAATTCCTGATTTAACCATGAAATGGCATTTTTCCCAATTAAGCACTAAATTCTTTTCCTTACACCTAGTCAACACTAATGTCAAATGACGCAAGCACTCATCAAAAGATAAACCAAACACTGAAAAATCATCCATAAAGACCTCTAAAAACCGTTCTACCATATCAGAAAATATGCTCATCATACAACGCTGAAAAGTCGCAGGGGCATTACACAGCCCGAAAGGCATGCGTCTATACGCGAATGTACCAAAGGGACAGGTAAAAGTGGTTTTCTCTTGGTCTTCTGGGGAAATAACGATATGATTATATCCGGAAAATCCATCTAAAAAGCAACGGAAACTATATCCAGCTAATCTCTCTAGCATTTGGTCGATAAAAGGATGGGAAAAGTGATCCTTCCTTGTGACCTTGTTCAATTTCCTATAGTCGATACAGACACGCCATCCCGTGGTCACTCGGGTTGGGATTAACTCATTATCCTCATTCTGGACTACAGTGATACCTGATTTATTGGGAACAACCTGAATGGGGCTGACCCACTTACTGTCTGAAATTGGGTAGATAATACCCGCATCTAACAACTTAAGCACCTCTTTTCGAAATACTTCTTTCATGTTAGGGTTCATTCGACGTTGCATCTCCCTAGACGGTTTGGAGTCTTCCTCTAAATTAATCTGATGCATACAAACGGTAGGACTAATACCCTTAATGTCTGCTATAGACCACCCTAAAGCTTCCTTATTATCTTGAAGTACTTTTACTAGCCTACTTTCCTGATCACTATACAAGTCGGCAACAATAATCACATGTAAAGTCTCAGATGGGCCTAAGAACACATAGTTCAGGTTATCTGGTAGTGGTTTGAGGTCCAACTTAGGGGGCTCTTCTAAGGAAGGAACTGAGGTAGTCTCAGAAGCTCGTAATGGTTCGAACCTAGCTTTCCATCTATCAGTGTCTAACACAGGGTAGAATCTAATAGAGCATTCACTTGTTCAATGGTACTATCATCGTCAAAATCTAAACCAAAATGGGATAGACAACTCTCTAATGGGTCTTCAGACAAGATGTTTGGTAATGACTACTGAAGTAAGGATTCTATCATATTCACCTCTTCAACACATGTGTCATCTAGCTCATAAGGTAGCTTACTCACATTAAAAATGTTCATTTCAATAGTCATATTACCAAAGGATAAATTCATCACACCATTTCGACAGTTTATGATCGCATTAGACGTAGCTAAGAATGGGTGACATAAAATCACAGGTATCTGGTTCTCTGGGTCAGGGACAGGTTGGGTATCTAGGACCACGAAATCCACTGGATAAATAAACTTGTCGACCTCAATAAGAACATCCTCGATAACACCTCGAGGAATTTTGACAGACCTATCAGCTAACTGCAGTGTTATGTGAGTAGGTTTCATTTCACTAAGTCCTAGATGTAAGTACACATGGTACGGCAGTAAGTTCACACTGGCTCCTAAGTCAAGTAAAGCTTTTTCTACCCGGTGTTTACCTATTGTACAAGCAATGGTTGGGAAACCTGGGTCTTTGTACTTTGGAGTGGTAGTGTTCTGAATGATTGAACTTACATGACTAGATAAAAAGGCTTTCTTATGGACGCTAAGTTTTCGCTTTCGCGTACACATATCCTTAAGGAACTTGGCTTAAGCAGGAATTTGCCTAATTGCATCTAATAAAGGAAGGTTTATGGTAACTTGCTTAAAAACCTCCAATATGTCATTAAAGTTCGATTCCTTATTTGTTGATGCTAATAGATGGGGAAATGGGGCTCTAGGCACAGAATCAGACCTCTCAGGAACCGAATTGGCATCATCGGAAATTTTATCAGTCCCCTCAGTTAGTGGTCCTGAGGGATGAGCAACTGAGGGGTGAACTACAGTATGTTCACTATCGGGCATGGTTACCTGATTGTCTACTACTCTACCACTCCTGAGGGTTCTAATAGCATTCAATTGATTCGATGGTTTTGCACCTACTTCATGAACTCCTCTAGGGTTGGGGGTAGTCTGACTAGGGAGCCTTCCGTTATCTCTCTCACTTAAGGTCTTAGATATTTGGCCGACTTGAAGTTCTAGCTTAGCAAGGCTCTGAGCATTAGTTTGAAAGTTCTGCTTGGTTTTCTGTTGAAAACTAATTTGGCTCTGTGCTAACATATCCTGAGTTTTTGCTAACATCTTAATAGATTCCTCTAAGCTAGTCGTTTTGTTTTCTGGGCCTGATGAATTCTTAGTGTAACCAAAACCTGGGGGAGCATTAGAATTACTAAACTGACCTTGGACCTTAGACCATGAAAGGTTCGGATGGTTTCTCCAACCATTGTTATAGGTTTCTGAATATGGGTCAAACTTCTGAGGGTCATACCTAGTGTTATTATAGAGAGCATTGGCCTGCTCTTCATTATTCTGGCCTTCCCAAAAATGCTCCGATCTGCCACTAGTGTGACCCACTTCTAAAGCTTCTAACCTTTTCGCTATAGCAGCAATTTTTGCATCTGATTCAAAACTTCCTTCTACCCTATTAACGTTTCCTCTGCCTAGAAGAATTTTTTTCTGGGGTACCCTATTACTTTCCCATTGTTGGGTCTTTTCGGCGATTTCATGCAAGTATGTCATCGCATCATCAACTGTTTGGTTTTCGAACCCACCTGTACACATGGACTCTACTGTAGTTGTGGTGGGATAATCTAAACCCTCATAAAGGATCTGAACTAACCTAACCTTTTCTAAACCATGATGAGGACATTGGGCTAATAAATCATTGAACCTTTCCAAATACCTATACAAAGATTCTCCCTCCTGTTGTGTAAACGTGCAGATTTGCGTCCTAATAGACGAGGTTTTGTGCCTAGGGAAAAACTTGTTCAAAAAGGCAGATGTAAGTTGTTCATAGGTTTCAATTGATTCGGAAGCCAAACTATACAGCCACAACTTGGCTTTATCTTTTAAGGAAAAGGGGAATAACCTGAGTTTTAAAGCATCATCATCAAGGTTTCTAATTTTCAGGGTACTACAAATTTACTCAAAGTCCCTAACATGGAAATAGGGGTTTTCATTTTCTTTTCCTAAAAAGATTGGGAGCAACTGTAAGGTTCCAGGCTTAAGTTCATAATTTGCTTCAGTTTCAGGTAAACTGATACACGAGGGACGAGTAGTCCTAGTAGGATTCAAAGTTGCCATTTCTGGCGCTATTGGACTATCAGGGATTCTTTCCTCAAATGGACGTTCAAAAACGGAATCTTCACGAATCGGACTTTCTAAATTGAGGTAATCAAGACGCTTAGAACTACTAGGTTTCTCTTTAACAAATCTACCTAGGGCGTCTCTTTTACGTTCAGGCATGCAACAAAATAAGGTAGGGAATTCTATGCAAACACAAAACAAGGCTGACTCAACCAAATCAAACTTAAATTTCTAGCAAACAAAAAGCATGATGTCTCCACTTAGATTGTTTCTAGACCATCTTCTATTCTTTCGAAAAGGAATTCGTTACAATCTGAGCAAACCCCTCTGAAATCAATCCGAGTCAAAGTAAGTTGAATCGAGGCGAGGGAAGCTTAGTGGAGATTTGATACCCAAGGCCTCACCGGTTACAAGGCGGCGCAGTCACGCATTCAACTCACAGAAACCTTCAAGAACTTCGAAGTATGCTCAAAAGAGTAACCAATATTCTTCGAACGACTTTCCTATTAAGCTCGTTACCCTATAGGTCTCGTTCTAGTCAAAATTTTAGGCTTAGGTTCGCGTTTGGTTTCGTTTTCCTAAGGCGGGCAAGAAGAGAATGGTGATGAAATCCGAACCCTTATCTTGTATGGCCAGTCCTTTCCCTTTACTAGGAAATTAAAGCAGCCGTTTTCAAGTCCTCAGCATATATGCAAACGAAGGAATACAGTAAACCCGCTGACAGGGGATTCGCGGGTGTTTCGAAAAACTTACCTCCCGTACCAGACGGGCGAAGAACCGCTGAAGTCGACTCGGGCCACGACTCCTATGTCATGTACGAACCCGAGGGGCCGAGGCGATATCGTAATCACCGTCCTTCTCTGCACACAGTTTATATTTAAACCAACCCTTCCTTAGGGTTTTAAAAAAAAATAATGTCCAAAGTCCAATGTCCAAGTGTCCAAAAAAGAAAAAAAAATTACAAAAAAACAAACAACCTAATACATTCTCTCTTTTTTTTATAAAGAAAAATAAACAAACCCTAAAAAAATAAAAAAAAAAAAATATCTAAAAAGAAATTGTCTTCTTCTCCGTTCTTTTCGCTTTAAGCTTTCGCTCCAAGTCTTTATGCTTTAAGTTCCAGTCTTTACGAAATCACCAAACTCCTTGGCTCAATTCGCTTTATGATCCAAAACCTGTAGACAAAAGATAAATACCCAAAAACGTAAAAAAGAACAAAAATAATAAAAACCTAAAAAATAAAAATAAATAAAAGAAAACGAAGTCTAAAAACCCTAAAAGCAAATCCGCGTCGGCGGCGCCAAAAATTTATGTGATTGTAGATAGTGATAAAAGTGGTTCGATTCTCAGACTTGCGAAGGATAAAATATAGACTTAAATTCTAAAACAAAAATAGAAAACTCAAACAAAGATGATGTTGTTATCAATATTAAGAGAACACTGAGGCTAAGATTCGACTATTTTCCAAGTTCAAAGTGCTTTAAATCCAATATTTATATTTATTCAATTTTTTCGTTTAATTTGATTCTAAGATGTTGCAACAAGTAGATTTTTAAAATAACAAGTGTAAATCAAAAGCATGGGATATCAAAAACCTAAGTCCAAGCATATACCATCAATGGAAATCACAATATTGTTGAATAAAAATCATTAAAACAATTCTCAAACAAGGCAAATAATCATATAAATAATTGTAATAAATAAGATAAATAGAAAATACCACTCTTTATTGGAAAAAATAGCTTACACTATCGCCTCAGCAATGGGGTTTAGCTCCTCATATCAAAAACAGGTTCAAAATATTTTTCCATTGCTCAAAAGGTGTTTTCAAAGGTGAAGAGACTCAAAGGGAGTAAAACAGTTCAATCGCAACGTTTATATGTGTTGCAGATCGACTGTTACAAGAGAAACAGAAGGAATAAGACTGCTACAGTAACGATAGAAGCGAAGTGTTGTAGAACAACGACAGTGTTCTGCGACAGTTGGGCGTAGGTTGATGTTCTTCGTGTTCTTCAGCAGCACCAACAAAACAGCTTTCCTGGAACTCGTGATTTTTGTCTCCTCTGGTTCTCTAAATTACCCCAAACTGTTCGTAATCCTTCTATGACCTGCAACCAACCTATATATAGGCAACAGACCCAAAAATAACTCGATTCAATCCCTCTCTTTCCTTCACAACAAGTCTCGGATATTTCCTTTTCTGAATCTTCTCTACGCGTCTTACAAATTAAATCTGACGTCCAAGAATCTCCCAATGATGGCATTAAATTTACAGAAGATCTTCTACCCTTATCTGCACGTAATCCCCATGTATAGAACCAAGAAAATTCCCGATAATAATGCTCCTCCTCTGTTTTGTTCAATCCAAGAATTCATCCTTATTCCTTCGTATTTGATAAACATACATCCCCTATTATGCTCTAAGAAGTCCATCCCAACACGAATATGCAGTTGAATCACTCCAAATCAGATCCATAAAATCTCACAAGTCCCGTGAAACTCCAAGCCTTTGTTTTGTATAAACTCGATTTCTGACCCTTTTTTTTCGATTCTACAACTCATACCTTCCCTGTTTGACCAAAACAGGGTAATCCCAATCCACAACAAACACGAATTCAGCCTAAAACTC
This sequence comes from Papaver somniferum, assembly GCF_003573695.1. Lineage (NCBI taxonomy): Eukaryota > Viridiplantae > Streptophyta > Magnoliopsida > Ranunculales > Papaveraceae > Papaver > Papaver somniferum. The sequence goes on from NW_020632152.1 coordinate 3,905,419, forward strand.
GATCAGAATCTTGCCAGAATGTTCCGCTGCAAAACTGAATTTGAATTCAGTTTTTCCCGCAAAAAATCTGGAGAAGAGAAAGGTTTCCCCCTATCCAGAGTATAGGTGCCGATAGAAGGTGCCTTTGGGGTGTCCTGAGGGTGTCCCTTAGTAATTCGGGGTACCCCTTATCCATAGTGAGAGTCCGAATAGCAAGTGTCCTCCGGTGCGCTTTTCGATAACTTTTCGAGCCGGTTTTTCCAAAAATGTTTATTAGACAAAAATACCTACACACAGATAAAATACCATAATAAGTACAAAAATGAGCACTATCAATATATAGAATCGAGACAAATTAGACACAAAAATGTGTCTATCATGCACACCATAATTGAATACCTAGCCTCCCTAATTGGAGTTTTTACTTCTGTAGCCTTCTATTAAGGTCTTATTTTTGCCTTGTTCTGATAAGACATTATCATAAAAAATTTCATTCACATTCACACTCTTGATTAATACAATGCTGATATCTGCTCTCTTTTGCTTATTCTCCCACATGATGACTATTTTTTAAACGACTTCATATCTGAGATAACTTGGTTGTTTCTTTCGCCTTATGTACTTCATTGAGTCCGCGTATGTTTTCCAATACATTAATTCGCATGCGTTCTACATCTTTTGATGTGCTATGACTGCCGCACGGATCATATTTCTTCAAGTACACTTTCCTGATTCTGTATGGCCCTTCCCATATATTCTCCATCTGTCTCTTACTATTTTTCTGATAGAGCGGTTTCTTCCTCAACACTGAATCTCCTTCCTGGAATTCGCTATTGCTAACATACTTGTCACGTTCGCTCTTTTGTGCGGTCTTTGTCGCCTATGCAGAAGTCTTTCTCATTTCACTCTCCTTGTTTACATCATCCACCATTAATCGCTCACTTCTTCGGTTATCTTGTATCCGTTTCTTCCAATTTTTTCGCTTGCTTGTGCGTTCTTCACATTTGTCAACATCAATCTCATGGAAGCTTTTACCTTCATTTGGATCCCCTCTTATTACTCCAACACCTTGATGTAGAGGGAACTTGATGCATTGGTGGAAAGTTGAAGCCACTCCTAGAATACCATGCAACCATGGCCTTCCTATCGAAGCATTATAGTGCAATTCTACGTCAACAACGCAGAATACTACTTCTGTTGATATGCTCTTCAGAGGAATTCGCATCGTTGTCTCTCCCTTTGGCTTGTTAGTTGTTCCGTTGAAACCATAAATCTTATAAGTTGATGGGATGAGTTCATCATCCCTACAACCCATAGTCTTGTATGTGTGATAAAACATAATGTCAACTGAACTGCCCGGATCTATCAGTATTCTATTAATAGCCCAAGCGTCTGCATCATCCTCTTCCTCTTCATTAGCTTTTACCTTTGGATTAATTTCCAATTTGACCACAAGTGGGATCTCGTGCGGTTCTCCACCCCCTGGTACTTCTTCTGCGTTAAATGAAATATGTTGCTTCTGTCAATCTTTTAATGGTAATATCTTCGCAAGGCTGAGTATCTCTCTTCCATCACTATCTCTTGCGTAAACTCGACTTAGAACATTATCATGAAAATATTCTACGATTTTGAATGAGTGTATTATCGAATTACAATATAAATTCTTTGCCTTCGAGCCCACTTCGATCAGATATGTGTTCTTTTCTATATCCCTATCTTGTGCACGCCCTGCAGGTGGTGGTGGTAGATTATGTGGCTGTTGTACTATGAAGTGGTTTAGCTTTCCCTGATCAATCATTCTCAATATGATTTTCTTCACAGTTCTGCAGTTATTAGTCGTGTGACCGCGGAAACAATGGTAAGCGCAGAATTCGATACTTCTCCTCCCTGGTGGCGGTTCATCTCCCATGTTTGGTGTTGCCGGTATTTCTTCCATCAAAGTTATTGCTTCCCAGATTTTCTCTACTGTCGTGTTTAGATACGGCATCTTTATATTGCTTTCTTGGCCTTGGTTATAATATTGCTTTCTCCCTCCATATCCTTCTGGATGGTAATCGAGTCTCTGAACTTTATTGTTTCCTCCACGATTATTGAACTGTCTTCCTCTTTGAAATTCTTTTTGATCCCTACTTCCCTTAGCCACCAGTTTTTGTTCTTCCTCCACTATCTGCTTTATTTGTTGTTCTTGGGAGTATACTGGTATTTCCTGTGTTTGTGATCGTCATTGGGTAAGATTCCATTTCGTTTTTCTTTTCTTCAAGAGCGATATATTCCTCTTGATACTCGCGTAATTATGCATGGTTATCGTATCTTTGATTCTAAAGATCTGTATATACAATAAATCTGTCGCAAATAGTGCATTGATGAAGGCTAGTATAAGGTTTCTCTCATCTACTCGTCCTGCCATTTCACTGCACATGCTCCTCCGACGCGTGGTTAACTTTCGCAAGCTTTCATTGGTTCTTCTATGTAAGTTGAACACCTTCTCTATTCTGGGTCTTAACATATTATTGCTGATGTATCGATGTTTTGTAAGTGATGAAATGATCTGATGGTACCGACTGGTAAATCTTCAAACCATTGCAAATCTTCTCCGGTCAAGCTTGCAGGGAAATATTTACAGAGCACCGCATCATTTGCTTCCCATTGTAAGAGAGATCGGATGTACACTCTTATGTGTTGCACCGCACATGTGCTCTTATCAAAGACGTTTGTGAACGCAGGGAGGTTACATTTAGGTGGTATAACTGCATATTGTATTTGTCTAGCGAATGGTGTTCTTTACGCTTATTTTATAGCTTCATCCAGTTGTCGTCTTCCTCTATCTCTTCGCGCAATAATCATTTCTCTCATCTCTGCTAATTCTCTATGGATTGTCGCATTCATTGTTTGATCTGCACCTTGATGCATGGGTATTTTAAATCTTGCTTGTCTTACACTGTTGTCATGGTTATTTTGACGCATAGCTTCTTGTATCTCCCTCTGTTCAGCCTCTCGTCTTCTTTGTCTGCATCTTTCTCGTTCATTCCTTGCATGTATCTGTTTGGCATTGTTCCTTGGAGCTTCTTCTTCGCGTTCGCGTTGATCTCTTATCAGTTCTCTTCCTTGCAGTATAATTCTTCCTTGTTCTTCATCATCTTCTTCATCCTGGTCGTCTATCGCCTCTATTACCTTCTTGCATGCGATGTTATTCGCCCTGTTGTATGTATCGATCATCAACCGGTTGTTGTTCTATGCGATGCTCACCGCGTGGATTCTGTAAGTCGTCATTTACCTGAAAGTTTTCAGCAATATTATCCAAAGGTGACTCTTGTCTGATATCCCTTCGAATATCTTGATGTACTCCTACTTGTCCTTGACCTTGAACTCGCGCGTGTGGTGCTTCTTGATCTTTGTTCTTGTATTCTGATGTTCTCTTCTCTTAACTCATTATTCTGGCGTGTCAAGTTCGCACGCTCTTCATCCTCTCTCCTTCTTTCTATAATTAACCTTTGTCGCAGTTCCTCGATTGTCACGTTCTCTTCATTCCCTTCTATTAGTCTCGGGGCTCCAGTTCTTCCGTCATCTTCTTCTTTTGAATCTGTGTTTGCGGTATGAATGTTTACTCCATCGTAATCGATAATGTTATCCTGCACAGGTTCGCTTTGGATCTGAGTTTGGACTTGATTTCCTCTATTGTTTCTTTCTCCCATCCTTGAGGTTTCGGCGAGTTCGCTCCTTCTTCTACCAGCGATTCTTCTACTCCTCCTGGTTGTTATTGCTTGTTCTGCTGCAGTTGTTTGTCTCACCGTCTTGTTTATCTGTAACATTTTTTTCGCTTTTCAAAGATAAAAATACTCTCCTAAGGACCAAATATTATACTAGTGAAGATTGTTTTTCTTGAAAGAGAAAGTTATTGACTGAATCTTTTAGATCTAAACTTCCAAACTTTTCCAAGATTATGAATATCTTCTAACTTGTTTTTAAGAACTTCCACCAACAGGATACATCATTCCGAGCTGATTTCTAGCACCGAAATGTAGTTGCAGGAAATCCTACAACCACACCCTTAGTAAAATATATAGAACAATCTAAGTTAATTCCATGAGAATCACAAGAACATTCATTAAGATCTTCAAATTTGATACAAAGTAATAAGAAAACCCTAACTTGGGAAACAAATAATCTTTCTCTCTCCTAAATTTCTTCTCTAGACTTTCAAAAAAGCTCTCTCTCAACACAAGGTCGCTCGGCTCCTTATAAAGCCCCTATTTTCGGATTTGGCGTGCGTAGTGGAGGACAGCTAATAAAGCCCCTATTTTCGGATCTGGCGTGCGTCATTAACGCACGCTTACATTGACTCTTATCGCACATACTCTACAACATTGCATGGCTCTTCACACTTTTCTCGTATTAAGCTGACGTCATCCTATGCGTCATTCTGGATATGCTATATGTGATCGTCTTCGCTCAGTCCTGAAGATCTTTACTTCGCATACTTAATTGGTGTGCGGTATTTTGTATCTACACCTAGATAGCAAGGGTGAAGTTAACGAAGGAAATGAAATGAGAGAGTGGGAAATTTGTAAAAGGGAAAATGGAGAAGGGTTTTATCTCAAAAAGGGCAGGCCAGGCCGGATAGTAATGGGCTAACTTATGAGCACAAGTAGTGCATGTAGAAAATATCGGGCCTAGTTTCGAGTGTTATTTATTTCCAGAAAGCACTATGCTCAGGTCGGAGTCTCAAATGCCAAACAAAACAAGATCCCCTGGGGGCGGTACCAGGATGGCTTACCCTAGCTCTAGCAACCCTCAAAACCACAAAAAGAATTTCATAAGTAAATGAATATACCCTGCTGGATAGTGCCTGGCGGTAGAGGCCACTACAAGATAATCTAGCTATTGCTACACCATAATATTACCACACCTTCGATATAGGTGCTGCAAAAGCAAATTTCTCGTCACAGTACTTTTCAGCTTCAGCTAAAAGCTATAATTTATGGCTGCAAAATTTTGCCACACAACTGTAGCAACAATATGAAAAGAATGCGGCAAAAAGGTATAATTTCTTGCTGCAGCAATAAATATTGGGTGCAACAATTAATAGACTTCTTGCTACATAGGTTATCGCGACACTAGTAGGAGTTTATGCCATAACCATAGGGTGCTGCAATATATTAAGTTTCTTGTTGTGGGCTGAGCCAGCGTAAAGCATGGGTGTAGTTGCGCACCCTAGCTGGCTGCCAAGCCCAATTTTAACCATTTAAGTCTCTTTTTTGTCATAAAATGGCTACCAAATATGGGCCATATCCAGTTTGCAGCAGTTTTGCTTATCCTTTCCTACAACCTTGCTCTGCCCCTGCCTGCCGGATGTTGAGTATTTACAGAAGTCAATGTTCTGGTCAAAATATAGAGGTACGCAGAACTTGTAGCTTCAGTTTATTATTTTTGAATTTTTGATTACGATAAGGCAGTCAGTTTGTTCCAAGTTTTACACAAAGTATCAGTGCATGAAAAGAAAATGTCAATGTCATTTTCATGGAGAACACGTCAACCAAGTTCAGATCATTGCAATGTCTGCTGGGGATATGCGATTGGGTATTAATGCTTACACAATAACAGGTCATTCCAGAGATATAAACAGGGTTTAGATGTCCAAAAACAAGCTTTGGGGAGAGATGGGTCCAAGAGTTGTTGAAAGTTGCAGGTATCCTTGCTGAAGCCTTTGTAACAGCACTGCACTGAGAAGAGCAGGTTGAAGCCAAAATAACGCTTAAAAAGCTGAATCCCTGATTTCAGAAATCGAATCTCATTTCTACCAAGCCAAGAAGAGCAGAGAGAGTACAAAATTACAGTCAAGGGATCATTCAGAAGATGGGAAGCCTATACAAAGTAAAATCTGGAAGAATTTGAATTGCACCTCTGAAATTCTGCACCAGACTGAAAATGTACATTAAAATTAAATCTGAAACAGCAGCCGAAAAACATCACTGAAACAGTGTAGAACTGAACTTTAAACACCTAAACAAAAACCTGGAAAAGATGAATAAGACATGAATCATTACTATGGCACAGACCAAAAAAGATACGACTCATTTTAATCCTTTTCGGTTCACAAAAAGGTCCCAGGCTCTAACTTTTAAGTGTGAGACCTAATTTCGTTCACGGCTGTAAATTACATTACTAAGTGAAAAAAACAAAACACTTTGCAACTAGGATGTTTCTTGAGGCACAGTCGAAGAAGTTGCAATATGTACTTAGAATATAACAATCATAGACTCGTCAAGACGATTAGAAGTCAATACAAAGTAAACTTTGGAAGAACTTTAATTAAACTACACTTCTGAAATTCTGATACAGACTAAAATTGTAGGTTAAATTAAATTTGAGATAGCAGCCTAAGATCACTAAAATAGGCAAAGACCTGGAAAAGATGAACCGGGCATAAATGTTTTGCTATGGCAAAGACCAAACAAGATGTAAATGTAATCCATTTCAGTTCCCCATATCAGGGGGAAAAAAGACTCCGTAATAGATGTGACTAACCTTATATGCAATAATGTCGCCTAGTTTATAACAGAACTACCAAAAAGATCAATTTGACATCTAATAGAAAGAACAACCCAGCTTGATATATTCTACTGGATTAGCAGTAGCACGTAACACTCCCGTTGACTTCTTTTTCTCCTCAATACTTTATTCTTCTTCACCATCACCACCATCAGTATTATCATCGTCATCATCTTCTTCTAAGGAGTCATTGCTTTCCCTAGATAAGTACCTGTGCCCAGTGAAAAAAGGCTCTCCACATAGACAAAACTACTATAAGCGCTAGCTTTTGCAGATTGATCATGGACTGCGATAGTTTTAACTGTGGCATATTTTGGGTCATAAAGAACGATATGTAAACATCCATCACTCAGATCTAAGCCTAACACAATCTTTCCATTCTTCAAAATATTTAAGGGCATAAAACTAGAAACGAAACCGAAATGTTTTCCTAACTCAATGGTGAAAAGTTTGGTCCAGGGTTCCTCCTCTTCATTGTCATTCAACTCCCACACATCCATAACCTCAGTCTCATTACGAAAACAACAAAGCGATCCCCCTAAAACACACAAACTTACTTGGGCATCTTCATCAAAGTCCGGCAGAACCAACGCATCGAACTCGTCCGTCTCAAATTTAAAACGAAGAATAAAAAGGCCGTTGAAATCACCCTGTTCCACTTCTGCTAACCAGTGAAAACATCCATCAACAGGTGCACATCATACACACCATCCCGCCCCACAGCCTCTGTCAAATGCACCACTTTAAAATCCTCAATTTTCTCATCAAAACCAAACCCATAATCTTCATTGCCCCTGCGATTTGGTGGACTTTGTAATGTCTTACATTCATTCGTTGTCGGATTCCACAAGATAAGAACATGGGTTATTGATGATAGGTAAGACCTAGTAACATGCCTTAATAAAACCAAACCATCACAACATCCTAAAACCTCAATTCCCACATTGTTGAATATACCAGGGCAGACGTCATGACTAGGATATACGAAATGGCTAGTTCTCTTACATTTAGACAGTGTTGTATCGTAATCGGAGGTATATATATCATTATATTTATGGAACATAAGATTGAATTTGCCCATTTCAACAGCATACTGATTTCGTTCTTCAAGAAATTTGGGGCATTTTAATTGATTGTTCCAAGAGTGGTTTACGCACCTGAATCGTACGATTGACTTCAACGGAAGCCGAATAAGAATGTCTAATAGGATATCCCATGGTAACTTCATCCTCCTGCATTAAAATCAAATCAAAGAACAACTTATGACCAAAAAAGTAAAAAAAATCAAACCCAAAATCAAATATCCAAACAAATCAGAAACTAGCCTGTGAAAGTGAGACTCACAATACCTGCAAACTGAAGGTGTTGGGGGTATTTCCTTCAGAGCAAATGAAAGGGAGACGGTGAACCCTGAAATGAAATTAGGAAAGTGTGAAGAAAACAATGTTCGGAAGGGTTTAAGAATGTCTTTATCTCACACCGTCAGTAGGTCGGGGGTTCGAATTCCACTTCCACCAGTATTTGGGGAAATTTTCAGTGCCATTTTCATTGAAAACGTTAACAAAAATTCTACATTATAGCAAATTCTGCACCAACAATTTAAAGATTAAGTTCTTAAACAAGAATTTAGATTTGCACATTAACCAGCTAGCTAGGCACCATTTCTAGGATGGACCTTCTTCTTAACTTGACAATCAGTGTAGGCATGGCTGCCATTCATGCATCCAAGCTTCCTTTTCAAAGCCTTCCAAGTGCTGTTTTTCTCTTTCGCGACGCCACGCTCTATTTGTTTCTTCATTCTGTCACACTCGTTCTCCAGCTCGATCACTCGGTGCTCCATTTCGATCCGTGCATCGTCAGTAATGTCGCTTACAATGATGGATTCGTCTTTTCTGGACCCGTTATCCGAGTCTTCAGCCCTTGTGGTGATAACCTCTCTTAGGTGCAGCTGGCTAGCAAATAACGCCTGCACTACAACCCTGAGTGGCAATAGACTGTTTTGTGCAGCGTGAGTGCACGCTTCTGGAGACAACCTGGAGCAATCCAGACTTTGACATACTTCTTCTTTCTCGGCTTCTGTCAGGTAGTTGTGTTTGTCCAAGTAGATATTGATGGCCCGGTATACTCCATCTGAGTATCGTTTTGTTTCTACTGATGTTGCTACGGATACTGCGGAGAGTGAAATAAACGAATCCTTGGTGAGATTTACGTCTCTTGCAATTGTGGACAGGAAATCTTCTATGAGCTCCGCGACTTTGATCATGCCCACATTGTCTGACGCATTGTAGTTGGCATAGAAGTTTTTTAGTATCCTTTTCACACAAGCTGTATCAAATTGCATTTCAGATGCATAACTTTGAGACGGAATCAATAAATCTTCAACTGCGGCTTCTTTTAGCTGCTTGCCTATCCTCGTTTCAAATCCATACCTACAGCTTGGGCTGGCGTGGAAGACAATTGCAGTCTGGAGCATCTCAAACAACAATTTGCAGGGAAGTACTTCGGTTTCGTCAGGCAAGAGCTTCTCTATTGTTTCAATGACTTCTTTACAATCCTTAACTGCTTCTTCCCCTGTGATGTCAACATTGGCCCATTTCTTTGCGTATTTGTAAAGAGAAGCAGCTATGTATTCCGGTTGCACCCCATTTTGAACCATATTCGATATGGTCAGATCATAAAGCCGTAGACTTAATGATGTAAAAGCCTCTGATGATGGCCGCTGATTAGGTGCAAACAATTTCTTCCTTGCATTTGGTCTACAATCACCATTTTTGTTACTGACTCCATCGTCACTGTGGATTGGTTTCTTGAATGGTTCTCCAAGGAGGCGAGGATTCTGACGGGCCTTCGAAAGTAAAGACTCTAGACAGGAATCAACCAAACCAAGATGACTCGCCTCGTCAAAAACCAGTTCTGTGGTTTGCAACGCCTTAACAGCTTCGTTCCATGTAGGTAGGATTTTCGAGTAAAAGAAGCATAATGCAATGTTTAAGAGATTTCCCTTACAATGATCTTCAGTCATGTCGAGGTAGAAAACAAGACAAATAAGAGGAACAACATTAACGGCTGTAAAGTTTACTTCACGGCCGTAACAAAAATTCATGGCAAGTTGAAAAGTTGTGGAATCTCCGGGTATGTTCTTAAAAGCATAAGCAAGCTCTTCATTCTTGTGATTTTTCAGTAAGGCAGCAAATTTGCCTGATTTTGCTGTCAGATGTTTCTGCAGAGAGAAAAATAGACAATTGATAAACAATGGGAATGAAATTCCAAGGTACATCTCTAGTGGCCGTAACATATACGCCCTCCATTTCAGGAAAACTGATACTTTCACTTTTCATTTTTGACTAAAATAGGCCAGATTGAAAAGTGAAAGTATCACTTTTTCTGAAACGCAGATTGACTACAAAGAATAGTAACATCGATCTTTTGAGAGATTGACTACAAAGATGCGAACCATTAATTAAGCACACAGATGTTAGTGCAGCATTATCATATGTGCTGGAAGAGACATGGTATCTACATAATAACTGCAATCTGGCTCCAAGCAAAAAAAAAGTGAGTGCAAATCTTACTCTATCTAGACAATATTGCTCGCCATGAATCTGAAAACGAACTTCGGACAACGTTGCAGTGGGCTTACGATACCTGCAACAACAACAACAATGAATCAATCAATCAAACTGGAAACACAAACAAACACATAATAAACATGAAATACATTCATTACCAATTATTAGAAAAAGAAATGTTGGTGTTTTCTTTATCAGCCATCATAGTTGTTGACTGTTGAAACTGGATTAGTGTTTAATGAGTACTAATTAAACTTTTTCCTAATGACTGTTTTTCTGTGTTTAGGGTTTATGAGAATGAGATTTGGAGTAGAGAAAATGATGCAGAATTTTATGTTGGTTTCAAATTAATGGATCCTGTAACTGCATTTTTTGAACGTTTACTTGACCAATTCCTTAATTCTTTTCAAAATTTATCGGCCAAACAAAAAGAAATTTTTAAAATTTGAACACAGTCCGTAACTAACTTGAAAGGATATTTCAACCCCATGTATATCCAGATTCGTCAAAACTAGGATGAAAATCGAGCCAAGAGAGCCGAGTTAGCAAAATGATCACACCCTTCCATTTATAACAAGAATTGTCAAAACTAAGAAGAGAAACGAGCCGAGTAAACAGAACGATAGCGTATGCCAAATTGTGGCCGGAATTTGGAATCTGACTCGTATCTGTACTATTTTTGCACCCAGCTTTATATACATTGAAGAGAAATGAGTCAACTCAGATGAAATCACCTAGGTGCCAAGTCAACTCAGATAAGACCATGGAGTGACCGATTCAACTCGGTTGGAATTACGCTGATCCAAGTCACATTATATGCAATTTGATCAACAATGCTGTGACAAAATGTACATTACAAGAAATGTTTTATATCTAATGCAGCAATTCAAAAACTTCGAAAATAAGCACAGAACTAGAATGCAATACAGATTACTCTCTCCGGCTGTTAGAACAGTAGTGTTCTTACAACACATATAATTCGAACCCTAACAAAATAACCAATGAAGCGCCAAAATAGAACCTGCTCACCCAAAATGAAGAACAGGAAGGGATGGTGGCGTTGTTTAACGTTACAAACGTTCGGCTAAGAGCGGAATGTGACATGCCTATTGATTAGTAGCAGGTCTGCTGATGGATTTCTCTAGTTCCAGTTTCTTCTGTGCGGCCATCTTCTCGTTCCGTTTTTTCTCTGTCTCAGCGCGGACCTTCCTCATTACTTCACCGAATCCAGGAACTGTACGCTCTAATTTGTTATAAACTCTGTAGCTGAGGGTGTAGAATATTCTAAAGATTCTCTGGAACAAGTAAGATAAGATGTCAGGTGGCTTATACCAATCAAGAATAAGTTACAGAACAAAAACACGAAGAGTAAGCATCATATCTGATAAAGTTGAATGGTGAATGGAAGTAAACATACCTTGACATCCCTATTCCAATTCCTTAGGTATGGAGGGCCTGTTGTATAGGAGCCAAGACGCTCACGGTACCATTTCCCACCGTATGTAATCTGATCCATAGCTTGTTCGATGCTAAGAACTTCCCACGGCCTCAAACCAGGAATTTCTTTTTGCAATTGTTTCCTGCCAAACACATAAAAAATTAAATCACCAACCCTTTCTCCAGTTGCCAAATGATAAGTAGTTTGGAGGCAGGATATGGAATGCAAGGGAGCGAGATACCAAATAAGTTATGGAACTATACGAATAATATGGGGAAAGATCTGACGAGTAAGAAAAAGATGAAAGAGAAGCTCATACCTAAGATCTTTGGAGATATACTTATTGGGCATGTGGTCTTCACCTCTCAGCATATTGGTTAGTTCTGAGCCACTAGCCCAGAGAAATAAAGCATGGCTAGGTGTTTTCATTCCAGGCCAGACACCATCATTAGCTTCAAGAACTGCTAAATCCCGGTTTTTGCTTGCAATTGCTTCTTCTTGAAGTTGCTTATAAGTCTTCTTTTCCTGCCCCTTGAGTGGCACCCAGGGAGGTATACCTTTCTGTAGTTTATGAACGAAAGCTGTTGCAGCAGCTCCTAGTCTAACTGGAGGTAAACCAAGCAAATGCTAGATTAAGATTTTTGCATCGAAACAGCTCACCAATATTACAGATATGTTACAACGAAAAACCAATTTCTGAAAGATGAAATGCCAATTGAAGAAAATCATTTCTATAACTCAACAGAATTAACAGACGAAGTGGAAATAGCTTAACTAAAATCTCAAAATATATATCACACAGATCACTCAGGAAAAATGAACGCTATGAGCTGCTCCAGAAGGTCATGCCACTTCTACCAAAACCATAACTTTCGGCAAAAGATTGATTTTTATCACTCAAGTACTTTCAATTGACGGTCAATAACTACTTTCAACATTGTATACCCATCATTAGATGGTGGTTTATCCAGCGGCACCGAGACATGCTCATGCAAAGTTATCCTTAAAATCAAGTATCAAGGTAGAACAGTTTTGGCATAATTTAGAAATCTAAATGGTAAAAAGCAGATTAAAAAAAAAACTAACAACCTTCCCAAGTGGCAACTGCTCTTTCTAAGCCATAAACCATGTGAATAGGTGCCCATTCATCCATGTCTTCACCCCAAATGAAGGTATCCTTATCAATTATCCCAGCACCCCAAGCAGTTTTCATGGTTATCAGCTGTAAAGGTCCCCTTGTTCGACCCAAACGATCCTTGTAGTACCAACCACCACTCCTCATGATAACTACACGAAAGAACAACAATTAAACAATCTAGCAGAACCAATTTCCAAGAATTAAGGTAACAAAGTTCACAAGTATATAAGCACCATAAACAAAGTGTCCAAGAATTAAGGTAACAAAGTTCACAAGTATATAAGCACCATAAACAAAGTGGTTTGCGAAATGCTTATAACCAAAGGCGTTCACATGCATTACGAAGAACAATCCATCATAAACAATATATTTCGCAAAACCCATCTTAAAAATTTAGAGATGATCATACTTACAATCATAATACCGTTTCTCGAGTCGCTTATACCCAATAGCTTGAGCCACATCGATAGGTCTACCAGGAGGATACGGTCTTTGTCTAAAACCCCAAAGACCAAAAAAGAACTGCCTAGCAAAATCCCAGAACTTATCATCAGATTCTTCATCAGTCTTAATAGCTTTCCTAGGCATTGGTCTACCATCTAACCCTGGAACATGTGGCACAGCTTTCCAAAGCTTCCTATCCTCTTTCCTATACGGATTCTCATTCTCTTTCAATTCCTTCTCATTCTCATAATCAGCAACTTCTTCAGCTCTTCTCAAAAACTCAACAACTGGGTTCTTATGAAATTCTTCCCACCATTCAGCGTTCTTCTTAATCTCTTCTTCAGTGGGGTTAGTCTTTTCCTCAAACACTTGATCTTCATTAAGTATTTTATCTACTTCTGGTGTATGACGATAATCTGGATTGTTCTCACATTCCCATACGTACTGGTCATACATATTTCTGTAATAACCAGGTGGTGGTCTATCTGGGTTTTCATCTTCAGGCTTTTTCTTGGGTTTTCCGAAGAGATTTGAAACTGAACTACTGATTGAAGCAAAATTTGAAGAGGGTTTTTGGAAATTTGTTGTTGTTGTGAAGGAAATGAGATTTATTGGAGAAATTGGGTTTGGGGGTTTTTGAAACCAGTTTTCTCCACCAAACCAATTGAAATTGATTGAAGCCATTTGAGAAGTTAGGGTTTTTCAGAGAAACATTTGGGTGTGAAGTGCTCTGGAAAAAATGAGAATAGGATAGAGATGGAGAGGGAAAAATAAGAGAGAGGTTTCGATGTTTACACCCAACTTTCACTCGGTACACTCACTTGATAGGATAGGGGGAAAAGTTACCATAGAGTAAAGCTGGTAAAATCTATGGTTGTCTATTACTTTGTTTGATGACTCTGGAAAAGTCGGTAAAATCGAGAGTTGTTTATTTTAGAGACGCGTATTTAAGTCTGATGACTCTGAGTAAAGCTGGTAAAATCTATGGTTGTTGGTTTTATAGTCGCGTAGTCAAGTATGATGACTCTGGAATAAAACTGGTAAAATCTATAATTGTTTATTTTACAGGCCAAATTCGAGTTTAATGACTGGAATTAATCTGGTAAAATTTATGATTGTTTATTTTACAGACGCGTATTCAAGGCTGATGACTCTGGAGTAAAGCTAGTAAAATCCATTCATATTCAAGTTTTGGACATGTTAATATGTTGATTGCAGCAACAAAGTTACATAATTGCAGACCGACTGACTGGAGCTGGAGCACCACCAAAAAAATCTAGGGAAAATTTGCGTTACCTCCCCTGGCTGAGATCATAATTTGCGTTACCTCCCTTACGAAAATAAAATTAGTGAAACCTCCCCTCGTTACATTTTTCGTCCATTCCATGTTAGCTGACTTGACATTATTATACACGTGGCAGTCTCAGTAACCTAAATGCCCTCCTACACTTATTTGATCTAACAGTGGTAGCTAAAGTCAGATAATCAATGGCTGAGATTTCAAATCACATAACTTCAGTCTTTTGTTCTCCCCGTATCTTCTCTTGTTCTTCTTCTTATCCATTAACAGGAGTCAAGACAGAACCAGAAGACCAATTGACAAACCTTTTTGTTTCTCGTACCGCAGAAGTGGGGATGTTCCCGTTAAGAAATTATCATCGAGGGAAAACATATTGCAAGAGCTAAAAATCCACATAATTACCAAAGTTGGAAGCTAATTGAATTCGGTCATTGCTTTTTATTTGAGTATCAGACCAGAAATCCATTGTTACAGATTCAACAATACTTGTTACTTGAACATTATAACCGCATGAATTTCCCATGTGTACAACCACATGCTTTATTTATTTGGGCTTGATTGTAGATCTCTTATGTTTTCACAGATACCACTACTTGGGATCCAAATTGGATTTTCAATCGCCATGAGTATCCAAACCGATTTGATATGAACTTAATACATTGAAAGAGAAAATTATTGAGAATCGAAGATTTTATTTGCGAATTGAACATTGAGATTTAGATGGAGAAGGTTAAGTGATTATGCTGGTGGTGATTGAACGGAAGAAGGCAAATAGTGAAGGGTATTCTGAGTAGGGTACAATGAAGAAGACGGAGGTATTTTTGGTAGTTCGTAGGATTTTTTTTTGGATTAATTTTTTTTTCCTGCCACCTTATATAGTTGGTGACTCATCTAACTGACCTTGGACGGAAAATGCAACAGGGGGAGGTTTCACTAATTTTATCTCTGTAGGGGAGGTAACGCAAATTATGATCTTGGCCAGGGGAGGTAGCACAAATTACCCGAAAAAACTATAGCATTCAATCGCTGAATTACTACTTACTCGAAAACATTCACCGCCAGTGTGGGTACAAAATACCTCACACTCATTTAGTATGCGAAACAATCCCTTTAGTAGCAAGAGAACACAAACGCGTACAACATATCCAGGATGACGATCCAGATAACGTCACCAAGTCACAATAATAGTATGAAGATTTATGCGGCTGTAAGGAAACCGAGCGGTAATGTAAATGTCCGAACGACATTGACGCGCCCCAGATCCGAAAATAGGGGCTTTATTAGTTGTCTTCCACTGTGTAAACTCCTATAAAAGGAGCGAGAGACCCTTGTGGTAGAGGGAGATTTTTTTGGGGAGCTAAGGATAGGTATTTTGGTGAGAGTTATTTGTTTCCCAAGTTGGAATTTTCTCTTATCATCTTTGTATTTGTTCTAAGTTTTAATAAAAGATTTTGAATATTTCACAATGATTTCTTAGATTACTTCATATATAATCTTTTAGAGTGTAATCACAATCAACAACCGATCCAAAATTTTGCTTCGGTCCATTCTCTACGTAAATAATTTTCGAAGAACAAAAGAAATATTCTACTGAAATATCCTCTTCCTTGCTATCTCTGCCTGCCATACCAAAGAATCATTAATTAGTGGACAACAGTCGAGATCGTGAAATTGATCCCGAGCGGCTAGAACTTCATGAAAATTACTATGAATATCAATAACTGCGGATTGATACCTGTTTTTCCCAATTTGTTTGGATTGTTATAACACAAAGTATAGCTGTTTGTATAGCAGCCCCAGACATAATTCCAAGCCAAAGCCCTCTTCCTCTCCAATTTATAAAGAAACCCAACAAAAGAGACACTGGAATTCCACCAATGTATAGTGATCCTAGGTTTACATAAGCACCTATACGCTGCCATCCAGTCCCTCTAGCAATACCTGCAAGGAAACTTGCATGATGATCAAGTTAGTAGTGATAATGAAATTTATTGGAAAATTTCTCACAGAGTGTGACAGAAAATTACCTGATAGGACACCTTGTAGGCCGTCCAGAATGGTTGAGAGACAGATTAGTGGAACCATTGCTGTCACATTGTATACCACTTCTTTCGCATTGCTGTAGGCATATCCCACAGTATAACGGCACACAAAAAGCGTCGAACTTACTATAGCAATCTCAGTCCCTGCAATAATCATAGTGGTGAAGACGGCTAACCGTGCTGCTTGCGGTCTCCCAGCACCTAACTCATTTGATACTCGAGTGCTATAAATACACAATATACATATAGACAGAGATTAGAGGACTTATTGACCCATATTCAAAATCTTATATACATAGATATTTGTAGAGAGACAACAGACCTTACAGCAGCAGCAATTCCAGATGGTATCATGTAAAGCAGTGAGATACTTGTGAGACTGTTCATTCAAAAACATTTCAATTGCATTGATCATTTGATGGAACGTAAAGCTAACCAATCTGACTGACATTGAACATATTAGATCAGTATACAGAAGTACTGCGTAATCATACCATATGGAGAGCACTGAAGTTTCAAGTTGGGGATTAGGTAGAAGTCCAGATAACAAAATCATAATCTCGAATGACCACCACTGTAAACTACAATCATCAAGTTTAATCAATTATAAGACCGGAAATACCGCAAATATAAAGATTGAATAAGATAGAAATTTACCAAACCATTACGGCAGAAGGAACTGCAAGGCTTAAAAACTCTCCAATTCTTTGAAATGCCTCTTTTGATAACGGTACTCGAGTTGATTTGCATGATGGAGAATACTTAACATATAACCCGAGAATCAGAACATTGAGCCAATATGATATACTACATGAAAATGCAGCTCCAATGTTTCCAAACCCCAAATGAAATACGAAAACCCAACAAAGAGGTATGTGCAAACATAAAGTAGTCATCGAACTTAGTAGCATGGGAACAATCAAACTTTGAGTCTGAAGATATTTTATTAACGGATGGAGAATTGCCCGACCGAAAAGCGCTGGGATAAAACATATTGCATATCTCCCTGCTTCGCGTGAGATAACAGGGTCTTGTCCTGTAAAGGTGAGTATACTTTCCATCGAAATCCATATAAAAGAGATAGGGATACAAACTAAAGTAAGAGAAATCATTGCACTATAAGTATAAACTCCAAGTTTTTGACATTGTTGTGCTCCATAAGCTTGTCCACATAGTGTTTCTAGCCCACTTGCCATTCCTACCTGGTTTTGGCAACAAAAATATTAAAAATGCGGTTTCCTTTTACAATTCAGGGGCATTACTTTTCATTTTGTCTTGATTTTTGAAGTCACTACGTGCAAAACAAATAAGTTGATACCCAGAAAATATGGCAAAAAAAGAAGGGATGAAGTTCCTTACAAGAAGACTGGGGCCAGTAACAGCACAAAGAGAGGTCGCCATGGCGGTGCTAGCGAGAGCAACTTCACCGAGGTGACCCACCATCATCAAAGATATGACTGAAATGAGCTGAAAAGACAAGGTAACAGCAACCATAGGCCCGGCAATGTAAGCCACCTTCTTTGCCTCTTCCACAAATGCATCCCATGTTAAGCTTTTGTTTCCTCCCTCTTCTTCTTGATCTTTTGCCTTGAATAACAGACCTTCTTCCATATCTCCCAAACGGCAAAACCTGAACACCAAATTCACATGAGATTGAACAAGAGTTTGTTTGCAGAAATAATCAGAGTTTTGGAATCTCAAAATAAATCTGGGTGGGGTGTAGAATAAAGTATCTTTGTCCAGGATCACTTAAAAAAGGAATAAAAATCTTTATGAATAGATTAAACTATGTTTTCCAAGTGAGATGGTTTCAGTGGAGTCCCCCTCTTGTTCCATGTTATGGTACCCTATTTTCATACTTTATCCACTTTGCTGCTTACCACGTAAGTGGAGTGCAAATGCATTGCATGTCAGCAAATTCTAGAAGATTTGGAAATAGTTATATTTCAATTCTAATTGTGAAATATAATTGTAGATTACAAATATTTGTTAGTGTGGGAGATTCATTTACTTCCTTAGTATGCGAGAACTTGACACTGAATAAGACAATATTAGCTGTATGTGAGCTGTCATCCACTATGTAAGAACTTGGAGCTCCAAATACTCATTAATGTAGTCTCAATGTAACCTAAATGTAACATCAACAATCATAGTGAACCCTAACCCCGTGGATGTAGATCAAATTGATCGAACCACGTAAATCTTGTGTCTCTTATAATTCTAGTATTTATATTTGAGATTTAGATGATTAATATGTTTAGATCTAGAAAATATCATATGGGGTGTGTTGTAGGATTTCCTACAACTGCATTTTTGGCGCTAGAAACAGAAAAAAAAAACATAAAACAACTGTTATCGCATAAAGAAAAGAACCGAAAGGAGAAGCTCCTACCAGCAGCAACGCAATATGATCTAAAAGTTTTACATCACGCGAAGTCTTTCGTGCCAGCTCTCATACGGCAAACTCAAGGACCAAAAATGGATCAAGCGAAGACAATAATTTGGGTACAAATAAATTCTCAGGCAGTAAAGCCTCAACCAAATGATAGAACGAAAAGATAGGAAGAAAAGAAGGATTTGCCCCGTGCGAAGAAAATAAGAAGAAAAGGAATTGTGCGAAGAAAACATTCACAACTAAGGAAGAAGAGTTTGCCAAGTTTATTCCATCAGCAACTCAAGAGCAGAATAGGTTGGAAGATCTTAAACAGTTTGTGCTAAGCATACAGTACCCAGATTAGCACGGAGGAATCCACTTATGCGAAAGAATTCCCTAGGAACAAAAGAGAAAACCATAATTCTAACCGGCCAAATAATTCATGAGAGAAAGTAAAGCCAGGGCGTGTGCGAAGAAAACGCACAGGTATAAAGTGAGTCATGGAGATTAGTGAGAAGACATTGAAGAACAAAAGTAGATTTGGAGAAGCGTCAATTACAACAAAGTCAAACAAAGCCGCACAGAATACACCCGAAGAAGAAAATTAGTTTATCATTGCGATAAAGACGATGGAAATAAGAACAGCTATAACAGTAGTAACAGCAAATGACGCATACTCCAGAAAAAATATGAGGGAAGGGTGAAGTATCACAACATCGGATAGATAAAGCACAGGACGAAACCTCAAAAACGAAGATGCGAAAAGAAGATTAACTTAACAAGGTATGCGAACAAAGCTCATGAAAGTAAGGAAGTCTGTACTGAGACAGAAAGGAAATCAACCTAACAACTCGATAAGAGGCAAATGAAGCAAGTAAGGTGATGATAAAGTAAGGATGAAGAATACGATGATATCGCATCAATGAACAGGGAACGTGATTCATGAAAGGCCAAGGGCGAAAGAAGACCAACAACAAAAGAAAGAACCAAACCAGTTATCGATTCACAATATCAGATGAAGAAAAATTCACAGCATTACTTGTCAGAAGAATAATAACGCACAGTTCAAACCAAGACATCCTCATCAACTACTAAGACCAAGATGAGGATGGGCGAAAGCATAAACGAGGAGATGAAGCAATCAACTTTACATACAGCAGATGATACGAAGGCAACACAATCAGATGTCTAATGAAGAACAGGTGATACAAAGAGCACAACAGAAAGGGGTCTGCGAAGAAATCAGTAACAGGAGAAGAAGAAAGAACGAAGATGAACTTTATACAAAGAACGATCACATAAGAATAGGTGGGCAAATTTCACTGAATCAACACAAACACGAACTGGAACAGTTGGTCATGAGCGAAGATAACGATTTTGAACATCGCGTGTTCGATTCCCCTCTCCACTCACTTTTTTTTACATATTTCTATAGCTCTCGCACAGATGGTTAGGAGCATCAAATTCGCACAGCAAAGATCCAGGGTCGAACCTCACTATACTCACAGAGATGGTTAGGAGCATCAAATTCGCACAGCTACTCACATTTTTTGCCAAACACTAAGATAAAGACAAGTTTCAAAAGTGTGCGTTTATTTTGCAAAGAAGAAGATGCACATATGGTTAATCAAGCAATATGCAAGCCACATATCCAAAGTTCAAACCCATCCTAGGTCCTACTCATATTTTTGCAGAAAATTTCTAAAAATAGGTTATCATCGCATGAAACACACTAAGAAGAAAAGGGGGTCAAGGTATAACTATTTTAATCAAAAGCGATATCTACGCACCAAGAGGAACTTGAATCAAGATAAACAGAGCTATCCAACAAGAAAGAAAATCAAAGAAGAAAAGGCAAAAATAAGACCTTAATAAAAGGCATCAGAAATGATAAAATAAGACCTTAATAAAAGGCATTAGAAATGATAAAATAAGACCATAATAAAAGACACCAGAAACGATATTTATTATCAGATTATTTAGGAATCCAACTGTGACGTGCAACCTAGTTCGCATAACTAGGCATTACTTTATCACTACGCCCATTGTATTCTTAGAAGGACTTGCAAATACAAATACATAACTACCAATATGTGCAGGATCTTCCTTACTCCCACATCGACATCACGAAGCAATACCAGAGGAATTCAGGCACGGTAAACTTCAGACTACATGTTCTGTGATTAAATTTGATATAATAAATTATTGTTATTACTTTGTTATAGGTTCTGCCCAAATTCCAAATTACAAAAATTGAATTGTTTCATGTAGTGTTAATGATTTGGTTCCAATCCTAACCATTTCAGGATGGTTGTAGCCGTAAAAAAACTGCCACTGTCAGTCGATGTTCGGGATTTGGATGTTCTGATGATTTCAGTTTCGTTTGAATATTGCTACACTACCACACATAGTGACACAACTTATATAGGCAACAAGATGTACAGAATAGTGTTACAGGTTTTTAAAATAAGTTTGCAGGATTTAGTTTGTTGCGCGGTTAATTCACTTTAGCAGTTTGCCCTTCTTTTGTTGTTGACATCTTACAGAGTTACAGTTCACTATCAAAAAGTCATGCAGTATATATATAGTTCATAATAGTTTTCTTATCAGTTGGTGACCAACTATGTCGCACCCAAAACAGTATAATTGGCATTGCGTACCATTTTTCTATTACAAAATGCGCTAACAAATTTACGTCGACTTGGGTCCTTACTTCATACTCAGGTTCTAAATGGCGTTATAACAGTTAGTGTGTTTTTCATATTATCAGCAGGACGCAATGCAGTTAAATCACCAGAAGAACAGAAAAAAAAACATCAACCAAGTGATAAAGTAAGTTTATCTATTTCCCTTACGTATCCTTATTATAGTGCTAATTTCTTGGACATTTAAAAATATTAGATTTGTGCCCGATGCGTAGTTTATTTCTTTTAATTTGATGTGCATGGGAATGTATTTTTGATTTGGTGTGCATGGGGCTTCGTCCCATCCCGTGAGATGCATTTTTGATTTATTGTGTGCGGGACTTCGTCCCGCCCGTGGAGATGCATTTAGTATGCCTGTAGGCATTACTTTATCACTCACTGTCATCACCAAACCTTGGGATGGGTAAAATAAAATGTCCTAGTGTTGTCCAATTAATTTATCTAGCTCGACTACCTCTAAGTTGCAGAGACTTCCAAGGCACTTAGACGGGTGTCAATGCTCCAAATTCTTCAGGTATAATGTGCTTCTAAAGACCCACAACACTTGAAATCCACCCCCCTAAATTTACAGAAATACGGTATCCCTGCAGTTACTCTTGCTCAACTGGGGTTTTAGCGAAAACCTTGTCCACTTCATTGGTTTTGGTGAATTCAGTCAAATGACTCTAATCTAAGCAAAGAAATATTTTGAGTAGTCGTCCATAACCCACAGTGCCAAACTGGTTTTAGGCTATAATAACCCATAGGTCCCAGGATCGATAACCTGGCTCTGATAACTTCCGTCATATTTTGGCCTTTTCTGTCAAAGATGACATCAGAGGCAGCAGCTCTGATAAGAGAAAGGCTTCCGTCATATTTTTCCTTTTCCGTCAAAGATGACATCGCCTTCTCCGTCAAGGATGACATCAAAGGCAGCAGCAGACAAGTGGGGGGAGTTTCAAGTGGGCGCATCAATGGCAGGCGATGATACACAACTCAGCCAGCATAGAGCTTCAGTTTCGTTTTTTCAATGGTACAAAGACGGTAAAAGGAATGCCAACTTCTTTTATCATTTTTCAAATATTCTTCACTTCTGTCTCTATAGTGGGCCCAAAAATGGCCCCTGCTAGTGCTAATCCCAAAAGGCAGGGCCCACCCATTCATACGAGGGAGTTGTTTACACGTGGTTTCTTTTGAACGGTTTTTTTGGGACCATGGTTTTTTTGGGGACCATGTCTTATTAGACCACTTTCCCTGTAGTTATACGGGGTTTCCTAAAATGTGGAAATGACTAACTTATTCTTAATCTAACTTAATTTAAAACTAACCTAATAATCACACATATATATACATATATATATAAATAACCACCACCTCCTCCCACCGCCGCCGCTGCTACCACTACCGACCATCACCTACCATCTCCGACCACCACCACCAACAACCACCACCACCTCTCTCTCTATATATATACATATATATCATCAAAATATGTATATATATATCGTTTTTGGTTGAAAAAAATGAGAAGTAATCAGCAAAATGAGTTGAAAATGGAAGTTGTAGAGAGAAGTTCGATTATGAATTATGTGCAAAACTTTGTTGAACTAACCGAACTCAACTTTAATGGAGGTTTTTCTTTTTCCAGAGAAAAAATCGTTTTCGTCGCAAAAAAGTTCGGTTGCGTCGCAAAAAGTTCGGTTTCTCGCAAAAAATGTCCCAACCGAACTTCGAGTTCGGTTACGTCGCAAAAATGTCCCAACCGAACTTTGAGTTCGGTTACGTCGCAAAAAATTCAATTACATCGCAAAAGAAAAAAGTTCGGTTTCGTCGAAAAATAAATGTCCCACCCCCGAACTTTGAGTTCGATTACATCGCAAAAAGTTCGGTTACGTCGCAAAAAAGTTCGGTTTCGTCGCGAAAAAATGTCTCAACCGAACTTTGGGTTCGGTTACGTCGCAAAAAATGTCCCAACCGAACTACATTTGTAGAAACAAAAACTCCATTAAAGCTTTGGTTCGGTTGCCTGTGATTTTGGATTTATTAACCGAACTACATTTGCAGAAAGTTCGGCTACATGTTCTTCATATAATATAACCGAACTTTATTGACTTGGTTGAAATTTTTTGTTACAATTTTGATTTTGACGATATTTTAGGCCATTTATAACAACATTCACTAAGTTACAAGCATATTTCGGTACCGAGAGAATGTTTTTTCTCCATATTTACCCATCTCAAAATAATTTTTTTCTCCATCATCATCTTCTTCTTCTTCTTCTATTACTTTGGTCACTCAATAATTCTATTTCTTTTAAATACAATTATCTATTAATTTAATCTTAATCAATGATTAATCACATTAACTAATCATTATAGAAAAATAATCAGGAAGATAATTTTGGTATTAATATAAATATTAATATAAAATAATGGTCCCAAAAAAAAAGGCTGGTCCCCAAAAAACCGTTCTTTCTTTTTGGGGGTATGGGAAGCTACGAGTTTCAGATTTTTAGCAAAACAACAATATATTTTTAGTTACTACGGAGATGAGTCCCACGGACGCTCCATTTCTTGGGTCGTGTAGCGTCCGACTCGCGTCGGACACGGGACACACGTGGGACGCTGACACGACGCGTGTCTGACGCACCAATTTGCGTGTCCTGCGCGCGTCTGGTTTGGACGCACCGATGATGCGTGTCCGACACATTTTTTTTTTCCATTTTCATTTAAACTTCTTCCTTTATTTTTACTATTATTAACCAAATTAAGAAAGAGAAACATTTAGATCAATAATTTAGGTCTTTATTAGGGTTTTGTAATTGGAAATGATATCACGTATACCCATAGTTGGGCATGTGTTGTTCTAAGAATGGATTTTGATTGTGTCATGTGTTTAGTAGTGACTGATTGTTTGACCTTCGGCGTGTATACACAAACGATATCTTCTTTTCTTTTAAATTTATACACATGTAGCATCATTTTCTAATTTTTAGGATCGAAATACTTGACTTTGCTATATAAATACATGATTATATATATAATATATAAATAAAATATGTATATACGTGTCCGCGTCCTAATATTTTGAGAATTTTGTAATGTCCGCGTCCGCGTCTGTGCAACCCAGCGCTGGAGTGAAATTTAGCAAATTTTCAGATTTTTAGTTGTTTTTTTTCTGACAGTGAGTAAATTTTTCCACACCGTAGTGTTTTCCCCCACAAATGGTGGAACCAAGACAGTAAAATAACAAATGATGTATTCAAATTCTTAATTACATTTCCTGAATTAAATAATATCAAGTAATTACATTATATTTAGCTACTTGTATTTAAGTTGCATGCAGCAGTACTAATAGCGCGTTTGGAAACAAATCCGTTTCTGACTTCTGCTTCTCCAGAAGTAGAAGTCAGGAGAAGAAGTCAGAAGTAAAAACATTTTGCTTCACAAAAAACTGACTTTTTTGCTTCTAGAAGTCGTTTTGAAATATTATTGCAAACTGACTTCTGACTTTTTGACTTCCAGAAGTCGAAAAGTAACGTTTGAGTGTGCATCCAAACGCGCTATAAGCAATTGAGCATATTCTCCTCTGCAAGACGGATCTACCTTGAATTCTTGAAAGTAATGATAGTAAACGACTAAAAGTTTAAAATCGTACGTAGTGTTAGAATTGTCAATGTTTTAGAAAGGTTCCAGAATTTTCTAGAATCATCTAGGTGTTTCCTTATTTTTGGTTAAACTCTAGGTTTCCTGATTTAGTTAAACTTTAGGTTTGCTAGTATGACTCGTATACTTGGAAGACAAGTTTGTAACCTATATAAATAGGTGTACAAGTCTTAGGGAAATACATACACAACATAGTTTAGAGAAGAATTCTCAGCATAAGAGAATTTTAGGGTTTAGAACGTTTGTTCATAGAGAATTAGTTTGGTGTTTGTGAACAGCAACCTGCTGCTCATAATTGTGGTTTAATTCTCTATAATTCTGTTCTAAATAATAAGAGTTGATCGTAGCCGTTTGTGGACGTAGGCATATTGCCGAACCACGTTAAATCTTATTTCTTTGTTTTCTGTTTTGGTGCATCTGTTTTATGTTTCCTTTAGTTCGACGTGATCCAAAGAACTAGTTCCTTGTGAAGAGGTTAATTCTAAGGTATTAATCCTAACAAGTGGTGCGGTGAAGGTGGAGAGGATCATAGTTAGAAGTATAGATGTCTGGTTCTACATCAAGTGGATTTTCGAAGGTGCATGGATTTGATATTATCAAATTCAATGGGAAGAATAATTTCACATCATGCAAAACTGATGTAAAAGATATTCTTGTTAGTATGAAACATATCAAAGCTATCAGGGACAAACCAGCAACGTTACCAAAGGATTGGAACGATGAGAAGTGGGATGACCTTGTGTTTGGAGGCGTGTTCAACTATTCATTAATGTTTGTCAAGGGAGATCACTCATAACTTTTCGAGTGAAACCTGTGCAAAGGTGTTGTGGGAGAAGTTAGAGAAGCTCTACTTACAAAAGGATTTGACTTGTGAACTTTACTTGAAGCATAGACTCCATGCCTTTAGGATGTCTCCAGGTAAGTCTATGATTGATCATATTAATGAGTTTAATAAGACTTGTTCTGATTTGTCTAATATCAGTGTCAATATCTCTGATACGGATAAATCCATGATATTGTTATGTTCTTTTCCTCCGTCGTATGATGCTTTCGTTGACTATTTGGTGAGTGGGAAAACCGATGAAGACGACGAAGATGAAGATAAGTTGGTTTTCGATGATGTGGTCTCTGCTTTACAAGCTAAGGCGTTAAGGAAGCAAGAGTTCAGCGATGAAGCACAAGTCAAGGGTTTATTTTTTGTTATAGGAAAGAATGGTAATAAGAAGTCGAAGTCAAAGAATCGTTCCAAAAAGAGCGATATTGAGTGTTATTATTGTCGGAAAACTGGTCATATTAGGGCTGATTGTCTCAAGCTTAAGGCAAGAGATGAGAAACGTGAGAAATCAGATTCGAAGAATATTGTTGCTTCGGTTGTTGAAGGCAGTGAAGTTTTAGAAGACCCAATGTGTGGCATTGATGAGGAAGTGTTAACCGTTACATCAAAGAGTTATCTCAATGATGGTTGGATGCTTGATTCTGGTGCTTCATATCATATGTGTCCTTCTAAGGATTGTTACACTACTTACAGAGAAGTGAATGATGGTACTGTTATGATGGGAAATTCTAATGCCTGCAAAACAGTTGGAGTTGGTACGGTATATGTTCTTTCGCATGGTGTTATCACTATACTTTCATAGGTTAGACATGTTCCAGATTTGAGGAAGAGTTTGATTTCGTTAGGAGTACTTGAATCACTTGGATACAAGTATGTTGTTGAATATGGATTCTTGAAGGTATTCTAAAATGGTAGTTTGAAGATGACTGGTGAAAGACATGGTAATTTATATTTTCTACAAGGAGATATAGTTTATGATGGATTTATGGTTTCCCAATCAATTGATGAGAAACAGGTGGAGTCAACACGTTTATGGCATATGCGTCTTGGGCATATGAGTGAGAAAGGTATGTGCGTGTTGAGTAGTAAAGTCTTGCTTGGAGGTGAAAATACTTGCAAGCTTGATTTATGTGAGGATTGTATCTTCGGGAAGAAATGTAGAAGAAGTTTTGGTACCGATGTGCATCACACGCAGGGTATGTTAGATTACATCCATTCGGATGTTTGGGGTCCCTCTCGTACAGTTTCTAAGGGAGGTGCTAGGTGGTTTGTGACCTTTTTCGATGACTTTTCGAGGACAGTTTGGCTTTACACCATGAAGCATAAGAATGAAGTCATCGAGGCGTTTAAGAAGTGGAAGACCACGGTAGAGAAACAACTTGGTCGTATGGTTAAGAAGATACGTTCTGATAGTGGCAGTGAATACATCGAAGACCCACTAAAGGAGTTTTCTGAGGAACAAGGTATCGTTAGGCACTTCACAGTCAAGGGTACACCACAGCAAAATGGAGTAGAGGAGAGAATGAATCGAACATTACTTGAGAGAGCATGGTGCATGTTGTCAAATGCAAGTTTAGACAATATTTGGTGGGCTGAAGCAGTGAATACGGCGTGCTATTTAGTGAATCGATCACTATCAACAACTATTAAGTGTAAGTCACCTATGGAGGTATGGACCGGTAATTCCGTGAACTATTCTAATTTAAGGGTGTTTGGTTGTCCAGCCTATTTTCATGTGAAAGAAGATAAGTTGGGTGTTAGGGGTTAAGAAAGTAATTTTCTTAGGTTATCCATTAGGTGTGAAAGGATATCGTCTATGGTGTCCAAAATTGAATAAGTTCATAATTAGTCGTGATGTGACCTTTAATGAGAAAGCGATGCTTGATTCAAAGAAGTTCACAGGTTGGGGCTCTCAAATTGAAAGTGAGAGTAGTAGCGGTGTTGCAGGTGGAGCAAAGAGTTCCTAGTTCATCTACTATAGAAGAAGAAATAAAAACTCTTGTAGAAGATGAAGTTAAGTTTGAGGTTCCTAGTGAGGAATCTACACACCAACAATTTGAGAATATTCCGTCCTTGACGTATCAACGTGAGAGATGTCCACCAACCCGATATGGTTTTGATGAGTATGCATCTTACGCATTATCCGTTTTTGAGGATGAGTCGTTTACCTTTGAGGAGGCAATGAGTAATACTCATGCCATTGAATGGAAAACATCCATGGATGAGGAGATGAAGTCTCTTTACAAGAATCACACTTGGGAACTTGTTAAGTTGCCTACGGGTCGAAATAAGGTTGGGTGCAAGTGGGCTATACGGTAAAATATGGAATTCCAGATTCCAAGGGTATTGTTAATCGTGTACGATACAAAGCAAGGTTAGTGGCTAAGGGATATGCACAAAGTGAAGGTGTGGATTATAATGAAGTTTTCTCTGCGATTGTTAAACACACTTTAAACCGAGTCCTTTTAGCATTTATGGCACAGTTTGACATACAGCTCGAGCAATTAGATGTCAAGACATCATTCTTGCATCGAAATTTGGAGGAAGACATTTATATGTCACATCCCATTGGTTATGAAGTTGCTGGTAAGGAAGATTATGTTAGAGCATAGCTCGGTCAACCTCACATGCGTTACTATCTCAAGCATGTTTGTCAATGTTAGTGATCAAAACTATAACTCTTGATTCCTAGCCTGCATAGCTAAGTCTCGGACTAGGATAGAAAAGTGTAGTTGAGCTCAAGGACTTCATGGCGAATTATCATACAACGACGAAGATCTATACAAGGAACCGTGGAACTTCATCAACAAAAAGGTATGTGGAGACTTGAACTTATCTATCACTCAAAAGTCTATCTCTTCTATCTCCTACTTCTTATGAGACAAAAGTCGTATGCTATATAGACTAGATCATACACATTTGACATTTCGAGCTGAGCATTCATTGCTTATCTTTTATCTCGAAATCTTGTGTTGGTAAAGCGTTTCGCTTTGATCAATTTTATCTTCACCTAGTGACGAAAGTCATGAAAAGTTTCAATCACTTTGAGAATTGCTCTGACGTAACTCGGTCTGTGAATAACGGCTACACAGCGTCCTCTGAGAATGTCTCAATGATTGAAATGAGAGTTTAGATTACATAACCATGTATTCCTTGAACCGAAGTTTTCGAACTTTGTTGATCAAGAGAAATAGGGAGGATTGTGGAATTGGCTTGCCAAGTCCGCGAACCTAGTTCGCAGACTCAGTCCGCAAACTGTCGGAAGTTCTCGACCGAGAATTTCTGCTAGGATTTTTCAAAACTCGTTTATGTGCTAAGTCCGCAAACCCAATCCGCGAACTAGGGGAAGTTCTCTTTCCGAGAATTTGTGCTGTTTGGAAAACTCAACCGATTAACTTAAGTCTGCGAACTTGTTTGTGAACTTGAGAGGTTATTATATAAAGAGGTGCTCTGAACATGAAACATTAAATTACTAAGGATGCTTTATTCAAACCGTGGCTATAATGTTCATGAGCCGATTCAATGGAATCGAATCATCTTTGTTTCAATTGTGTCTTGTGTAGTTACATAAGATCTCATAGCAATTGAACAACTCTTTAGCTAGTTCATTTGAGTCAATTGAACTAGTTATGGTGAAGAAGAACCAGGTTAATGATATGAAATTCTCATATGGTTAACCTTTTGGGTTACTATGTTGAACCAACATACACGTACACGTTTGGGCATGGTTTTCACGAACCCAGTAAACGTGTACCAAAATGTGTGTGAAAAGCTAGGTTTTTCGATCTAACGGTTGAGAAATATTAGCTTGAATCTAAATCAGGTTTTCATCTAACGGTGAATAAGGATTGCTTTGTAACTAAGGCAAAACCCTGATTTGAAGACTATATAAAGGAGACATATAGCATTGTGCAAAACTAATCCCAACACGTCTGTGTGCTACTAGTGCGCCTGCTAGAGTCGATCTCCATTAACCTTTGATTTTCTTCTCTAAAATCAGGTTAACGACTTAAAAACTTCATTGGGATTGTGAAGCCAGATGAAGAAGTCACAAACATCTTCGTCTCACTGTTTGTGATTCCTCGACAATCCTCTTGTGTAGTCAGGAAGGATTGTAGAGAGGTGATTGATTAATCTAGGCTGTTCTTCGGGAATTTAAGACCGGATAATCAATTGGTTCTTGTTCACCTTGATTTTATATCAAAAGACAGAAAAAAAACCTAGAGTTTATCTGTGGGAGACAGATTTATCCTTTGATAGACTTTTCTGTGTGAGACAGATCTGTTTATTATCAAGTCTGTGATTTTGGGTTGCAGCAACTCTTGGTTGTGGGTGAGATCAGCCAAGGGAATCAAGTGCGCAGTATCCTGCTGGGATCAGAGGTGTAGGAGTACAACTGTACCTTGGATCGGTGGGGGACTGATTGGGGTTCAACTGTATTCCAGTCCGAAGTTAGTTTTCAGTAGGCTAGTGTCTGTAGCGGCTTAAAACAGTGTGTATTCAATTTAGACTAGGTCTCGGGGTTTTTCGGCATTTGCGATTTCCTCGTTAACAAAATTTCTGGTGTCTGTGTTATTTCTTTTTCGCATTATATTTTATATAATTGAAATAATACAGTTTGTGCGTTCATGATCATCAATTGGAAATCCAACCTTTGGTTGTTGATTGATATTGATTGATCCTTGGACATTGTTCTTTGGTACAGTCCAAGTATTCCTTGTATTTGATAAAGACTCGCTATTATTTTTAGCTTGAGTAAAAATCAAATCAAGAGAGAGATATTAAATCCTTGAGATACTTTTATCTAGATTAAGTCTGACTGTCTAGTTGATTCTCTAGCAAAGTATTTCGAGTTAGTCCATACAGATTGCTAAGCGAAATATTGGGTGGTGTTGCTAGACCCCCGCTTTTTCAATTGGTATCAGAGCAGACAAACATGTTTAAGACCTAACAAGTCGGTGTTTGTAGGGATCTGGCTCTATGGACTGTAGTGATATCTCAATAAATGCACCACCAGATCCAGGGATTTCAGAATTCCCTTCCATGACTGATTTAATAAAATTTGTAGAAGAAATTCTATATAAACCTCCATCAGGTTTAAAATCCCTTGAAGTGTTTTCAGGGCTTGAAAAGAAGCTTGAGAGCTTACCTCTTGATGTTGAGTTATACCTCCAGAAAGAGCAAGAATCTCTTGACAGGCTAAATCAAGTTATGATGAATAATATTCATGTTGAGGTTGATATTGATTTACTAATCAGTGAGAGCAATGCTCCTCCTCTGCGTAATCCAATTAGTTGTGATAAACTAAACGAATTACAAGAGGAGTTTAAATCTCAGTCATCTGAGTGTATCACCTCAAAGCATGAATTGATTCGTTGCTCAATTCTTGATACTTCCTATAAAGATAGTAGTATTGTCTTCTTTTATGAAGAATCTAGGACGTCGCTTTCATCAAAAGAGTTTCCCTTCGCAGTACTAAAAACTATCTGCAAAAACTGTTTTTTATACGTTGGAAAACAAGAAATCAGAAACACAAATCTTTTTAGGTTCTCTTGAAGTTCTTTGATAGACTCATAAAAACAGTTCCTTGGGTGTTTCTCAACACTACAAGATTTAAGAGTTGTTGGAAAGAAACTCTTTCTTGGTGCCATGGTGAGCAAGACATTGTTCACCTCAACACAACTTGTTTGTGTTGAAAGTGCATCCTCACCTAGAAATGCCCTACTATGTATACGGTGAGGGAAGCACAAGAATTTGAGGCACACAGATTATGTTCGGTAAGGCTGTAGAGTTCAATTGGATTATTCTAAAGGTATGTCTATAAACTTGAGTAATATTTGTGTTTTTACTTGCTTAGAGTACTTATAATGATCCATGTACCTTGCTTATCGTTCATTTCTACCTAACTTGATCCGTGTTTAAGGTTCTTATATGTGTAGATATGAAAATAATAGTTCGGGATGTTTGGACTTCATGGTAGACATACCAAGTATGCATAACATCTTTTAAAATCAAAATCCTGGGGTTTAAGTTTGCAAACCCAGTCTGCAAACTGCTCAAAGTCATGAAAATTCATTTGCAAACACGTATGCATACTTGCCGGTAGACGTCGATATTCGGTAAGCTTGTTTTGGCCGTAATTTCTTCGTCCAAACTCGGAATGACCTCATTCTTTTTGCATTCTCTTTATTTTTTTGAATTATCTTCAAAATAAAGATGAGAAACCTTTAATTTGAATGAGTTAATATTGGTATTTGTCCTGTCTCTTGTTTTTGAGTGTTTTGCTCCAATTCGTTGCACTTGTTCCACTTCTCCTGGACTTGGGCAATTGGATTCTTGGAGTAATACTCTTCTAAGCTAATTTGTAGCTTTTATGATAGACGCATTTATGTGTCTATTTTGTTCTCAATGTTCTGTATTGTTAGACTCGATTAAGTACTTATTGTGTTATTTTGTGCTCTGGTAGGAAATTTTAGAGAAATAAGCCCTTGCGGCGAAATGGGCTCAAAAAGCAGTGTTTTACACCCCGGAGAAATGTATCGTAGGCACCCCAGATATGCACCGGAAGCGTCCCAGAAATGTCCGGAGGAACCCAGAAAAATTACTATTTCCACCCCAATTGATATTCGCACCCCAGCACTCTGGATAAGGGGCACCTTCTTCAACAATTTGAATTTGTGTTTTTGGCGGGAAATGAAGTTTTCAACTGGCAGAATTTTGATTGTCAAAATGAATGGGTTGGAGTGCGATTCAATCGCTGAAAATTGGCAGAAAGATGTGATTTGGCATAAGGAATAAAGTTTGGGTGGTGGTTTCGATCAAATTTGGCTGGAATACGTGTTTTGATTCTCGAGTTCAAAACAGGGCAAGCATGCACTGGAGGATGATAATCACGCGTCATGGAGAGTTATGGACGTGTTCTGATGATGTGGAATGGCTCGAGCATCACTATGGGTCGTGAAGAATCGATTTGGAGTGTGGAGGGAGGAAGTTTACGCAAGAAATTCCAAGTTTGGTAAGAAAATATTCGGAAAATATTGTTATTCACTGCCCGCATAATGAAGAATTATATTGGAGTTATTGGCGAGATTTGGAGCTGTTGTTGGGTATAAATATGCTCTTTGGGTCTACTAGAGAGGGGGTCGAGAGTCTGTGGGGCTGAGGAGAGCCAGAGAAGAAGAAATTCGAGTTTTCCCAAACTCGGTTTCTGCTGCTGCTGCTGCTGAAGAACATGAAGAACACGAAAAACGGACCTGCACCAGCAGTCGTTTTTCTACAGTGATAACGACTCAAACTTGTGGGTCGTACATCAGGAAGACTTATTTGCTACAGCATTTGCGACACAGCTGCAGCAGTCTTATTTTGTCACTGAGGGTCGTAGTTCTCTGGTTTGTAACAAATATACTTGTTACAAACCCGGTTTTATTGTATTTATCATATTTTCATCATTTGTAAACCATTTTTGAGCATCAATGAAATATTTTGAGAGGTTTTCCAACATGATGAGCGGCTAATTCCCTCGTAACCAAGGCAATGGAGGAAGCTATTCACGCAACATAAATCGGTAACTATTTCATTTAATTATATAATTCACCTAATCGCTGCTTTTGCAGAGTTTTAAATTATTTGAATGGTTGTCTTAATTATTTGTTATTCAGTTTGATAGGTTATGCTTGGTTTAATCTCTTGATAATCTATGCTTAAGGTTTACAAATAATGTTTGAGAATCTGTATGATTGATAGTGAATTAAAGATAAAAGAGGACTTAAGAATTGAATAGAGTTTTGAAATATTTATCATTCAATTTTGCATAATAGTGGAATCTAGTGTCTTGGTTACCTATCGCACCCATTGTTAATAATTTTGTATATAATTTTGTTAAACCTTTAAATTTAATCTTCACAAGTCCGAGAGTTTGAACCTCATTACTACAACCCATGAAAAATTATTAATGATTTTGGCGCCGCCGACGCGGATTTGTGCTTCGGTAGAATTTTAAGGTTTTTATTATTTTTTTTTACTATTATTTGTTACTTTTTACGTTTCTTTTTGTGTCTTTGATTTACAGGTTCGAAGTGGAATACTAAGGACTTGGGAACAAAAAGCTTAAAGCTAAAAGAGAAGAAAAAAAAAGACATAATTTTTTTTTTAGGATTTGTAAATAGGCTTTATTTTTCATAATTTTTGTAATTTTTGGACTTTTTATTTGGACTTTATTATGGACAATTGGACTTTATTCTTTTTTTTGACCCTACGAAAGGGTATTATTATTAAAATAAAAATAAAAAATTATATAAACTGTGTGCAGGGAAGGACGACGATTACTATATCGTCTCGGCCCCTCGGGTTCGTACATGACATAGGAGTCGTGGCCCGAGTCGACTTCAACAGTTCATCCCCCGTCTGGTACGGGAGGTAAGTCCATTGAAACACTCGCGAATCTCCTGTCAGCGGGTTTACTGTATTCCTTAAGGTGATTCATTGATTGAGGACGAATTTGGATTGTTTTTAAATTCCTAGTAAAGGGAAAGGCCTGGCCAATACAAGATAAGGGTTCGGATTTCATCACCGCTCCCTTCTTGCCCGCCTTAGGAAAACGAAACCTAACGCGAACCCAAGCTTTAAAATTTGGAATAGAACGAGACTGATAGGGTAACGAGCTTAATAGGAAACTCGTTCGAAAAATATTGGTTGCTCTTTAAGCACACTTCAAAGTTCATGATGGTTTCTGTGAGTTGAATGCGTGACTGCGCCGCCTTCTAATGCGGTGAGGCCTTGGGTATCAAAGCTCTACTAAGCTTACCTCGCCTCGATTCAACTTACATTAGCTCGGATTGATTCCAGAGGGGTGTGCTCAAATTGTAACGAATTCCTTTTCGAAAAAATAGAAGTTGGTCTAGAAAACAATCTAAGAGAAGCCATCATGCTTTTTGTTTGCTAGAAATATTTAGGTTTGTTTTGGTAGAGTCGAGTCGGCCTTGTTTTTGGTTGTGTAGAATTCCCTTGCAATTAAGAATGTCGAACTGGTATGATAGAATCCAATACAATGAGTATCGACCTGAATTTGAATATGGACGTCATCAGTTTTATGACCATGGTGGGAATAGTAGTTGGGAACGCCAACCTTTTCAAGGTTATGGTTCATACCATGGTGAGCCCAATTACTATCCACACGCGAATTGGTCTTACGAGCAAGAAAATCAGGAACACTGTAGTACTGGTTACTCGTTTTTTAGAAACTAGTCCTGATTATGATATTTCTGAACCTGTTCCATCTCTAGAAGAGACCCAACAACGGATTGAAAGGATGTATAAACGTTTAGTTGCAATGAATAGTTCAGAAGAAGAGTGTACACGATATTCTGAGATGATAAACGAGAGTGGTGAACGTATAAGTGTTATGCTCAGTGAAATTCAGGCACGTCTAGAGGCAGAAAATGAACAGTTGGCTAATGCTGCTCGAAATAATCTAAATTTCCAAAATAGGGTTTCTAATTCTACCCTTGATATCAATAGTGAATATTTGCCTAATTTAGAGGACGAGGTTAGAATTGGTAACACTACTTGTTTTGATAAGGTTCGATCATTTTCATGTTATTATAGTGATGATTATGATGAGGATAGTATTGATGAAGAACATGAAATATGTAGGCATAGTGATCAGGAATTTGTTACTCCGATTGAGCTTTATAATGATAGTGGTGTTTCTAATACAAATCCAAATAATTTTAATAATTATTCACTTATTCAAAAGGATGTGGATTTTACTAGAGATACCACCGTTTTAGACGACGTAGTTCATGATCCTTTAGCCTGCAGTATGTTGGATAATCCATTATTTGATGTGCCTATCAGTGAATCGGAGGAGGTAACTATGATTAAAACCTTAGTTTATGAGCCTTTCTCTGATAATCCTTTATATGATTGTGATGATGGTTTAGAGGAAAGAGTTTACCCTGAGAATACTGTTTTAGAATCTAGCGATTTAGAAACACTAGTCTTAGAAGATGATAAACTCGTAGAAATGAGTGAGGATGAACCCAACTTAGAAGAATCTATTGACCATTTCCAGGAATCTGATGACCTAGAAATTAGGGAAGTTGTGACTAGTCTTTCTAGAGACACAGAAAACTCTAAGTTTGGGGTGATTATCATTCTCCGTGTGCTTTAACTCTTAGAAAGTACCCTACTGTAGGACTTGACATTTGTGCCTCAACCATCTTACAAGATTATCTTCATACACGTTTTCCTGAACCTAATGATGTCCAGAAAGAAGTTCAGTTATTAGAAACCCATCCTCTGTTTGATATGGTTAACCCAGGCTATGATACCAAGATTGACTTTGTTTTCCCACCAAAAACTTTTCAACCAATTGTGGGAACTTTTGATTTTAAGATGTGTCGGTTATTAAGTTTTGAGACTAAACCTAATCACTTTAGGATATTAGGGTCGACACATTTTCTTAAGGAAGACCACCTCTTTCACTGTGGTCAACTATGTAAGTCATATATGATTGACTTAGAGGATCCGCAATTATTTAGGTTATTACTTCGTGATTCTAAGTTCGTATTTGAGTTTTTACAGACTCTAAGACCTAGTGATTCGGATCCCATCTATGAAGAAACGCAGCCAATGAAAATATTCTATTTAGACCCTTTCATAGAACCTGAACCTGAACCGAAATTAGCGATAGTTTTCAGGAAACTAGGTAAGGGCATGCTTTTCTTGTCCATTTTCTTGGTTCACTGCAGTTTCCTATGGTCAGCTCTATTTGGTTTTGGAGACCCACAGTTATTTCGACTGTTACTTTATGGTTCGAGTTGACCAATCCTTTTCTAAGTCTGGCTGAATACTTTAAACTTAGCACTTCTTGGGAGGTAACCCAATCTCATGCAACACGGTAATATCCTTCCTTAACTCTTTTGCTTCAAATAGTAACCGTTTCTCCTTGTTCATGCTTTTAATTTCATCTTTAGAACATTGAGGACAATGTTAGATTTAAGTTTGGGGGTATGGGAGAAACCTTTTAGTTGCAATTAGTAAACTCCAGAGCCTAACAATTTATGCCTATTAAGGTTTGCACTAACCAATCTAAGTGGATGGGAACATCTTGGTTATAGGAGTTGAGGAACCAATCTGATTAGATGGAAACATCGAAAGAGTCTATTCATAAAAGCACATAGCTCAGGTGTTAGAAATAACATGATAGTTGCACCATATCTCGTTGAGTCCTTTTCATTTATTTTTTATTTTTTTTCATTTTAAACTATGTTTCTCTAAGTGATTAGGTGGGGAACACGATTCAAGTTGTTACCACTGCTAGGGTGAATTAGAGTGACTGAGTTACTAAAAAAAAAATAAAAAAAGACCGGACCAGTTAGACCAATCGTAATAAGTATTAACACTTGGATATCAATATGCGTGTGTTCTTCCTGTTTCTGTCGCCTAAGCAAGCGTGGAATGCAGGACCCGTGGGAACTATCGTGTAATCTGCTGACAAGAAGCATGCGCTTGGATCAAAAACATATATTCATGTCGTTAAGTTAAAAAAAAATGGTTATTGTTCTGTATAGTCAACTTCTGGTTCCCTTGTATTTGCCAGTTTGTTGATCTAGATTTAAGTTATAGACCACTGGTTCCCTTGTATATGCCAGTTGTGTTAATATTAGTCAGACCCGTATCGCAGTCCATTAGGATAGGTTCATTCTGGCAGTGGCCTTCAGACAGATATGTGAAACATCGATCATTTGGTTAACATCAAAACCATCTACATTTTTCTATTTCCATCTCCTTTTTCTATCCATATGATTAGTTTGACTCCGAATATGATGTCCATAGTGCAACTATCTGAGTAAAGATCTGTCACTTTATATGAATTTTAGTATACTTGAGTGCAAACTCGTGTACATCAATTGGAATTTCGCATCAGGGTTCTTCCTCCCATAAGCAATAAGTATGCCAACCAATGAGGTTCTTTAGTGCCTTTCAAGGTTCTGCGTAGATAGCTAGGGTCTGGAGTAAAGGTTTTGTGGGTACACCTCTGGTAAAACCTCCGGAGACAACACTCCGCCACTAGGGCCACCTAGGGGTTCAAATGATTTTCCTTTCTAGAATAAATTTGCTCGAGGACTAGCAAATAATAAGTTTGGGGGTATTTGATAGACGCATTTATGTGTCAATTTTGTTCTCAATGTTCTATATTGTTAGACTCGATTAAGTACTTATTGTTTTATTTTGTGTTCTTGTAGGAAATTTTAGAGAAATAAGCCCTTGCGGAGAAATGGGCTCAAAAAGCAGTGTTTTACACCCCGGAGAAATGTACCGTAGGCACCCCAGAAATGCACCGGAAGCGTCCCAGAAATGTCCCGGAGGAACCCAGAAAAATTACTATTTCCACCCCAATTGATATTCGCACCCCAGCACTCTGGATAAGGGGCATCTTCTTCAACAATTTGAATTTGTGTTTTTGGCGGGAAATGAAGTTTTCAACTGGCAGAATTTTGATTGTCAAAATGAATGGGTTAGAGTGCGATTCAATCGCTGAAAATTGGCAGAAAGATGTGATTTGGCATAAGAAACAAAGTTTGGGTGGTGGTTTCGATCAAATTTGGCTGGAATACGTGTTTTGATTCTCGAGTTCAAAACAGGGCAAGCATGCACTGGAGGATGATAATCACGCGTCATGGAGAGTTATGGACGTGTTTTGATGATGTGGAATGGCTCGAGCATCACTTTGGGTCGTGAAGAATCGATTTGGAGCGTGGAGGGAGGAAGTTTACGCAAGAAATTCCAAGTTTGGTAAGAAAATATTCGAAAAATATTGTTATTCACTGCCCGCATAATGAAGAATTATATTGGAGTTCTTGGCGATATTTGGAGATGTTGTTGGGTATAAATATGCTCTTTGGGTCTACTAGAGAGGGGGTCGAGAGTCTGTGGGGCTGAGGAGAGCCAGAGAAGAAGAAATTCGAGTTTTCCCAAACTCGGTTTCTGCTGCTGCTGCTGCTGAAGAACATGAAGAACACGAAGAACGGACCTGCACCAGCAGTCGTTTTTCTACAGTGATAACGACTCAAACTTGTGGGTCGTACATTAGGAAGACTTATTTGCTACAGCATTTGCGACACAGCTGCAGCAGTCTTATTTTGTCACTGAGGGTCGTAGTTCTCTGGTTTGTAAAAAATATAATTGTTACAAACCCGGTTTTATTGTATTTCTCATATTCGCATCATTTGTAAACCATTTTTGAGCGTCAATGAAATATTTTGAGAGGTTTTCCAACATGATAAGCGGCTAATTCCCTCGTAACCAAGGCAATGGAGGAAGCTATTCACGCGACATAAATCGGTAACTACTTCATTTAATTATATAATTCACCTAATCGCTGCTTTTGCAGAGTTTTAAATTATTTGAATGATTGTCTTAATTATTTGTTATTCAGTTTGATAGGTTATGCTTGGTTTCATCTCTTGATAATCTATGCTTAAGGTTTACAAATAATGTTTGAGAATCTGTTTGATTGATAGTGAATTAAAGATAAAAGAGGACTTAAGAATTGAATAGAGTTTTGAAATATTTTATCATTCAATTTTGCATAATAGTGGAATCTAGTGTCTTGGTTACCTCTCGCACCCATTGTTAATAATTTTGTATATAATTTTATTAAACCTTTAAATTTAATCTTCACAAGTCCGAGAGTTTGAACCTCATTACTACAACCCACGAAAAATTATTAATCATTTTACAAGAATGTTGTTGGTAAATAACAAAGAAGGAAGTTCGAGAATGGGTAGTAGTTCACATTGCCATATATTCTTGAGTGTTCACAATCACCTCATGTGAACTATGGTGCATAGTCGTCAATGACTTTGTATGTTCTTCTTTGTTAAGGAAATATTTTTATACGCTTTGGTAACCACTCTTGGTATAAATCCGTGCGAAAAAGATTGATTCTACCTTCTAAGGGCAAAGATTATTATTGCAGTATTGATCTTTATGATTTTGTGATATTGCAATTTGTTTATGGGATATGTATTGTGTACGTCCGTGAACTTGAAGGTCCCATATTGCGGTCAAAAGTAAAGTCGTTCATGAATTTGTATTCGTATTGATGAAAGAACGAATGGACTTTTTGACAATTACAAAAGTTATGCCTATGCAATCATGTATTTGATGGAAAATATGATGATATCTTTTGTTTGACAAGGATAAAGTCTATTATATCGTTATGATGGAAAATTAAAATATATCCTTGTATGTTATCCACGGTATTGATCTTCATTGATCCATCTTTCTATGTTTCACCGTGAAGGCTCCATTGTGTGTCTTATGTTGAGCACGATACAACTAAGTCGATTTTTCTTATTGGCTTGTTGGTTGTTCCATAAGATGTTATATGTCGAGCATTAGGAACTAAATTAATCAACCAATTTGATTATTTAGTTTGTACTCCATAAGTTTTCTTTCTTATGTCGAGTACATGTACGGTTAAGGTTGTCATATTCTATGATGAACTTAGTCGGGGTTCCATAAGTTCTCTTATGTTGAGGCCAAAATAATTAAATTGATTACTTCGGTGATTAGTTTGGTTGTTTGTATTCCAATTAGATTAATTATAGGTTCTCTTGTAGTTAATCTAGTTGAGTTTTCATATATTCCACAAATTCTTGTGTTGAGTATATGAACGGCTATACTAATCATGTTCTATTGGTTAATGTACACTATGGGAAAAATATACATATACAACTGGAGATTTACAACACTTCTCTATACATCGTAGAAAGTCCTATGTTTTACAAGTGGTTTCAAAGAAAGAGTTGTCGTATATCATCACTACCAACCCTTAGGAACAAGGGGTTGCGCTAAGAAAACAAACGACAACTCCTTTAGCAAAACTGTTGTGACGATATTTAGGTATAACAACTTTGTTTCATAAGTGTAGTGACTTAGCCTATCACAATTCTCACAAGTGTTGTTGAAGAACACAAAAATATGATAATGAAAAATACGTTAGAGGGGAGATTCGAACATGAACCTAATGCATGGATGTAT
Source organism: Papaver somniferum (assembly GCF_003573695.1). NCBI lineage: Eukaryota > Viridiplantae > Streptophyta > Magnoliopsida > Ranunculales > Papaveraceae > Papaver > Papaver somniferum. The sequence goes on from NW_020632152.1 coordinate 3,946,487, forward strand.
AGCTCATCAATCATCCTTACATTTCACAAGTTTAGGTTTTTTCTTTTTTTTAATAGAAACGTATAACAACACTTATAAGTGTTGTTGAAGTTAAAATATAGAATGTGAGAAAAAATTAGGTTTGGGGGATTCGACCCTGATCCTCCTATATGGAAGTCTACACCACTAACCATACCTACACTATCACAAGTTCTGTAAAGTTGGTGGTTCTTTAATATACTATTATGACAACCCTTCATAAGCATTGTAAAACAAAATATAATTCTCAAAGCCGACTGAGCCGCAAAGAGCGTGAAGCATTCTCTGTAACCATATACATTCTTCTCTGTAAATAATCACATACATTCTATAAGACCACCCACTTTAAGCAAAGCATGCAACTGGGGAATTATGGCAAAATTATACCATCAAATTATAAGTTAGAAGGGAGGGAGCATATATATACGAATATAAGCAGATGTAGAGAAAATATGCACAAGTTGAGACCAAGGCAGAATTTAAGTGGGCAAATATAGCAACCATAACAACTGAAATGTCTCATTTTCTCTCCTCCTTCATCCGGCCTTGAGACCGGCAATGAAATGATATATCATTTACACTGGCGGAGTTAAAAATGGTGTTATAAAAGTAACAGAGCTAGCATTTTATAACTAAGCACACAAATGGAGCTGTTAACTGTCTTTTTGCAAGAAAAATACTAGTATTAGTAAAGAAAATAAAACCAGAGTATGCAAGCTGCATTCTTACAACCTGCAAACCTGTACATATGAGAACAGTGGTCTGCACTCTGCACGTTTCTGAAAAACATTACCATCTCCAAACCGATATTCACACACAAATGATGATAACAAAAGAAGCCCTGAATTACCAACAATAGAACATAGAGTTTGATAAGTGATAAATACACAAGCCAATACACGCAGTCACATAGCACACACTGCAATACTGTTATCAGCGAAAAAACACCCCATGTGCGGAAGTAGCATAGATACATCAAATATCCATAGAAGTGGCGAGTGATAGAATCTACTGCTCCATACTCATTCTCAATAGAAGCATACTTCACAAAGAAAGATCTTGCACTATTAATTAACAACTCATACAGAACTACACACTCAGCTGTAGCAAGAAACTTGAGAATAGCAGTTGAAGTAGATTACTGAGAAGGCAAATAACACCAAATATTGCTAAAGTAAGAATACAATACCGTAAAAACAATAAACTACTGATCTAACTTGTGAACTTCTTTTTCTTCTTCTTTTTGTTCTTCTTCTTTGTCGGAACCACTATGGTATATTCCCCATCTTCTCTTAAGTAACTCTCTCTCTCGTCATCCATTTGGAAACCAAGAGTTGAAGTATCCAATGGTTGGAAATTTGTGTCATGCTTTTCATTGTATTCCTCTAATTCATGGAAACCCCTAGGCGGTGGTTTCACTATCACATACCAGTTAGATGTATTTGACTCTCGAGAATAGAAAACTTGTCGCGCTTGCTTTGCTAAAATGAATGGATCGTTACAGTATTGGTTCTTATGCTGCTTTAAATTGACTAATGTAAATCCATCTTCTACCTTCACACCAAAATTGGTGTGAGCCCAATACATTTGAATATTGGAATTTGAAACATATGATTGTAGTCTAACAATAGAATTTCTTCTAAAACACCGTAGAACCCACTAGTTTCTGACAATCCTGCAACTAAGGTTGTTGATTCAATTGAAACTCCACTGTTTTGTGTGACTCTCTTAACATCCTTCGTAATAAACCTAGTGTCATTGATAAGCAAGCCTTTATATGATATGCAGTTTTCTAACGGCCCATATGACAACCATTCTACCGTGTGTGATATTGGCATGCCTTGTTCAATTTGCATCTTAACCTACAAATGTATAATCTCAGGACATAAGAATATAACTAAATTTGTTATCTAAGCATAAGAAGTTAGATTTATATGATGGTGTGCCTAACATGGATTGTTCTATGTGATAGAATGAAACAAAATCACACGCATTTGTGTTTTTTGTAGTAGTTTTCCGCAGCAGCCAAATGTCCAAGTGTTTAAACTATACTAAGATGCATAATCTGACTAAGAGTGGACTAAACATACCTTTTGTTGAAACCATTTGCAAATGTGTCAGACTGTATGGAATTGAGTTGGTCTTCACTAGTAATTGCCCTCCCAGCAGGAGATTTTAACTCGTCCATATGCATTCTAAGACAAAATTAAAATTAGAAAATGAAGTATTAATTGACATACCATTTTTAATAAACGTGAACATCATACTTACATCATATATGGGTCAATTCGGGTGTGTTAAAAAGCACATATCTGTGAGCTATCTTTAACTTCTCACTATCCATACGCACTTGGACACCTTTAGAAAGAGGACGTGCTGCCGGTGTGGAACCATTTTGAGTGTTTTCTTTACGCCTTTGCTTTACTCCTGTTTCAGCTGCTTGGGCCTTACGAATATCAAAATACCTAACACACTCCATTCCAAGATAACACTCGACTATACAAGCTTCAGGTTGTGCATAATTCTTTACATATTCTTTGAATGTCTTCATATACCTAGGAAAGTCGAGTATGCAACAATTACTAGTTAATCAAATATTAGTATCTCTAAGATACAAAGGGCATAACTTTCTACATGAAACCAAGAAACAGAAGTAATATAAATTAAATTGGCATACCTTTCAAATGGATACATCCAACGATATTATACAGGTCCACATAATCGCACTTCTAGAGCTAGGTGAATTGTCAAGTGCATCATGATATCAAAAAGTGACAGAGGGAAGTACCTCTCCAGAAGGATTTCCATGTATCTGACAAATGGTATCTATGAAATTCTTCAAGGCCTCCTGATATGGAAGATCACCCCTGATGAGTGCCAAATAATGTATATATTTACCCCTTTTTGTTGGCATTTTAACTCATCTTTTATGCATTAATTCTACATTTTATCCCATATTCTGTATTTTCATTGTTTTCAAGAATAAATATTTTTCTTACTTAATTTTTGCATTTTTAGGTAATAAATAAAGATTGGATGAGTTGCGGAGCAAAAAGAGCAGAAAAGTGGTGAAAAGCCGGGAGAAATTACGCAAGGAGGCCGCAAAGAATGGAGCGCACGTCCAAAAAGCTGGAAATGGGCTCAAGAAGAAGAAAGTTGTTCTTAAAGAAGAAGTGGGCTCAAGGTTTTCCAAGCCCAAACTCATTTCCCAAACCCATATTCTATACCCAAAAGCCTAAAACCCAAATCCATACCCGCTTGCGTCTTCAGCCGTCAGATCAGTTCTCAGAAGCATCCGACGGTCGCTCCCTTGCTGTACATCGAAGTTTGATATCTCCGCCTAACACTACAACACCTAACTCCATCTGGCGTCGTTGATTTTGTTGTATTATATAATCCAGCGGTCGCTACAAGCTTCACTCCATCTCGCCGTCAGATTGTTCTGCCATCTTCCCATCCATCGGTCCAGCTTCGCGAAACATCAAAATCCTCTACACCTGCTCAACACCCTAGCAACCTATACCTATACCCTAAACTATCGACCCATTCTTCTCCTCTTTCTTTCTTCTTCTTCCCCTCTCCTGCAACAGTGACCCTTCCCCCAAATCACTCCACCATCTTCTCCCCCAAATCACTCCACCATCCTTTCCCCAAATCATTCAACCATCACCCGACAGAACAAACCCCCAAACAATCCCCCTAAACCTAGCTGTTTTATCCTCTCTCACCAACTGTCCTAGGTGAGGTTGATAAAACATCTCGATTTAGGGAAATTAATGGTAGCAGAAGATTCAGGAGGGAGCATAAGGACGATTCAAAGCATGGGTGCTCGATTTCAAGGCTCAATTTTCAACAAATTAGGTAACCCTAATTTCTGATTTTTGGGAAAAGGGGGAAGAACCCTAATTTTAATCTGTGGGTATAAATATGTACTGTTGGGTTGTGTTATAAACTATCTCTGGGCTAGCCAGTGAACAAATTATGGAATCAATTCTCAATTTCCCAATTTCTGTTTAGCAACAGTTGAATGTGTGTTTCTTGTATGTATGTTGCATTTGAATTTAGTCTGTTGGATGAATGCTTTGGTTATACTCATGTCTAGCATGAGCTAATTCACTACAACTAGGGCTCTGATGAAGCCTAGTGCACTGTTGGATGATGCATGGTTAGGATAATATTCTTATTGCCTGTTTGCTTGAGCAATGAGAAGTACTCAGTGCTCTGGCATGCCTGTGATTGATTGTGCTGTCAAAAGACAATCAATTCTAGGGGCATATCAGTGAGCAAGCTGATTTTCATCTCATTCTAGATGTATGCATAGGAACTCCAACTAAACCTAGATTGCATTGCTTGATTAGGGCACAACGTGGATTCAATTGCCTTAGTTACTTCACACAATTCTGCATTTTGCTCTTTGTCAGTCACTATTACTCAATACCCTTGCCTTAGGCTGCTGCCTTTGTTTCACTTCTACTCTAGAAACTTGTCACTGTCACTATAGTAACTGCCATTAGCTCACTGTGAACTTAGCTAGGAAGACTTCTTGTATGCTCCTCTCCCTGTGGACAAACCCCCACTCATCACTATATTATAAATCTTGACCTTGTATACTTGCAAGCTTTTGTGTGTCTTTGCTTGTCACACCAAGTTTTTGGCGCCGCTGCCGGGGAGCTGGCTGCCATATTTTTGAAGTTTTCATAGCTGTTGTGGCCTTGTTGTGCTTGCATAGTTGTGTGTGTTCATTGCTATCTTGTTCACTTGCTAACTGCTGCTGGAGCTGTGCATTATTTGTTGTTGCTGCCAAGCCTGCTGCAAAGCCTGCTGCTGCTGTTGCTGCTGCTGTTGCTGTTGATGCTGGTGCTGGTGCCTTCTCTGCCAAGCTGTGCTGTTGCTGCCAAGCCAAAGTCTGCTGCTGCTGTTGCTGTTGCTGCTGCTGGTGAACCAAAGCAACTGCTGCTGCCAAGTGAAGCTGCTGGGCTGCCAACTGAAGTGAAGCTGCTGGGCTCTGCCCTCTTCTAGTGGGCTTGTACTTTTCTGAATTGGGCTTCACCAAGTGCTGTTGGGCTCTGCCTCCTTTTGTTGCTGGGCTCGTGGTCTTCTGTGAGCTGGGCTTCGTTGCTGCTGCTGCTGGGCTCTGCTCCACCTGTTGCTGCTGGGCTTGAACATGAGCTGCTTAGGACGATCATAAAGCCCAACTGGGCTTTGCAACTAAAAGGGGACTAAAAGCCTATTTTTGGGCTTCCCTCCAAAAAAAACAAGTAAGCCTAACCCATGAGTTAACCCACTTGGGCCTCATTTAAATTCAAATTCGGGCTTGTAATAATTAATTTAATTATTTATTTGGGATTGTAATAATTTTTATTTATTTTCTTTTTCTTTTTCTTTTTTTTTTATTTGGGATTGTAATTATTTTATTTTTTTTTTGTTTGTTGTTTTCTTTTATTTTTCTTTTATTTTTCTTTTATGGGCTTGTCTTAATTATTATTATTGTTTTTATTTTCTTTTATGAGTTGTGATAATTTATGCTAGGTTTAGTTCAAAAATTTTTTTCCAAAGCCCAAATTTTTTTTAAACCAAAAACAAAACCCCTTCTTTAAACCAAAACCCATTCAAAACCAAATCTTCATAACCCTTGTGGGCCAAACTGTTTCCGATTTCTCTGTCTGACCAACATGTTAGTTAAGGTACCTACTAGGACATGATTGTGACCTACAGAAACCAGACAAACAGACTTGTTAGAATTAACCCAGACGAACCTATCGAAATTCTAAGTTCTGAGGGAGACAGTCCAGATCAACCAGAAACAATGGGAGAACCCCGTACCCTCAAGGATTATATGTACCCAACTAGAGCCAGTCAACCTTCTTGTATTGTGCTACCCGAGGCTAATGGCCATTATGAGCTGAAATCAAGCACAATACAGATGCTTCCTATTTTTAGAGGTGTTGAGAATGAAAACCCGTACCACCACGTGAGAGAATTCGAGGAAATTTGTGGAACTCTGCGTTTCACTCAAATGACCGACGAAACCCTGAAGTTAAGGCTTTTTCCTTTCTCCCTGAAAGATAAGGCAAAGGCCTGGCTCTATGCTTTACAGCCTCAATCCATCATGACATGGGATGACCTCATAAAGGAGTTTTTCAAAAAGTTTTTCCCGAACCACAAGACTGCGACAATTCGTCAAAGTCTGAATAGCTTTGTGCAATTAGAAGGTGAGACCTTAGCTAGATACCTGGAGAGATTCAATGAATTATTGCTCCAATGTCCCCATCATGGTTTTGAAAAATGGAGACTTGTGCAAATTTTGTATGAAGGTCTAGATGTGTCCACCCGAACAACGGTTGAGTCGATGTGTAATGGTATATTCGTAGATAAAACTGCTGACGCGTCTTGGGACTTCTTGATTGAAGTAGCTGAAAAGACGCAACAGTGGGAATCCATCCGTGAAACCAGAAAGACTACATCTGAAGCAAAGGCTTTTAGGATTGAAGCGGATTTTGAGGGAAGAGCAAACATGGCATCAATAGTTAGGAGATTAGAAGAGTTAGAACTACATAAAAATTCAAAAACCTTCCACCACTACTCTCCGAGAACATGTCGCTTCGTCTGTTTGTGCTGCTTGTAACGACCCCAACCATCAATTCCAAAATTGTCCAGATTTGCTTGCAGTCCAGGAGTCTAGGCTTGAACAGGCACATGCCATGTTTCAAAAACCAGAGCATAACCCTTATTCACAGACCTACAATCCAGGATGGAGAAACCACCCTAACTTTTCATGGTCAAAAGGACCCACTCAAGGAGGACCATCTCAACCCAATCAGAGCTATCAAAACAATCAGGGATATCAGAACAATCAAGGTTATCAACACCCGAGAAACCCTCAACAACAATCAAACTCTCAACAACAATCATATCCTCAACACAATACCGACAAGAGATTATCCACCCTAGAGGAAATGTTCCAGAGTTTGATGCAAAGTCGAGAAAAATCTAGATCAAAAGATGGATCAAATGTGTGAGAGAGAAAAGGGTAAACTTCCGAGCCAACCCCAAACAAAATCCAAAGAGGATATTTCAAACAGGCACAACATCCTGCACTGAAACCTCACCTGATCAAATCCATGCCATTACCACCCTCCGAAGTGTGGTAAAGTCATCGAGAACAACGTGGGCGAACCTAATGAATCTGATACAAATTCCACGCTTGTCTCCACAACCCCAGAAAACCAAAGAATCTGAGCAAGTTGGAAAATCTGACAATTCTACTGCTGTGAATGTCCCTTTGCCAACTCTCTTCCTGTTGCCCCATTTCCTCAAAGATTGATCTATCAACAGAAAAGTACCCATTACAATGAGATGTTAGATCTGTTCAAGAGAGTCAACATCAACATTCCTTTTCTTGAAGCAATCAAGCAAATCCCTGCTTATGCCAAATTCCTCAAAGACTTGTGTACTCAAAAGCGCAAGCTCAATGTGCAAAAACGTGCTTTCTTAGCTGAGCAGGTGAGTTCCATCATTCTGAACAAAACTCCACCCAAGTTTAGGGATCCAGGATGTCCAACAATTTCTTGCACTATAGGAGAACACACGGTCAATAAAGCGTTATTAGACCTAGGTGCAAGTGTTAACCTACTGCCATATTCTGTTTATGAGCAGTTAGGTCTTGGGGAGTTGAAACCAACATCTATCACTCTACAACTGGCAGACCGATCTGTCAAGATTCCTCGTGGAGTGGTCGAAGACGTTTTGATCAAGGTTGACAAATTCTATTTTCCCGTAGACTTCATTGTCTTAGACACTCAACCTGTACAAAACCCAGACTGTCACATTCCTGTCATCTTAGGACGTCCTTTCTTGGCTACGTCCAACGCGATCATCAACTGTCGGAATGGAGTGTTAAAACTGTCTTTTGGTAACATGACGGTTAGAATTGAATGTGTTCGATATTAGTCAACAACCTGTGAATCTTGATGATGATGATGTGCATGAAGTTAATATGATTGAAGGATTAATGCAAGATTCGTTGACTAACATTCTATCCGTCGACCCCTTTCAAGCATGTATGGAGAACTTTAACCCTGATTCCTATGATGATGCATACTGTAGTGACGTCCTATCTCTGCTCGAATCTGTACCTCAAATGGACGTCACTGAAAGGAAATATGAAGTGGAACCACCCCTCTCTGATTCCAAGCTTATTCCATCCATTGTTGAGCCACCCAAGCTTGAATTGAAAACATTGCCTAGTACGTTGAAGTACGCATTCCTAGGTTCTTCTGATACTTTACCTGTCATTATTTCATCATGTTTAGACACGGAACAGGAAAGTAAGCTTTTAGAAGTACTTAAGGAACACAAAGAGGCCTTAGGATGGACCATCTCAGATCTCAAAGGAATTAGTCCCACCATTTGCATGCACCCACATTAACCTTGAAGAGAATGCCAAACCATCGAGGGAAATGCAAAGGAGACTTAATCCTAACATGAGAGATGTAGTCAAAGGAGAGATCCTGAAACTACTTGATGCGGGTATCATATACCCAATTCCCGATAGCAAATGGGTTAGTCCCATTCAAGTTGTGCCTAAGAAGTCAGGCATTACTGTAGTTCAGAACGACAAGAATGAATTAGTCCCTACTCGTACAACCACAGGATGGCGAGTATGCATCGACTACAGGAAGTTGAACACAGTAACAAGGAAGGATCACTTCCCGCTCCCTTTCATTGACCAAATGCTAGAACGTGTGTCTGGACACAGTCACTACTGTTTTCTAGATGGCTTTTCCGGTTATAACCAAATTCACATTGCTCCGGAAGATCAGGAAAAAACTACATTCACGTGTCCATTTGGGACGTTTGCTTATAGACGTATGCCCTTCGGGTTGTGTAATGCACCTGCTACTTTTCAGCGTTGCATGATGAGCATTTTTTCTGACATGATAGATAGTTTTCTCGAGATCTTTATGGATGATTTCTCTGTTTTTGGTTCCTCGTTTGACGAATGTTTGAAGCATCTTGCCCTCGTGATATCCAGATGTAAAGAAAAGAACCTTGTTCTAAATTGGGAAAAATGCCATTTTATGGTGAATTCAGGAATAGTTCTAGGACACATCATCTCAAAAAGGAATTGAAGTGGATAAAGCTAAAGTTGACCTCATTCAACATCTACCACAACCTTGCTCTGTGAAGGAGATCAGATCATTTCTAGGTCATGCTGGTTTTTACCGGCGATTCATCAAAGATTTCAGCAAAATCTCCAGACCTCTGTGCTCTTCTCTCCAAAGATGTTGCCTTCAATTTCGATGCTGCTGCTTGTGTAAGGCATGGGAGGAAAAAACCCTTCTCACCACCTCCTATAGTCCGACCACCCGATTGGAAGCTTCCGTTCGAACTTATGTGTGATGCCTCTGATTATGCTGTTGGTGCTGTTTTAGGACAGCGAGTTGATAGACTACCATATGTGATATACTATGCTAGCAAAACCCTTAATGATGCCCAACTCAATTATTCAACTACCGAGAAGGAATTTTGCCGTCGTTTCGCTTTTCATTAGACAAGTTTAGATCTTATCTGATAGGGTCTAAGATCATCATATACACAGACCATGCGGCTTTGAAGTATCTTCTTTCCAAGAAGGATGCTAAAGCTCGCCTTATTCGATGGATACTCTTATTACAGGAATTCGATCTCGAAATCCGTGATAAGAAAGGTTGTGAGAATGTGGTTGCTGATCATTTGTCTAGATTAACTTTAGAGTCTATTGATGAATGTGAGCTGATTAGAGAATCATTCCCAGATGAACAGCTGATGTCTATCTCAGACCTTCCTTGGTTTGCTGATATTGTTAACTACCTCGCTACAGGTAGGATGCCCTCACGTTGGTCGAGACAAGACCGCTCTAAATTCCTGGCTGAAGTCAAACATTTCCTTTGGGATGACCCATATTTGTTTAAGTACTGTCCAGACCAAATCATTAGGAGATGTGTCCCCAACACTGAACAGAAAGATGTGATATCTTTCTGTCATGACCAAGCATGTGGAGGCCATTTCAGTGCCAAGAAAACCGCTGCAAAGATCTTGCAGTGTGGATTCTATTGGCCATCATTGTTCAAGGATTGCCATGATTATTGTGTTGCTTGTGAACGCTGTCAAAAGCTAGGAAGCATTTCGAGGAGAAACATGATGCCATTGAACCCCATTTTGATTGTGGAGATTTTTGATGTTTGGGGGATAGACTTCATGGGTCCATTTCCCATGTCTGACAGCAAGTTGTACATCCTAGTCGCAGTTGATTACGTTTCTAAGTGGGTAGAAGCCATAGCAACCAGAACAAATGACCACAAGGTGGTACTTTCATTTCTAAAGGAAAACATATTTGCACGTTTTGGTACCCCTAGAGCTATCATCAGTGACGGCGGTTCACATTTTCGTAACAAGTACTTTGAGTCTTTAGTACGCAAGTATGGCATAACTCACAAGGTTGCTACTCCGTACCACCCTCAGACTAGTGGACAAGTGGAAGTGTCTAATAGGGAAATTAAGCACATTCTGGAGAAGACGGTCAACCCGTCCAGGAAAGATTGGTCATTGAGATTGAATGATGCTTTGTGGGCCTATAGAACAGCTTATAAGACACCAATTGGCATGTCCCCCTATCGTCTAGTGTATGGAAAGCCGTGCCATCTACCTGTGGAATTAGAACATCGTGCCTACTGGGCAATCAAAGAGCTGAATTTCTCTGGACGAAGCTGGAATTCAAGGAAACTTCAACTCAACGAGTTGGAAGAATTGAGAAATGAGGCTTATGACAGTGCCAAGCTGTACAAGCAGAAGATGAAGATATTTTCATGACAAGCGTATTCTGCGCAAATCCTTCACTCCTGGTCAGAAAGTCTTGCTGTATGACTCCCGATTACATCTTTTTCCAGGAAAACTGCGTTCCAGATGGAAGGGTCCGTACCTAGTACGCACAGTTTTTCCTCATGGAGCTGTAGAGCTGGAGGATGTCTCCAACAAGAACGTTTTCAAAGTCAACGGGCAGAGATTAAAGCCATTCCTTGAGCCATTTCCACCCGACATTGAAACAACCAACCTGGAGGACCCAGTCTATGTGGACTAAACTGGTCCACTCTTTCCCTAAATAACCAAAAAGTTTTCCAAATCTTTCCCTAAAAACCAAAATTTTCGTTTTCCCATCAAAACCAAATGTTTCCCAACAAAACCAAATTTTTTCCAAAAAGTCCAATCCCATTAAAAACCAAATTTTCTTGTAGATAATGTGTTAGTTAAATTTCCTTTTGTGTATATTTTGTGCTCATCCATTGTGACTCCTAATATGATGGATTTTTGCCTTGAATAACGGAGAGTTTTAATCGAGCTCACCGTACAATCGGGTATTCTCTCTCCTTTTACTCTACTCAGCATGTTCCTCTTCATATATTGTTTTATAATTCTTTCCATATTTTGAAACATTGAGGACAATGTTTAGTTTAGGTTTGGGGGTATAGAGTAGATACCATGATAATTTGCTATAATTGAAAACGAACTCCTTCTTCTTTTTGAAAAAAAAAATTAAAATTAAAAAAAAATTGAAAAATCAAAAAAAAAAAATTAAAAAATAAAAAAAATCATAAAAATGGAGCTCATTTACCTTGAAATGTTGACTCTTGTGCAAATATGTATTTTTATTAGGAGTCTTAGTCTAGATATTTAGGCACCCTGATTCTAGCACAATTCACATAGTGATAAGAAATTTGCACGCGCACGATCTACCAATACATGTATGGCCTCGATCTTCAAGGTGTTTGATAGGAAGTTACGATTGCCAATCACTTTAGAATACTGAACGAAACTTGACTAGCTTGTTCTTTGGTTGGTTGGGATAGAAGGTGGAGGTTACATTAAGAAAGACAACCATCGAATTTAACTGGGTGCATCAAAAAGGGCTACCTCTTGCAAAGTGTCATGTAATCTTTTGTTTCCTTTTGTTATGTATCAAAAGTGTTTCCTTGTTCAAAAAAAAAAAAAAAAAAAAAAAAAAAAAAAAAAAAAAAAAAAACGATGTATATATCAAAAAAAAAAAAAAAAAAATCAGAAAAATACAAAAAAAAAATCAAGTATTTATCAATTCCATCATCTCTTGTTCCAAAAATAAAAAAAGAGAATAGTCAATGTAAATAAGAGTCATGTAAAGAGTCATTTTGTTGTAATAAGCAAGGAGGGTGTATGCCATTGATGTACAACGCGAGTAATTGTGAAATACCTCCAACTCATTCACAATTCTCGTAAAGTCCGGACAGCTAGCTAGATTTCGACCTCAGTTCTTAGCCTGAGAAACTATCTCTTGGTGATTAGTAGTCATAACTTCAGATCTTTCTTTACACATGTGTAGATACACTTTACACTCTTATCACATGTCTTTTTTGTTATCAGTGCTAGGATTGTGCCTTCGATAGCTAGATTGACATCTCCATTTTGCTGTGAGCTTAAACTGTTTTGCACATGTCACATTTGATGGAATCTGAGCTTATATTTTGACCTAGTTTGTAGGTACTCTAAGCAAACCTTCACGAGACTTCAACTCGTCCACTAGGGACACTTAGTGGTTTAAAAGGCTTAGTGCATACGCTAAATGCATTCGAGAGACCAGCGACAGTGGTATAGTTAGGATTTCCTTAGTTTTGTTTTACTTGAGGACAAGTAAAATTCAGGTTTGGGGGTATTTGATGAGTGCCAAATATGTATATATTTATCCCTTTTTGTTGGCATTTAACTCATCTTTTGCATTAATTCTACATTTTATCCCATATTCTGTATTTTCATTGTTTTCAAGAATAAATATTTTTCTTACTTAATTTTGCATTTTTAGGTTAATAAATAAAGTTGGATGAGTTGCGGAGCAAAAAGAGCAGAAAAGTAGTGAAAAGCCGGGAGAAATTACGCAAGGAAGCCGCAAAGAATGGAGCGCACGTCCAAAAAGCTGGAAATGGGCTCAAGAAGAAGAAGTTGTTCTTAAGAAGAAGAAGTGGGCTCAAGGTTTTCCAAGCCCAAACTCATTTCCCAAACCCATATTCTATACCCAAAAGCCTAAAACCCAAATCCATACCCGCTTGCGTCTTCAGCCGTCAGATCAGTTCTCAGAAGCATCCGACGGTCGCTCCCTTGCTGTGCATCGAAGTTTGATATCTCCGCCTTACACTACAATACCTAACTCCATCAAGTACCGTTCGTTTCGTTGTATCTCTTCATCCGACGGTCGCTCATCGCCTGCCTCCGCATCGCCGTCAGATCCACCTACCATCTTCCCATCCATCGGTCCAGCTTCGCGAAACATCAAAATCCTCTACACCTGCTCAACACCCTAGTACCCGAACCCTACACCCATTAGCCAAACACACCCTTCTCCCAAATCCATCGAATCCATCTTCTTCCCCTCTCCTGCAACAGTGACCCTTCCCCCAAATCACTCCACCATCCTTTCCCCAAATCATTCAACCATCACCATAACCTCCACCATCACCCGACAGAACAAACCCCCAAACAATCCCCCTAAACCTAGCTGTTTTATCCTCTCTCACCAACTGTCCTAGGTGAGGTTGATAAAACATCTCGATTTAGGGAAATTAATGGTAGCAGAAGATTCAGGAGGGAGCATAAGGACGATTCAAAGCATGGGTGCTCGATTTCAAGGCTCAATTTTCAACAAATTAGGTAACCCTATTTTTCTGATTTTTGGGAAAAGGGGGAAGAACCCTAATTTTAATCTGTGGGTATAAATATGTACTGTTGGGTTGTGTTATAGACTATCTCTGGGCTAGCCAGTGAACAATTTATTGAATCAATTCTCAATTTCCCAATTTCTGTTTAGCAACAGTTGAATGTGTGTTTCTTGTATGTATGTTGCATTTGAATTTAGTCTGTTGGATGAATGCTTTGGTTATACTCATGTCTAGCATGAGCTAATTCACTGCAACTAGGGCTCTGATGAAGCCTAGTGCACTGTTGGATGATGCATGGTTAGGATATTATTCTTATTGCCTGTTTGCTTGAGCAATGAGAAGTACTCAGTGCTCTGGCATGCCTGTGATTGATTGTGCTGTCAAAAGACAATCAATTCTAGGGGCATATCAGTGAGCAAGCTGATTTTCATCTCATTCTAGATGTATGCATAGGAACTCCAACTAAACCTAGATTGCATTGCTTGATTAGGGCACAAGGTGGATTCAATTGCCTTAGTTACTTCACACAATTCTGCATTTTGCTCTTTGTCAGTCACTATTACTCAATACCCTTGCCTTAGGCTGCTGCCTTTGTTTCACTTCTACTCTAGAAACTTGTCACTGTCACTATAGTCACTGCCATTAGCTCACTGTGAACTTAGCTAGGAAGACTTCTTGTATGCTCCTCTCCCTGTGGACAAACCCCCACTCATCACTATATTATAAATCTTGACCTTGTATACTTGCAAGCTTTTGTGTGTCTTTGCTTGTCACACCAACCCCTACATGAAAGAACGACGAAATAATTAATCACGGAATAACACAATAAAAGAGGGAAAACCAATGTAAAGAATGTAATATTCTACAGTGAACAACATATTAACCTTGGCCAATGAACCCAATCTTTATTCATAATTTTGAATGACTTGAATCTGCAAATCTGTTCAGTTCTTCAATCCAGTTAAAAAAAACCTTTCAATTTCCCTTCTCAACCAACACTGGAGCCACTTCTTTGGTTGGAATGTTGAATTTATTAAAGATTAATGGCACCTGGTGCAATCAAAATATGATAACCAGCATAAGTAACCACAACGGATTAACAAATCATAAGATATTTACATATACAAAAAGGGGATTGAGAATACATATTCCAGAGTGAGGTACTGATATGAATATTTAGCTAGCATATAACAGCCACCTTGTTTAGTTTTTTATGTATATAGATACATTTCGAACTAGTATAACCAGCCTCATCTAAATTGAGTACATCAGGCCACATGTATAACCATTTGCTACTAAGAGTGCCTCTACAGCCTACACAGGAAAAGCTTTAGACAAACTAGCCAACCAAATTGAAATCAAGTCCTTCAAACAAACTATTCGCACTGTTTAGACAAAATATGTCAATACTAGTTAATCCAGTTCAACTTCCCTTCAATGAACCACATATGTGAGTACTAATTCTAGACATTCAACACATTGGAGCAGGCAATTCTTATTCTACATTGGATCACAACAAAATTGAACTCAGAACACACAAATGGAGCAATTGAAAACTCTCTAAAATCATGAAACCCTCTTTTCTTCATTACTGTCATGCAAATAAGAAAGGAACAAACTACCCATATTGTTGATTTTAATCAAATTTTAAACCAAACCCATATTGTTCTATGTTGATTATCAAAAAACCTAATTCAAATTCTAATGCAAAAAAAGTCACTGAAAAAAACCTAATTCAAAAATCAAAAATCAATATACCCTAAATTGAGCTTTGGTTACAGATCGATCTTCAACTTCGGGAAATTGGTGGAGGTGGTTAGTCGAGATATGGGTTACAGATCGATCTTCAACATTGTGTGGTGGTGATGAAGTTGGTGAAGTAATCTCCTGAGATCGATGAAGTTAAAAAGGATGGTAATGAACGGAGCTGTTGGAGTCGTAGACGATGAAGTTGCCAGTGGTTTGAGTGATGGAGGTGCTGCTATACCGAAGTGGTTTGAGTGATGGTGGTTTGAGTAATGGTGGTTTGAGGTGAAGTTTCTCCGTCGAACACACTGGGGAGATGCAGTTGAGGGAAAAAAAGAAAAGGATAAGGAAGGAATAAATATGAGAATGATGTTAAACAAAAAAAAAAACAAAAACTTAACGGCTGTAGATGAAATAGAATTAAAAATTAAATGAATGGGTGGTTATGATGTGATGATATACATAGAATATTCCAAAGGAATAATCCCAGTATATGGTTGGATTCATCGTTCTTACGAAGTCCCCGACTTAGAGTAGTCCACTCATCGCCAGGTTTCGATCTCGGATCCATGTTATGTCTCGAAGTTTCCAAAACCGGTCAGGTTTAAGGGTTGGAGGAATATTATGAAAGTATCTTACCTATGAATCGACAGATTCATCGTTCTTATGAAGTCTCTAAGTTAGAGTAGCCCACTCACCGCCAGGTTTCGATCTCGGAGCCATGTTATGTCTCGAAGTTGCCAAAACCGGTCAGGTGTAAGGGTTGGAGGAATATTCTGAAAGCATCTTACCTATAAATCGACAGATTCATCGTTCTTACGAAGTCCCCGACTTAGAGTAGTCCACTCATCGCCAGGTTTCGATCTCGGATCCATGTTATGTCTCGAAGTTGCCAAAACCGGTCAGGTTTAAGGGTTGGAGGAATATTATGAAAGCATCTTACCTATGAATCGACAGATTCATCGTTCTTATGAAGTCTCTGAGTTAGAGTAGTCCACTCACCGCCAGGTTTCGATCTCAGAGCCATGTTATGTCTCAAAGTTGCCAAAACCAGTCAGGTTTAAGGGTTGGAGGAATATTATGAAAGCATTTTACCTATGAATCGACAGATTCATCGTTCTTATGAAGTCTCTGACTTAGAGTAGTCCACTCATCGCCATGTTTCGATCTCGGAGCCATGTTATGTCTCAAAGTTGCCAAAACCGGTCAGGTTTAAGGGTTGGAGGAATATTATGAAAGCATTTTACCTATGAATCGACAGATTCATCGTTCTTATGAAGTCTCTGACTTAGAGTAGTCCACTCACCGCCAGGTTTCGATCTCGGAGCCATGTTATGTCTCGAAGTTGCCAAAACCGGTCAGGTTTAAGGGTTGGAGGAATATTATGAAAGCATCTTACCTATGAATCGACAGATTCATCGTTCTTATGAAGTCTCTGACTTAGAGTAGTCCACTCACCGCCATGTTTCGATCTCGGAGCCATGTTATGTCTCGAAGTTGCCAAAACCGGACAGGTTTAAGGGTTGGAGGAATATTATGAAAGAATCTTACCTATGAATCGACAGATTCATCGTTCTTATGAAGTCTCTGACTTAGAGTAGTCCACTCACCGCCAGGTTTCGATCTCGGAGCCATGTTATGTCTCGAAGTTGCCAAAATCAGTCAGGTTTAAGGGTTGGAGGAATATTATGAAAGCATCTTACCTATGAATCGACAGATTCATCGTTCTTATGAAGTCTCTGACTTAGAGTAGTCCACTCACCGCCAGGTTTCGATCTCGGAGCCATGTTATGTCTCGAAGTTGCCAAAACCGGTCAGGTTTAATGGTTGGAGGAATATTATGAAAGCATCTTACCTGTGAATCGACAGATTCATCGTTCTTATGAAGTCTCTGACTTAGAGTAGTCCACTCACCACCAGGTTTCGATCTCGGAGCCATGTTATGTCTCGAAGTTGCCAAAATCGGTCAGGTTTAAGGGTTGGAGGAATATTAAGAAAGCATCTTACCTATGAATCGACAGATTCATCGTTCTTATGAAGTCTCTGACTTAGAATAGTCCACTCACCGCCATGTTTCGATCTCGGAGCCATGTTATATCTCTAAGTTGCCAAAACCGGACAGGTTTAAGGGTTGGAGGAATATTCTAATGGCACCGATATTATTTATAGATAGACGGATTCATCGTTTTTACGAAGTCTCTGACTTAGAATAGTCCACTTACCAGTTACCGCCAGGTTTCGAGCTCGGAGCCAGGTTATATCTATGTTACTTAGAATGTTACCACCAATTTTTTTTTTTTGTAATTTTGTCTAATCCAACGTACCAAAGTTAGGGGAAGCAACTGCTACTAAATATAACGGTGGGAATCTTGTGTTTGTTTGTCATAAATTGTGTTTCTTTGCCAATCCGTATGCTTTTGCTTAGACCAATCAGAATATTCCACTTTCCCGCCCCAGATCCCGCCCAAATTTGGTCACCTGTCTGCCCAAGAAATTTTCAGACAATATTTAATGTTTGACCACTGCAACGTGTCCTATCCCATGTTAATTCCCCCCAGTATTTTCACAACGCGCCCAAAATCATTATTCTCTTCACTCTTCACAAAAATAAGAAAAAAATCTCTCACCTATCGCCATGTCTGCAACTGTGAATCTCTAACCCTAACAATCTCTTATCGAAAAACCCTAACAATCTCTCATCAGAAAACCCTAACAATCTCTCATCAGGAAACCCTAACAATCTCTCAATCACTCAAACTCTTCAGAAAACCATAACTATCTATTAATCTGAGAGCTCTTCAACTTTGAAGAAAACCCTAACAAATTTTCAAGAAAAGGATTTCACGAAGGGGTAATCTCTCATACTCTCAAATCTTAAGAAAATAATCTCTTTGTTCCAGTTTTCTATTTTAGTAATTTTGAGTTTTTTTTTTTCTTCACATAAATTTTCAGATCTTCACATGCAATTTAGGATTTGTTGTTTCCATGATGAAATTGGTATTGGGTCCTATTTAATTTTGGGAATTTTCGATTTTAGGTCTTTTTATGATGATTTTCATTTCGATGATTGTCTCTGCAGCTCATGTTCTAGTTTTTTAGGTCTTTGTTCTGTGTTATAACAAAAAATCCCCCCTTTGTTCGATGCATGAAGTATAATTTAGACTTGGTAAGAATTTGTGATTTGATAGGTGTAGCCTTATTCTCTTTAGGTGTATGATTTGATTATATTTGTGCCAAAGCATGAAGTTTAGCCACTGTGATTATATTTTTGCAGGCATAACTGCAATAATGAAGACTAACAAGGAAACAATAAAGAAAAAGCTGGTCAGGGAGTTGGCCATAAAGGTAAAGGCTTCTCATCTCAATTTCAGTGTAAATAAATTTATTCACCATATCATTTTAACTAACTTATATGCATTGTTGTTGCAGATGAAAAACAAACAGTCCAAAACTGATAAAGGTTCTCCATATGCAGAACCGTCCCTTCCACCTGAAAGTAGGCGATCATAACCAAGGAACAAGAAGTTTGCGATAAAGGTAAATACTTTTCATCTCGATTTCACAACAAACTACTTACCTTCTCATTTTAACTAAGCTACACTTTTTGCAGATGAAAAACAAGCAGAACACTCAACAGTCCCCAACTGAAAGTGCTTCACTCACTTCAAAGCTGCAAACCCCGAATCAAACCAAGTCCGCAGAACCATTTCTTTCACCTGGAAGTAGGCGATCATCACAAAGGAACAAGAAGTTAGAACCAAGTGCTGCTGTTTCTTCTCTAACTAAATGTGCAACAACTCCAAAGCGTCGTCGACAACCTGAAAGTGCTAAAATGTCATCACCAACTACAAAGAGACAGGATACTAGGAAGAAGAATGTGCAATATGAAAGTGCTCAACATTCACAGACCACAACTACAAAGTCCCAATCAAAAAGCTCTGAAGGAGATACTGAAAAATCTGGAGTGGGGCGAAAGAATGTAAAGCGAAAACTTGACACAAGCAACACATGCCCATGTCTGAATGTTCAACTTAGGGATCCACACGACACTCTCACAGATTTTCAAGATGAAGAAGAAGAGGAAGAGGAGGAGGAAGCTGTGGAAGAGGATAACTCTGACCATGTGGAGCCTGATGTGGAAGAAGAAAATGATAATGGTAATGGTGATGAGCCTGAATTGGAAGAAGAAAATGATAATGGTAATGATGATAATGATAATGAGGAAGGTGAAGAAGGAAAAGAAGCGAAGAAAAGAAAATATGTTCCACGTGGTCCAACCCAGATGTATGCACTGAAGTTAGATTCTGCTGATCCGAAAAGAACAATTTCCTTCAACGCTAATGAACAACCGATTGGTGATCCATCTGTGCAACTTGACAGTGTGCTAGGGGTGCTTGTTCGAAAACTTCCATTAACGTACAAGGATTGGAGACTTGTCCCTTATGAAGCCAAAAAAACATATGGAAGATAGTCTCGTTTCGCAATTGATAACTCTTTAACTCTTTTCATTCGTCAATAATTATTTAAGTCATAGTCAACAATTATTTAATTCATAGTGTATTCTAATTCAATTATTTAAATTTATTTGTAGAACCGATTCATTGTGCCTGAGTATTACAAAGACTATTATTTCAGCAAGATGGGAACTTATCTTAGAGAAGCAAGGTGAAGGAAAGATGGTTTGGTACTCGACGCTTTGGATCAGCTACAAGGGGAAGAACAAAAGAAACGGCTGGAGAAGTTAATGCCCATGACCATGACAGTTAGGAAGTGGGAAGAGTTTGTGAAACATGTAGACTCTATTGAATTCAGAGTAAGTAATTTCTATTATATAGAATGCCTATATATTTGTATTAAAAACTTTAAAGTCTGTCAAATGATTTTTTTACTTTTCTATTCAGGTCAGAAGAATAAAAATGCAAGAAAATCATTCAAAACACACCACCCCACATACCATAAGTCGAGAAGGTTACGCCCGATTGGAGGTGAAATTGGTATGTTCTACAGTCTTGATATTCACCATGTGAAAGATATTGCATCGTTAAAAATATAATTGTTTGAAGTTCTCTACAAAGTTTTATCTTAGAAATATTCTGAGATAATACCATGTTGTTATGCTATTCTTGATGACTCATGTACTGATACATTTATTTGGCAGCAAAAAGAGCAAAACACAACCAAAGAGATTGATAGAGCGATAATCTGGAAAGTTGGTCATAAACAGCGCAAAGGAAAGAAACCACATCCTGGTGTTGTAGAAGCTTTGGTATGAAATCTTGTCATGTTACTTTGTTTTATTTGTGTGTGCTTGAAAAAGTCAAAAATATCTGATGTTTTACACGCTTACACATGAAAAACTTGAAAAAGCTCGAGAAAAGTATCATGTTGATTGTTGATCATCCGTGACAGATGATATTCTTGCAAAGGCCTTTGGTGAGGACAAGAAAACTAAAGGGAGACTTAAAGGAATTGGTTTTGGAGAGACACGTAAAAAGGTTGTTGCGAAGTCCCACTATAAGATGATGATTAAAGAGTGTCAAGAATCCTATAAAGCATTGAGTGATCGAGTGGTGCATCTAGAGGTGAGAATTTAACTTGTCTTTTATTAGGTCTCCTTTTCTTGATAAACTCAAACTCGATAATGCCCCTCATACTGCTGATTGGTCTTAATATAGGGAACGAAATCAAAATGTGTCTGTAATGGAGTCTTACCCTCTCACATGTTAAGTCCCAGCAACAATCATGAGGCTAGCACTAGCAGAAATGTTATCTGTAATGAAAGAGTCTCAACTGATACCACTCCAAGTCATGTCAGGAAACAAAATGAGGTTCAAGTGCCAAAGAGATTCCAAGTTTGCAAGTTGTTAAGATGGTACAAGGAGGACGAGGTGGTTGCAGAGGCTGAAATTGCTGAAACAGATCCAAGTAAGCAGATACATGGAAAACCAATCAGTCTTGGAGCCTACACTGTATGTGTGAAGGTTTCTTATGTGGATGATTCTCTTGTCTACCAAGCTACTTCAGAAGTCAGAACTGTTCATGATGGTGTTTCAAATTTTATCACATGGCCCAAAGATAGAATAATCTACCAATAGACTTCTTAATCTTTTGTGATCTTTTTGGAGACTTAATTTTTGGTAACAAACATATCACTGCCACTTTTTTATATGTTTTGTGTATATCACATTGGTATGTGAATGCTTTAACTCTGGGTTTGGTTTAATTTGAATGAATCTTTCAGTTTAATCCAATTGTTTATTTACATTTCAGTTTAATCTAGTTGTTTCTTTACATTTCACAAATAGTAGTGACAAAAGTGAAATATATATTCTGAAATATGGGTTTGATCTTATTCACAAGTATTGTAAAATAGTTTATTTACAATCATAACTATGTGTTGTCCAAGATAGTCCTACTACACATAGTATATTTGTATCAAGGTACTTCTACGATGCTAACAAAAGTACTAACTGTAATATTCACAATACTAATAAGTGTTGTGTTAACAATTTCTGCTACCAATGACAATAATTGTAAAAACAAATGTTCTACAATGCTAACAAGTGTACTGACTGTAATATTCACAATACTAGTAAGTGTTGTGTTAACAATTTCTACTTCATACCACAATCATTGTAAAATGAAATCTTTCAACATCAGCAGGTGTTGTTCAGAATAGTTATACAACTCAAGGAAGGGTAGTGAGAGGAATATTCACAATACTAATAGACACCGTGAAAAGGTTTTCAACTACATAAACTAGATATTGTGAAACAGTTACTTTACAACATAAGTTTGTGTTGTCCAAGATAGTTCGCCAATTCATACAAGTGTTGTGCAAATATTATTCATAATACTGGTAATTGTTGTTGCATATGTTTCTACGATATGCTACTTATGTTGTCCACGATTGTTCTACAATACAAGCAAGAGTTGTGTTAGGTTATCAAAAAAAATCGAAAGAGAATCACAACATTGAAAAACTATTGTCGAACCATGAACCACATCACCCTTTACAACACTTGTCAACCATTGTAGAAAAATTTGGACTTTCTACAATACCCCCGTTCCACAATGCATGAAATGGAGTTGTCGTGGGGGTACTGCAAATCTTATCTTTTGTCGTCAATGATGATTTTTCCCGTAGTGGTAGTCGTATATTCCGTAAGGTTTTCCTTATGTTGAGTATGTGAACGATTAAGTTATTCATCTCCGTATGATTACCTTAGTCGTAGCTCCGTAAGTTTACTTATGTTGAGCCCTTTAAATTAAATTGATTACTTTTGTGGTTTGATTTAGTTGTGTTTTCAATTGAATTAATCATGGCTTTACTTGTGATTAATTTGGTTGAGCCTTGGATATAGAAAATCATTCCTATGGTTTTTTGTGTCCAATTAAAAATCCTTCTTTTCTTTCGAAATTAAGGTCGCTCTTGTTGTTCTTTCGGGAATGACATCAAATAGGGGAGAGTTCTTTTGAACTTGTGCTTAATGGTAATACCTTGTGGGGAGTGCGGTTGTGGAATTTTATAGGGGTTATCTTGTATCTTAAAACTCCTTGATGAATCTTGTTAGATTCGGCTATTAGATTGCATCTAAATTAAGTTGGTATGTATATTTTCTTTTGGTCATGAAATGTCTCTTGTGAAAATTTCATTATGATCCCATTCTTGTACCTTTGCCAATTTTATTGACAAAAAGGAGGAGAAATATTGTAGTTCACACTACAAATACAAATGGTTTTCGGATCATTGTGTAAGGGGGAGTGATACATATCAACATAGTATTATTGTTAAAGTCGCGATACAATTGGACTTTGATGTTATATAATAATACTATGACACTGTATAATAATGATCGAGAATCTCGATTTCTCTCATTGTTATAGCTACGGATCTTCAACAATGATGGTGTTAAACTTACAACCTTTGGGATCATTGGAGTACTTGGAAGGACGAAGATTTCAAATGTTGAAGATTATACTATGGAATAGGAGCCACTAAAGTTTATCTTCTTTGCATTCCATATGTATTAATAGTTTTGTCACTAAAATTGACAAAGGGGGAGATTGTTAGAGCATAGATCGGTCAAGCTCGCATGCGTTGCTATCTAAAGCATGTTGGTCAATGTTAGTGTAGGATCAGAATCTCGCAACGATAATATCTCAGCGAAATTATCAACAACACAACACAACAGCATCGCAGAACAATTTCAGAAATGATACGATAGACGACGTCAGCTAGGATCACGAAAAAGATGTGATAGTCCTGCGAAAATTAGAGAGCTTGCGAAATTAACATTTGTAAGGTTGCGAGAATGTCACAGACCATACCCGAAAATAAAGGGCAGATTAGCTGTCATCCACTATGTATTTCCCTATAAATAGTCATTCAAGTTGTACAGAATGGGAGAGATACTTTTTGAGTAAGAAACAATTAAATAGGAGAGAGAAAGTCTAGAGAAGAGGTCATTCTTGATTTCTTTATCTTTTTTTGTAAGAATATTCAAAGATTGATCAATAAAATTAAGAGTGTAAACCTAAAAATGAGTTGATTAATAATGAAATCATATGAGGGGTTTAGTGTAGGATTTCCTGCAACTACATAATGGCGCTAGAAACAGGGAAGGATTGAATATTATTCTAGAATAAGCTGAAGATTAGTATTGAGATTTGTGAAGATTTAGAGTGATTAATTAAGAATTTTACATAATTTCTTGCAATATTGTTAACATTGAAGAAATGGCTAGAAGAAGAAATACATCCGAACAACTGACTACTGTTAGAAGAAGTAAGAGAATTGTTGGGAGAGAAAGAAGTGAAATGGGAGAATTTACTAGAATGAGAAATAATGGAGAAAATCAAATTCAACCACCAATTCAATAAACACTAGTACAAGGAAGGAATACAGATTATGATAGGGTGAGTATACACACATGGCAATCAAATTCGGCAGAAAAAGTAGAAGAAGAGCAAAAAAACAGAAACCATAGACAGGTAGAGAGAAATCAAGAAGCAGATGAAGGAATAATTCATGGATATGAGGAAATTGGAGCGTTAGAAACGTTGAGACGAAGAATACATGAAGAAAGAAGAGTTGAGGCAGAGCAACGTGCAAATCTAACAAAGTAAAATCACGAATTAAGGATGGAGAATATAAGACTACATAATAAAAGATCGAGAAGTATTACAAAATCATATTCAAGATCCATTAGAAGAGAAATAAGGCGAAACTCACCCACAATCAATGCTGGAAACAATATTCAAGAAGAAATATCAAATCCTAATGAAGAATATCGAGAAAATAGAGAAAGAGCTGATGATCATTACATTCCACAAAATGAAACTTTTGATGATGGGAAAAATGGTGGAAATCAAGAGAACGGACAATGTCAGGGACGAAATGACCAGGATGGCGAAGGAAATCGAGAGGAAGGAAGAAGAATTTTACATGAAAGAGAAGCTCAAAGAAATCAACATACGATTGAAGAAGAAATTGAAAGACATTATGTTGAACAAGCACGTTTAATCTGCGAACGTGAAAGATTGAGAGTGGAAATGGAAGAACAAGAGCTTCAGGAGACAATTCGCCTGAACAATCACGAAAATCGAGAAAGAATACGTATACAAAACCAGAATAACGGTAATCTCAATGAAGAGTATGATAGAGTACAAAGGATGGATGAAAGACAGCGAATGGAATTGATAAGAAATGAACAAAATCATGGAGGGGAAAATGAGAGACATCATCATATGCGAATTTTCAAGATAGAGATGAGGAAGAGAATCGCAGAAGAAGACGAGATGAGGATGATGAATAAGAAATGCAAAATTTCGCGAGAGAAGAAAGACATGAACGTAGAAGAAGCGAGGCGAAATTAAAAAGACCAATGGATCACAATTCAGGTGTAAATAAATAGATCTTAAAAGAATTAGAAGAAATGAGAGGAATGTTAAATAATAGAGGAGAAGTAGGCAGAAGACAATTAGATAAAGATATAGAAGAAGCTGCGAAAACTCCATTTACAAGGGAAGTACAATTAGGAGGAATACCACTGAAATGCAATTTGCCCACATTAACCAGCATTTTTGATGCGACAACTTGTGCAATTCAACACATTAAAGCCTATGTGAGGTGCATGTTGCAATGGGAAAATCATGATGCCGTATTGTGCAAATATTTCGCATCCAGCTTAACAGGAGAGGCGTTAAAATGGTTTGAAGGTCTACCAAAGAATACAATAACATCCTTCAGTCATTTGCAGACTACATTCCTAGGGGCATATATAAGTAATAATTCTTCGCGGCATGGTATAGAAGATGTGTTTGGATTAAAACAAAGGATTGGCGAAAGTTTGAAGCATCTGACTAAAAAATGGAGAACTATGTGTAGCGAAATGGCTGGCCGTGTAGATGAGAGATATCTTATATTATCATTTATCAATGCTATGTTTGCAACAAACCTATTGTATGTCCAAATTTTCAGAGTCAAGAATACGATCACAATGACTGAATTGCGAGAACTTCAAGAAAAATACATTGCTCTAGAGGAAAGGCAAAATGAAATGGAATCATATCCATTTGCGAACACCAGCTCACAAACAGCAAATGCAAGCTTATTACTAAGCTAATAAACACAGTAGCGAATACTTCGCAAGTAGAACAAGAGAAGGTGACGGGTAACAATCAACAGAAACTGGTGGCTATGGGAAGCCGAGATCAAGAAGAGTATGAAAGAGAAACAAATTCTACAATCGTGGTGGAAATAACAAGATTCAAAGACTCCATCAACCAGAAGAAACTTATGGAGGTCAAAGACAAAACTATAATAGAGGACAAGGAGGTCACAAGGTAGTATGGTAAGAAATCAAGATGCCACCTCTAAATGCAAGTGTGGAGAAAATATGGGAAGCTATAATTTTGATGGAGAATATACCAACACCATGGAACATGGGAACGGAACCACTTCCAAACCACAGAAGCCATGAGTTTTGTTCTTATCATCATTTTCATGGACATACAACAAATGACTGCAGAAATGTAAAAAGAATTATTTTGAGAATGATAGATCAAGGAAAACTAAACCACTTTTTGGTAGGGCAACCACAATCTCAACCACTGCCACCACCACCAGAGGATCACAAAGTGAACACGATGAAAAAGAAGGAAACATTCTTCATAGAAGTTGGTGCAAAAGCAAAAAGTCTATTCTGTCACTCTATCGTACATTCATATAATACAATTGAAGATTTTCATGACAATGTTTTGAGTAGAGTGTTCGCAAGAGATAACGATGGAAGAGAAATCATGAATATTGCGAAAATCTCGCCACTAGAGGAATGGCAGAAACAGATCATTTCTTTTACCGCAGAACAAATTCCCGAAGGAGAAGAGGTGCATGACAATCCATTGGTAGTAAAATTAGAAATTAATCCAAAATCGAAAGAAGATGAGGATGATGAAGCTGAAGATTCATGGGCAATTAATAGAATTCTAATCGATACTGGAAGCTCTGTGAACATCTTATTTTATCATAATTATAAAACCATGGGTGGAAGAGATGATGATCTTATACCATCAACATATAAGATATATGGTTTTAATGGTACTGCTAACAAGCCTAAAGGGGAGATTATTATGCAAATTCCATTGAAGGGAATATCTTCCGAAATCTTATTTTGTGTCGTTGATGTAGAATCACCCTACAATGTGTTAATTGGTCGACCTTGGCTACATGGGATTCTAGGTGTAGCTTCAACTTTCCACCAATGCATCAAATTCCCTCACCCCAGTGGTGTGGGAATCATAAAGGGAGATTGGGTTGAGGGAAAGAGGTGTTACGAAACTGAGATAGAATCTTGCGAAGGAAGAGCAAACAAGAAGGAAAACTGGCGACACAAAATCAAAGATACACAAAGAAGTGAGAGGTTGATGGTGGATGCAATCGAAAGGAAAGGATAAGAGATGTTTCGAAACTAATGCTAGCTCAGAATAAAAATGATGAACATACCACTACCAAGGAAGCAGTAGCAGAAAATAATAAAGAAGCAGAGGATGACAAAGGTAATAAAAACAAGAAATGTATGAATGATTAAGTTGTTGCGATACTCTCGCAATAAGTAAAATTCTCAAAAATACATTTGATTGAATGGCAAAATTGAGATTGCGAAATTCAGATACAATATGATGATTTGCGAGACTCTCGCAGAGATAATGAATTTTACAGAAGACAATCAGAGAAAAATGACAAAAAAGAAAGGGTCAAACCGTTATGGTGTACACCCTAGTTCGCGAATACAATTTCGCAAGAGGCAAATGTAATACCTAAAGTACGTCATATAAGGGAGTACCTATTGCATGGCTCAGGGAAAGGATACACCTCCACCGGAACCTGAGTCATGGAGATTTGGGGTCAATAAAGCCCATCCGGGAGAGTCACCTTGGATTCTCATCTTAAGCACATGACTTAGGTTGGGAGACTAAGGTAATAAGGACTCTCCAAAGGAGTGCAGATCTGATCAAGGCGCCGAGGTACACGGTTGAGTCAAGAGTGCCAGGGACGTTTGAAGCGTACTTTTCCATTCTTGACAAGTCTTGGCTTATACTGCACTCGACCTGAAGAAAACCCCACTTAGGGTGCAGTCTCGTAATCATAAGCCCTATAGGTAAAAGGGATAAGAGGCTGCGAAAACAACTGGTTGTTGTTAAGACTGGATGGGAGGAGCTAACCTTGTATGGTAGAAGTACTCCTCCTTGAAGGGGCCACCAGGGGGAGATAAGGGCGGCACCCTCCATTAGGGAGCTGATAAGTGTCTTAATACGCAAATGTCATGAGGCTTTTTATTCGCAAGGGTATTAAGGCTTGTCATATTTGTGCAACAATCCTAAAGAGGCAATAATACTAAAGAAAATGATAAGATGAGATCCATGGGTTTTTGCATGAAAGTGCGAAGACGTCCTGCGATTTCGTCGCAAGACGGCAATGTCACGGGGCTTTATTTTCGCAAGAATATTTAGACCTGTCATATTTTCGCAACATTCCTGATGAGGCCATAATACAAAAGAAAACGTTAAGGCAAGATCAATGGGTTTTTGCATGAAAGTGCAAGGACGTCCTGCGATTTTGTCGCAATGACAAAAGGTGGCATAATAAGACCTATAATTAGGAAAGCAAAATAAGACCACACATGAATGAGATTCTAAAAATAATCAAAATTCACTTCGCATAAGATAGCGAAATTATACATAATTAACTGCGAAATTGAGGCATAAAATAAGAAAAATTTATAAAATCTCTCATTTGGATACAAATAACAGAGGAAAGTATGGGAATGAATGAAACTAGAAAATGTTATTTGTCTCCATATGATAGATTTACTCAAAGATTCAAAAATTAATGATTATATTAATTAACTGTACTGCAAGGAAGAATTGTTTTAATGAATGCAGGTCAAAATGAAAGAAACACAAATATACAGAAAGAAGGAATAAATATACAAGTATTACAGAGAATCAAAGAAAAAAATAAAGACTACTTCTTAGTTGATCCTTCATTATCTTCATCAGACTTGTTCTCTTCTTCGTCTGCGTCGGAATCTTCATCACCATTAGAACTTTCATCACCATCAGATTCTTCATCATCAGCTTCGCTATCAGAAATAATCAGACTAGGAGTATTCTGTGGAATCTCTTCCAAGAGACAAGGATAATCAGAATGAGGAATATTATGATCGTCACAAACCATTTGGATAGTTTGATTACGAAAATGCATGGCATCATTCTTAAAATTCGCAACAGTGATCTTGATTTGATTCTTTAATCTAGAATACTTGTCGTTGCGAGAAGAAAGATTCTTTGCTTTTCACGATATCTATTTTCAGAATCTGCGAGCAAAAGACAATCAATTATTAACTCGATGAAAATTCATAAGAAGCAAAAGATTAGTAAAGAAGAGCAGTTAGTAACCTTCTCTGTCAGAAATCATATCTCTAATCAAGGTTGTATGCTCAACTTGGAGACTAACATTCACACCTAAATATTTTCTAGCATCATCTAAGATTTTCGCAGCCCAAACAAATTCATCCTCATTACTTATAAGAAGACGAGAACGAATTTGATTTTCCCTTTCGCAGAGTTCGATGTTCTTGCGGTTAGCTTCATCTCGTTCAAGTTGAACTTCAAGAAGAGTCTCTTGGAATTTGGCCAAAGCCTTGGAACCTTGGTCAGAGATGCGATACTTATCATCTATGAGACCGCTAATTTTAGTTCTTAACTCATTGGTTTTCTCTTTAGAATCAAGAAGGAGACGCTTAAATCGGTTGGCTAAGCCTAAACTAGATCTATGGTCAATTTCTAAGAGGCGAAATTTAGATCTAAGCTCATTTAGAGAAAGAGATGAAATTCTATCATTTGAGAAGTTATTTAAGGAATTGTTAAGACGCTCAAGAAGGGTATCATTATCCAAGGCATTAGGAAATGAACGAAGAAGGGTAGCTTCATCAGAAAGACCATAAATGTCTGCAAAAAGGATCATTTAAATAAGATAAAACAACAGGATGAATGGATTAAGGAAAAGAGAAATGTAACATTCCGTAAAGATGATTATTAGCTTGCTGAAGACTAGAGATTTTTTTCTTATACGAAGAAGAATAAATTTCTAATTGTCTATTTTTCTCGCGAAGACCTTTAACTTCAGCTTCCAATTCTTCATTCTTTGTGCGAAATTGAAGATTCTTCTTTTCAAGATTTTCGCGTCTTCTCTCTAGGTCTGAGGCAACAACAAAAAAAGCTTTTCCAGCCTGCGAGAAAATATAAAAAATATTAATATAGAAATTTTTTTTGAATTATGACAATGAAGAAGTAAAAGGATAAAATATACCATACTATTGAGAGAATGCAAGAAGTCGGGAGTCACTGATCTAGAAACTCCACCAAGAGAGCTATCACCATCCATTAAAGGGACATTGCAAAGGGTATCGAGAGCTTTGCAGGTATTTGCGAATTGGCTATCTCCCATTCCTTGTAGAGAATCAGAAAAGAGGCCAGAGAGCTTAGCCATAGAAGATTCAGGTGGAGAATCTTCACTTGCAGCAAGATCATCATTATCCTGGTCATCCTTGTCACCTTCAGAATTTTCTTGAGGAGGAATATTTGAAGGGGAAGAAGAACGGACTTTCCTTTTGTTTGAAGGAGGAGCAGTTGATTTTCCTCTGCGAAGAGCACATTTACCTTTATCACCAGTCTTCGCAACATCAGCAAGTTCTTCTATTTCAGCAATAATCTTCGTACACAGATAGAAATAAGAAATGGAAGCAACATTATACAGTTTAAAATCATAAGAGAAAATTTCTTACCTCATCTGTGTATGAGCGAAGAGCTAACAGAGTACTAGCTTTCCCAGTCCTGTTATAACTATCTTTCAGTTTCTGGATCTGCAGAATGTCGCGAGAGTTAGCGAACATAATAATAAAGAAAAGTAAAGAAATATAAAGTGAGCTAAACGGGAAGAAACATACCTCTTTCTCCTTCTCGGGCCAAGAGAAAACCCAAGGTTGATAAGCAGCGAGATTCGCAGGAAGAACATTTGACCCAGCAATGTAAGGTCCTTTTAGCATTAAAGGAAAAACACACCATTTATAATCTTTGGATTGGCGAGGAGTTGTGTTCTTACCAGAATGACATTCAATGTCTTGCATAAGAATTTTAGCTTCATCAATGTTATCTTTCCTTTTTAAGAGAATACCCCAGCGAGTATTCTCTTTCTTCATGGAGATCAGTTCATAGTTCTCAAAGAAACTCACTATTGTGTATTTCTCAGAAATTATCTCTAAGTCTGCGAATTTAGGATCCCTAAGTTCTTTGGAATATAGAGATCCTTTACCAGCACCACGGTTAGCGAACTCTAACATTAGACGGATGCAGTCCCCATTCAGTTGGAAGATAGCTCGCGAAAATCCCGAGTGAGCGAGAATTTCATAGAATAAAGGAAGATTTGGGTCATAAATAGGAATAGGGATACCTGCGAGAATATGACCTAGCGAAATTATGATTGATTGATTATCACAATACTGATCAGAGAAAAGTTTGACAGAAATAATTGATTTGGCATTTTGACCAGGAATGGTAGAAAGTGTGAAACCTTTATCAGCAAGATCTTTTTGGACATCTTTTAAAGTCTTCTCATGTCTATGACCACTTGGATCCATATTTGAATAAAGAATATGGGAATGAATGAAAAGAAAGAAGATTGAAGGGGGAAAATTACAGCAGCAGAACTTGTAGAGAGAATAACAGAGTTGCAGAGATGAGAGAACAAAAAGAGAAGAGAAAGTAAAAAGAAAGTGGAAAAAAGATTAAGAAGAGTAAATAAAGGATATTTTTTTACTCGAAGAAATAAACACCATTAAGACGAAAAGACGTGAGCGGTTGAAAAGCAGCGATTACAGAAGACGTGTCAAGAAACAAATGGAAGAAAGAATACGTGTGATAAATGCAGAATATGAAGAGATGAACAACTACGACATTTCTCACATCATTCTCTACTTTGCAGAGAAGATATGAGAAAAGGAAAGATGTGGGATCAGAATCTCGCAAATATAATATCTTAGCGAAATTATGAACAACACAACACAACAGCGTCGCAGAACAATTTCAGAAATGATACGATAGACGATGTCAGCTAGGATCACGAGAAAGATGTGATAGTCCTGCGAAAATTAGAGAGCTTGCGAAATTAACATTTGTAAGGTTGCGAGAATGTCGCAGACCATACCCGAAAATAAAGGGCAGGTTAGCTGTCATCCACTATGTATTTCCCTATAAATAGTCATTCAAGTTGTAAAAAATGGGAGAGATCTTTTTTGAGTAAGAAACAAGTAAATAGGATAGAGAAAGTCTAGAGCAGAGGTCATTCTTGGTTTATTTATCTTTTTTTGTAAGAACATTCAAAGATTGATCAATAAAATTAAGAGTGTAAACCTAAAAATGAGTTGATTAATAATGAAATCATATGAGTGGTGTAGTGTAGGATTTCCTGCAACTACAGTTAGTGATCAAAACTATAAGTCTTGACTTTTATCCTACATAGCTAAGTCTCAGACTAGGATAGAAAAGTGTAGTTGATCTCAAGGACTTCATGGCGATTCGTCATACAACGACGAAGATCTATACAAGGAACTGTGTATCTTCATCAACAAAAAGGTATGTGGAGACTTGAACTTATCTATCACTCAAAAGTCTATCTCTTCTATCTCCTACTTCTTATGAGACAAAAGTCGTATGCTATATAGACTAGATCATACACATTTGACATTTCGAGATGAACATTCATTGCTTATCTTTTATCTCGAAACGGTGTGTTGGTAAAGCGTTTTGCTTTGATCAAGTTTATCTTCACCTAGTGACGAAAGTCATGAAAAGTTTCAATCACTTTGAGAATTGCTCTGACGTGACTCGGTCTGTGAATAACGTATACATAGCGTCCTCTGAGAATGTCTCAATGATTGAAATGAGAGTTTATATTACATAACCATGTATTCCTTGAACCGAAGTTTTCGAACTTTGTTGATAAAGAGAAATAGGGAGGATTGTGGAATTGGCTTGCCAAGTCCGTGAACCTAGTTCGCAGACTCAGTCCACAAACTGTCGGAAGTTCTCGACCGAGAATTTCTGCTAGGATTTTCCAAAACTCGTTTGTGTGCTAAGTCCGCGAACTGGCGGAAGTTCTCTTTTAGAGAATTTCTTCTGAGTTTGGAAAACTCCACCGATTAACTTAAGTCCGCAAACTTTTTTTTGAACTTGAGAGGTTATGATCTAAAGATGTGCTCTGAAAATGAAACATTAAATTACTAAGGAATGCTTTATGCAAACCGTGGATATAATGTTCATGAGTCGATTCAATCGAATCGAATCATCTTTGTTTCAATTGTGTCTTGTGTAGTTACATAAGATCTCGTAGCAATTGAACAACTCTTTAACTAGTTCATTTGAGTCAACTGAACTAGTTATGGTGAAGAAGAACAAGGTTAATATGAAATGCTCATATGGTTAACCTTTTGGGTTACTATGTTGAACCAACATACAGGTACACGTTTGAGCATGGTTTTCACGAACCCAGTAAACGTCTACCAAAATGTGTGTGACAAGCTAGTTTTTTCGATCTAACGGTTGAGAAATATTAGCTTGAATCTAAATCAGGTTTTCATCTAACGGTGAATAAGGATTGCTTTGTAACTAAGGCAAAACCCTGATTTAAACACTATATAAAGGAGACATCTAGCATTGTGAAAAACTAATCCCCACACGTCTGTGTGCTACTAGTATGCCCGCTAGAGTCGATCTCCATTAACCTTTGATGTTTTTCTCTAAAATTAGGTTAACGACTTAAAAACTTCATTGGGATTGTGAAGCCAGACCGATACTACTTTATCGTAATTGTGTGATCTGATCTTGCATCTTCTATCGTACGAGTACAATCGATTTATTGGTTTGAGATCGTGAGAGTTCTCCGATAGGCAAGATAAAGAAGTCACAAACATCTTCGTCTCACTGTTTGTGATTCCTCGACAATCCGCTTGTGTAATCGGGAAGGATTGTAGAGAGGTGATTGATTAATCTAGGTTGTTCTTCGGGAATTTAAGACCGGATTATCAATTGGTTCTTGTTCACCTTGATTTTATATCAAAAGACGGAACAAAACCTAGGGTTTATCTGTGGGAGACAGATTTATCCTTTGATAGACTTTTCTTTGTGAGACATATTTGTTTATTATCAAGTCTGTGATTTTGGGTTGCAGCAACTCTTGGTTTTAGGTGAGATCAGCTAAAGGAATCAAGTGCGCAGCATCCTGCTGGGATCAGAGGCGTAGGAGTACAACTGTGCCTTGGACCGGTGGGAGACTGATTGGAGTTCAATTATAGTCCAGTCCGAAGTTACTTTTCAGTAGGCTAGTGTCTGTATCGGCTTAATACAGTGTGTATTCAATCTGGACTAGATCCCGGGATTTTTCTGCATTTGCGGTTTCCTCGTTAACAAAATTTCTGGTGCATGTGTTATTTATTTTCCGCATTATATTTTATATAATTGAAATAATACATGTTGTGCGTTCGTGATCATCAATTGGAAATCCAACCTTTGGTTGTTGATTGATATTGATTGATCCTTGGACATTGGTCTTTGGTACCGTCCAAGTATTCCTTGTATTTGATAAAGACTCGTTATTGTTTTTAGCTTGAGTAAAAATCAAATCAAGATAGAGATATTAACTCCTTGAGATACTTTTATCTAGATTGAGTCTGACTGTCTAGTTGATTCTCTAGCAAAGTATTTCGGAGTTGGTCCATACAGATTGCTAAGCGAAATATTGGGTCGTGTTGTTAGACCCCCGCTTTTTCAGATTATGTTTGTCGACTTGAGAAATCATTGTATGGTTTAAAGCAATTGCCAAGACAATGACAGAGGTTTGATACGTTTATGTTGCAACAAAAGTATACTCGTAGTAAATACGATTAGTGTGTGTACTTTAAGAAGTTTCCAGATGGAAATTTTGTTTATCTTTTACTCTATGTGGATGACATGCTCATAGCTGCAAAGAGCAAGTTAGAAATTGATGTTTTAAAGAAACAATTGAGTTTAGAGTTTGAGATGAAGGATTTGGGTCCAGCTAAGAATATTTTGGGTATGGAGATTACTCGAGATAGATCTAAGGGGAAGTTACGTATTACTCAGAAATCCTATCTTGAGAAGGTTCTTCGTCGCTTTGGGATGCATAACTCCAAAGCTATTAGTGTTCCAATACCGCCTACAGTTAAGTTATCAAAACAGTTGTGTCCTACTACAACTGAGGAGAAGGAGTTTATGTCGAAGGTTCCCTATGCTAATGCGGTAGGTTCGTTGATGTATGTTATGGTTTGTACTCGTCTGGATATTTCACAAGCAGTTGGTTTAGTTAGTCGTTATTTTGTAAATCCTGGGAGAGCACATTGGTATGAGGTGAAGGGAATTTTGAGATATCTTCAAAGGACCTTGGATATTGGTTTAGTGTTTGAGAAGGAGCAGAATTTGAAGGTCTGTGGATTTGTTGATTCTGATTATGCGGGTGATAGGGATAAGTGTCGTTCTACTTCGGGGTATTGTTTTACATTGAGTGCAGGACATATCAGTTGGAGGTCTATGTTACAACCAATTGTATCTTTGTCTACTACAGAGGCAGAGTATATTGGTGTGACGGAGGCTGTTAAGGAAGCATTATGGCTTCGTGGTTTAGTTAAAGACTTGGGGATTATTCAACGAAATATTGTTGTGAACTGTGATAGTCAAAGTGTTATTCATTTAGCTAAGAACCAAGTTTATCATGCAAGCACCAAGCATATTGATGTTCGTTATCATAAGGTTCGAGAAGTGGTTAATAACGGATTAGTACAACTATTGAAGGTTGATAATGAAGATAATCCAGCTAACATGTTGACGAAAGTCGTTCCGAAGGTCAAGTTTGAGAGGTGTCTCAGCTTGATCAATATTGCTCGTTGTTAAGGCCCTAGGGGCATTAGAGGCTACGGTTAACTTGTGAAGATCAAGCTCATTTTGGTGGAAACATCGACAAGGTGGAGAATTGTTAGAATTGTTGATGTTTCAGAAAGGTTCCAGAATTTTCTAGAATCATCTAGGTGTTTCCTTATATTTGGTTAAACTCTAGGTTTCCTGATTTAGTTAAACTTTAGGTTTCCTAGTATAACTCATATACTTGGAAGACAAGTTTGTAACCTATATAAATAGGTGTACAAGTCTTAGGGAAATACGTACACAACACAGTTTAGAGAAGAATTCTAAAGCATTAGAGAA
The DNA here is from genome assembly GCF_003573695.1 of Papaver somniferum. Classification (NCBI taxonomy): domain Eukaryota; kingdom Viridiplantae; phylum Streptophyta; class Magnoliopsida; order Ranunculales; family Papaveraceae; genus Papaver; species Papaver somniferum. Next base: position 3,982,804 of record NW_020632152.1, read on the forward strand.
TTTTAGGGTTTAGAACGTTTGTTCATAGAGAATTACTTTGGTGTTTGTGAAGAACAACCTGCTGCTCATAATTATGGTTTAATTCTCTGTAATTCCATTCTAATAATAAGAGTTGGTCGTAGCCGTTTGTGGACGTAGGAATATTGCTGAACCACGTTAAATCTTGTGTCTTTGTTTTCTGTTTTCGTGCATCTGTTTTCTGTTGTCGTGCATCTGTTTTCTGTTTTCTTTAGTTCTACGTGATCCAAAGAACTAGTGTCTTGTGAAGAGGTTAATTCTAAGATATTAATCCTAACACGTAGTGCCTACAATTTATAATTTGAATAACTAAAATGGCTGACTGATTCGGGCTGGAACTGGAGCACCACCAAAAGCAATCTAAGTGCACATGATTTAGATCTAAATCTATCGTCCAAAAATAAAATCATTTTGTAAGCAGGAGAGATTAAATGAACATTTCCTATTCAGCTTTTTCCTATTAAAGTTGGTAGTTGGTACATAACAAAGATTTTGTTTACATGAATCTCCTCCTTGGTTTACAAAACAAATGTTTCTCCCATCTTGTCGTCGTAATTGCAATGGCAATCAACAACCGATCCAAAATTTTGTTTCAGTTCACTTTCTACTAAAATAATTTTCAGAAGAAAAAAAAATCCTACTGAAATATCCTCTCCCTTGCTATTGCAGCCTGCCATGCGAAAGAATCACTAATTAGTGGACAGTGGAAAGCGTTAAACTGATCCCGAACTGCTAGAATCTCATGAAAATTACGAGGAATAACAATAACTTCGGATTGATACCTGTTTTTCCCAATTTGTTTGAATTGTTATAACACAAAGTATAACTGTTTGTATAGCAGACCCAGACATAATTCCAAGCCAAAGCCCTCTTCCCCTCCAATTTAGAAAGAAACCCAACAAAAGAGATACTGGAATTCCACCAATATATAGTGAACCTAGGTTTACATAAGCACCTATACGCTGCCATCCAGTTCCTCTAGCAACACCTGCACGGAACATGCATACGTACGTAATGACGATGAAATTTATTGGAATAAATAGTTCTCATAAAGAGTGACAGCAAGTTACCTGAGAGGACACCTTGTAGGCCGTCCAGGATGGTTGACAGACAGATTAGTGGAACCATTGCTGTCACGTAGTCTACCACTTCTTCTGCATTGCTGTAAGCATATCCCACAATGTAACGACACACAAAAAGTGTCGAGCTTACTATAGCAATCTCAGTCCCTGCAATAATCATAGCGGTGAAGACGGCTAACCGTGCTGCTTGCGGTCTCTACCTAACTCATTTGATACTCGAGTGCTATAAATGCACCATGTATACATAGTGATTAATTAGGGGATTATTGAATTTTTTTCAAAATCCTACGTACATTAGATATTTGTAGAGAGAAAACAGACCTTACAGAAGCAGCAATTCCAGATGGTATCATGCAAAGCAGTGAGATACTTGTGAGGCTGTCCATTCACAAACATAATAAGGCGCATTCAATTGCATTTATCATTTGATGAAAACTAAATTAAGCTAACCAATCTGAATTACAGTGAGCATATTAAAATATATCGAAGTACCGAGTGATCATACCATATGGAGAGCACTGAAGTTTCAAGTTGAGGATTAGGTAGAAGTCCAGATAACAAAATCATAATTTCGAATGACCACCACTGCAGACTACAACCATCACGTTTACTCAATTAGAAGACCCGAAATATCGCAAATATAAAGATTAAATAAGAAAGAAATTTACCAAACCATTACAGCAGAAGGAACTGCAAGGCTTAAAAACTCTCCAATTCCTTGAAATGCCTCTTTCGATAATGACACTCGAGTTGATTTGCATGAAGGAGAATACTTAACATACAACCCGAGAAACACAACATTCAACCAGTATGATATGCAACTTGCAAATGCAGCTCCAATGTTTCCAAACCCCAGATGAAATACAAACACCCAACAAAGAGGTATGTGCAAACATAAAGTAGTCATCGAACTTAATAGCATGGGAACAATCAAACTTTGAGTCTGAAGATATTTCATTAACGGCTGGAAAATAGCCCAGCTGAAAAGCGCTGGGATCATACATGTCGCATATCTCCCTGCTTCGTGCGAGATTACAGGGTCTTGTCCAATAAAGATGAGTATTTTTTCCATTGAAATCCATACAAAAGAGATAGGGATACAAACTAAGATGAGGGAGTAATGGCAACTGCAAGATGAAACTTAGCTTATATAAAGACAATTCTCTTTATTAATGTTTAGAAAATCTCTCAAAACTAAACACAAGTTCTAATCTTGCTCATATGATCAACCACAACTTTGGTGATCATATATATATATAGAACTATGAATTCCTTTTCCTAGTCCTATTACCTTATTACATGTCTTTCCTTTTCTTAGAACTAAATGACTTCTAATTCCCTTAGGATTACATCAATTTCCTAATCTTGTCCTAACCAGCTTGTTAGTGACTTCTATGTTGAAATTAATCCAACATTCTCCCCGTTAAGGTTCAACTGTGCTTGTGAAAAATCTTGTACGTATGATGGTGCTCTCGTCTCCCATGGCTCGGTGTAGACAAGGTCTGATACTAATTAATGGCAACTGCAAGATGAAACTTAGCTTATATAAAGACAACTCTCTTTATTGATGTTTAGAAAATCTCTCAAAACTAAACACAAACTCTAATCTTGCTCATATGATCAACCACAACTTTGGTGATCATATATATATATAGAACTATGAATTCCTTTTCCTAGTCCTATTACCTTATTACATGTCTTTCCTTTTTTTAGAACTAGATGACTTCTAATTTCCTTAGGATTACATCAATTTCCTAATCTTGTCCTAACCAGCTTGTTAGTGATTTCTATGTTAAAATTAATCCAACAGGGAGATCATTGCACTATAAGCATGAACTCCAAGTTTTTGATATTGTTGTGCTCCATAAGCTTGTCCACATGGAGTTTCTAGTCCACTTGCCATTCCTACCTGGTTTTGGCAACAGAAATATGAAAATGAGGTTTCATTCTACAATTCACCCGAGTGCTAAACCAAATAGAGGGAATGAATTTCCTTACAAGAAGACTGGAGCCAGTAACAGCACAAAAAGAGGTAGCCATGGATGTGCCAGCAAGAGCAATTTCACCAAGGTGACCCACCATCATCAAAGATATGACTGAAATGAGCTGCAGAGACAAGTTGGCAGCAACCATAGGCCCGGCAATGTAACCCACCTTCTTTGCCTCTTCCACAAATGCATCCCATGTTAAGCTTTTCTTTCCTCCCTCTTCCTCTTGATCTTTTTCCTTGAATAATAGACCTTCTTCCATATCTTCCAAAACCTGAACACCAAATTCACATGAGATTGAACAAGAGTTTTGTTTGCCAATATAATCAGAGTTAGCGAATCTCAAGATAAATCTGGTGGGGTGTAAATTAAAGCATCTTTTGTCCAGGATCACTTTTAAAAAACAATAAAAATCTTTCATAAATAGATTAAACTATGTTTTCTAGGTGAGATGTTTTCAGTGGAGTCCCCTCTTATTCCATGTTAGGACGCACTATTCTCACACTTTATCTTTTTGCTGCTTACCACTTAAGTGGAGTGCAAGTGGGGTGCATCATGCATGCCGGCAAATGCTAGAGGCTGTGGAAAAACTTGTACAGTATTTCAGTTCTAATCAATAGGGGAAATGAATTACCATATTATGGACCAAGCTTAAATACAAATAAATACTTGGTTTAACGGTATTAGAAAGCAGATGAAAATATTCTGATTTTAGGAAATTTATAACTCTTTGCTTTTTGGCGCTTTAGAATATTGAGTACAATAGTCATCACCTGCAAAGATTTTGTGTTCTTTGGCCCATCTCAACTCCCTCGCCTCCCCACCAAATTCCAAGAACTGAACTGACTGGAGGTGCCGAAACAAGTCTTCAGTTTCGTCAGTTTGTTTTGTTTCATCAACAGGCAAAAGAACGGATGACTGAAATGGAATAGAATCGGCAGATAAGCATCATAAAAAACAATTCAGAAGGCATAAATGGTAATGAAATGTAATCTGCTTAATCATTTAAGATGGGCATACAGAATCAAAGTTTTGCGCACTTGCCTCTTCAATCACAAAGAGAGACTGAGGTCTTTGACATTACGCTTTGTTAGACTTGTGATCCATGAATGGACCCGTGCTGTATTCATGTTGGTATTTAAGCTGAGGCCAAACTTCTGAATAATTGATGATGTGTCATGAAGATGCAATGTTCTATCCACAAAATCCATGAATTTATCCACACAAAAAAAATAAAATGGAAAAGGGTTCACAATGAATATAAATGATGCAGACACTACAACTACCATCTCATTTCAGTAGCTTTTTTTGCCAGAAATTTGTTGTTGAGGAAGAGAACGGGGAAAGCTTAGGTAAGAAAGACGTCACCCATCTCAATGTCCTGTTCGAGTTCTAGAGATTATAGGCGGTAGTTGAATTTTGAAGAAAACCAAAGGGTACTAGTCAAAGCTAATTATTTTATCCTGAAAAGGGAACAACAAATCAATCAGAGTGGTGCAGCGGAAGCGTGGTGGGCCCATAACCCACGGGTTCCAGGCTTCCCGTGCTATCATTTCAAAAAAAAAATTTGCTTTCCAATTTTTCAGACATCAGGGGAATCAATGGTAACTAAAAGATGGAAGACGGCAAGGAGAGTTTGGACAACTAGAAATCCCACACGACCCATCATCCATTGCAGAGTGTGTCGAACCAGAAAATGTCGAGAAGTAAGTTTTAGTTTTCCATAAATGTCGATGACTAAAGGAATACTTATCATTGTTGAATGTGAGTTTTGCAAAGATCCGTTGTAGTCTAGGTGGTTAGGATACTCGGCTCTCACCCGAGAGACCCGGGTTCAAGTCCCGGCAACGGAATTTTTTTCTTGGTTCGATAGAAAAACGTTAGCTAATTTTATCAAGGGTACCGGCCGGATCTCCCTCACCCATTTGGTTTAAGTTTAACAGACTACTATTACTTGGTAAATCCGGCAGATCAGGCCCACACTTATTAAATGTGTCTGCATGACGGGTTATGCATCAGGGGTATAATTGACAACGCAACTTGGACATAACATATCTAAAAATCCGTGTCTTGAATTTTTACAAATTTTATATCGTCGAAAATCTTTTTAAGAGAGCTACGCAACGAGTACAAACAAGAATATCAAATTTTTGTTTTTCACGAAAAAATCGGAGGTGATCATCATTTTAGGCAAAATTTTCGAAAATTTGATACATAACCATTATGCAGCCAACAAAAAAGATGCATAACACATTCTGCAGACGCATAATGAATTATGCAACCATTTTCTCCCTTGCATAACAAGTTATGTAATCATTATTTTGGTTGATTTTAGTGCATACAGAAAAGATTGATGCATAATGCATTATGCAACCATATTTACGGATGCATATCATGTTATGCATCCATTTTCTCGATGCATAATGCATTATGCATTCATATTTGGGATGCATATCAAGTTATGCATTCATTTTCTTGACTGCATAACAAGTTATGCAACAATTTTCGATTTCATACCCAATAAAAAAAATGCTGGATAATGTGTTATGCATCTATTTCCTTGACTGCATAATAGTTTATGTAGACATTTTCTCGACTGCATGACATGTTATGCATTCATAACAACATCATCGCTTCATTACCATCCGTCAAACCACTGTCAACAACAACTCCATTAGCAGCACTATAACAACTATAAGAACACCAACTGATTCCTGCAGCTCTCAGTAACCAACAACCAACCCCTAAATTTCATCTTTAACATGAGAAACATTCAAGCATTTTCTCGAACACCTCTTGAGCAGAAACTGATGTTGTTGTTGTGCATCAAGAAACCCTGTCTCCAGCTCTCTAATTCCTGCACATTCAAGTTCAATCACAAACCCATAACTCCAATTCCATCAAGGACTTAAAATCTTCATCAATATGTACCATTTACTACCACAATCGACCACAACAACGCCTCTCATATTTGTACGGACAGAGAAGAGAGGAAGAAAGTTGTACCCTCTATTGCGTCTTCGTCTTGACTCAATTTCTTCCATGTCTTGAATGTTAACAGCCTTCTATCTTGCCAAGAACATCCACTGCAAACCATTTAATTCATCCATTGCAAGCCATCTAATTCATTCATATCATTTCACATACAAATTCACCCAAATTTCATCCACATCGCAACGGATCCAGTTCCTTGCTTCTCAATATGAAATAGGGACCCTGACCCTGAATTTTCATTGTCTAGCATAGACGAGATTGGGTTCTTCGTCGGATTCTTATTGAAGAACGAACAAAACCGTCATAAAAAAAATTCAAAGAAAAGTTTGTTAATCAGATCTGAAAAATAAGAAATAGAACGAAAAGGAATGAGTTAAAAGATGGATTTGTCCTTTTTTGATTGATTCGTCTGACTTCATCTTCACTGCTTCTTCTTCAACTTTGTTTCCGTCCCTTATATATTGTTCTCTTTATTTTCTAAAGCTTCAGATGATATCAGTTGTGTAAACATGTTATGCAGTCATAAATATGTGACATAATTCTTCAATTCATCATACCCCTTCAAAGATCGATAACCATTTACAGAACCCATTATCCGACTTCCTGTTAATCTCTCATATCACTCCATTCAGTGATACCAACAATCATCCATCTCTGATCGACAAATCATCACCGAAACCCCTTCAGTGTCATCTCGATATGCCCAAAAGAAAAGAAAAAGAATTGAAGAAGAAATTCGCCTGAAGAAGAAATAAAAATACGAAGAAACCAAATTTTATAAATTTTGGGTTTGGGAATAATTTTTTCCCTAAAAATGGGGGCGCGCCTGAAGTTTTCTGTCCGTGGGTTTCTTATTAGAAAAATCTGGTAGAATGGGTCTCCCTGTAGTTTTCATCTGTTGTATATCCTCCTAGGGAAAATTAGGCGCGGGCCCAAAAAAAATAATATTCTTATTGTCAGGCTCACAATTAATTTTAGATACCGTGACACCCAAAATTATCCGAAATTATTAAGAATCAATACATAAATCGTTATGCATATTATTTTTTCAGGTATAACTCGTCATGCATCCTAATTTTTCAGGGGTATAATAGGCAACACAACTTGGATATAACATATCTAAAAATTCGCGCCTTGGAATTTTAAAAAAATTATATCGTTGAAAACCTTTTTAAGAGAGCTACACAACGAGTACAAACAACAATATCAAATTTTTGTTTTTCACGAAAAAGTCGGAGGTGATCATCGTTTTAGGGAAAATTTTCGAAAACTGACTACATATTCATTATGCAGCCTCCAAAACAGATGCATAACACATTATGCAGACGCATACGAATTATGCAATCATTTTCTCGACTACATAACAAAGTTATGCATCTATAACGAGTTATGTAGCCATTGTTTTGGTTGATTTTAGTCCGTACATAAAAAAATTGATGCGTAAATGGTTATGCCACCATATTTAAGGATGCATATCAGGTTATGCATCCATTTTCTCGATGCATAAAAGATTATGCAACAATTTTCTCGATGCATAATGCATTATGCAGCCGTATTTTGGATGCATATCAGGTTATGCATCCATTTTCTCGACTGCATGATGCATTATGCATCAATTTTCGATTTCACACAAAATAACAAAGATGCCGGATAATGTGTTATGCATCCATTTTTTGACTGCATGACATGTTATGCCCTCATAACAGCATTATCTTCTTCTTCTTCTTCTTCGTCGTTGTTCATCATCCAAGCTCAAATAAGCTTTATTATTATTCCCTGTATTTTCTAAATCTCAAATTAACTTTTCTTCCTGTTCTACTTGATTGAAACAATTACAAAACCCTATCTCCATCTCAGAACACATCTCAGATCCATCTTCTCAATCATAATACCTAATTAAAAAAAAACCATTCATACATCTTTCGGAAATAACAAACAGCAAGATCTCGATTCATCTCATAACATCACCTCAAACCCTAATTTTCGATTTCATTCATCTATTGTTTCCAATCTTCATGTGATTATACTGTCTATCAATATCATTGATCGTAAGTCACAGTTGGGAGGAAGAAAAGAAAAATAATTGAAGAAGAAATTCCCGTGAAGAAGAAGAATAAGATAAGATACGAAGAAACCAAATTTTATAAATTATGGGTTTGGGAGAAATTTTCTCACGAAAATTGGGTGCGCGCATGAACTTTTCCGCCTGTAGGTTTCACGGTGTAGAAAATCTGTAGAATGGGTCTCCCTGTAGTTTTCACATCCTCCTATCGAGGAACGATTTTTTGGGGACCATGGTTTTATTTTGGGTAAAGACATTAGAAGTAAATCTAGGTCACCCCATATCTAGATTTTATATTAATACCTAAACTATCCTCATAATTAATTTTAGGTTATGATTAGTGAAATGATTTAGTTAAAAATAATTAGTGAGATTAAATTAAAAGATGGGTTTTTATTAGATGAGTAGAATTATTGAGAGAGTAAAGTTAGAGAAGATGAAGGAGAAAAACATGGAAAATAAAAAAAAAATCCAATTCACTAAGTTTGGGTATTCAAGTGATGAAAACTCATCTGATTCTTCATCTCCATCCTCTCCTAGAGTATTTGTTAATCTTCACAATGATCCGGATATGAGTTATTTATTAGATGGTAATTTTATTCTTCCTCAAACTCAATCTCAAGATGAATATGATGGATTTTATCAACCACAACCGGAGGAAGAGTATTTGGGTGTCCAGGTATGCTCCAAACTTAGATAATGTATCTTGAATTGGTCAAAACTTTCCTAAAAATGTAATTTTTTTCAAGTGGATTTGCGACGATTCGGTTACCTTATGTGAAGAACATGTAAACGAACTCTTCTGAAGGTGTAGTTTGGTTCCATCGTGTGAAGAACAGGTAACCAAACTCATCTGAAAGTGTCGTTCGGTTACTTGGTCCAAACACGTAGGTTACCGGACTTTCTATTAATGGAAATTTCTAGGATTACCAGTGTTATGTTCGGTTGGTTCGTAACAAATTAACAAACCGAACTTTACGTAAAAATTAGATCTAACTTAGTGTACAAAGTTCGGTTGGTTCGCAACCAATTAACCAATAACTAACCAAACTTACATGCAAATAAGAGTTAACTTAGTGTACAAAGTTCGGTTGTTTCGCAAACTGCATTTTTACGAACTAGCTAACCGAACTTTACATAATATAAGTGTATACTAAGTGTATTAAGTTCGGTTGTTTCGCAAACTTGAAACAACAGCATAAACAACCGAACTTAACAAACAAATTTTTTTTGAAGTTCCAGGGTTCTATTCGGTTACCTAGATAAAATAGGAAGTAACCGAACTGTTTATTTGTTATTTGTTCGGTTACATGTCAACTTTTCTTTATGAATCGAACCTTGGGTTCAGTTATTGCAATAAAAATTACAAGTAACCGAACTCTAATGTAATTCCGATTGATGTTGTTACATTTCTTGTAGATGGAATGCTAACCTATACCAATGGGTGATCAACCTTCTCCGGTTGATATGTTGTTCGAAGATACATCTCATCACTATGCTAATGAGTTGGTATTTGACTTACATATTGATGTGAAGAATTGGGATATAGAACATGCTAAGAGAGTCAAGTGTGTCTTAGTTTTTAATGGAACAGAAAGCCAAACTCGTTTTAAAATGGTTTGTGAGAGAAGTGGAGATCCCGATGTTAGTCACAAGAGGAAGGGTTATGAGTATAAAGGAAAGACGACGAGGAAGAACACAACATGCTCAAAGAAAATTAAATGCTCGTCTAGTATTTAGCAAGAACAAATTAACGAAGAAATGGTTTCTAGCTATGGATAAGGTCAGTGGCGAATCCAGAACAAAAGTCTGGTGGGGACACATTGTTCTTGAAAAACTTAAGTAAGAATGTCATAGTTAAAGTCTTATACACCTTCGTAGACTAATCTAATTACCGGATGGCTCATCCAAATTAGAAATTTCACATGAAAGTACTGCAAGACTCATTCAAACTGGAGATACATAAAAATAAATGGGTGGTGCAGTTCTTTGATCGCGAACACAGAGCTACATGGTTTTCTCTTGTAGTATGGAGGTTCAAAAGTGATGCCCATACATTGTTGTCCTTGGTCTTTCTCTGGAAGTATCAAGTATCTAAACATTTCTGTTTGAAATCACATAAGGAAAACTTGATTAAATCGATGGTGTGGCGTACCTTCAATCATTCAATAGGGGATATTTCTAGGCACATTATGAACTTAAAAAACTATTATTATGTGTGCTTCAAATGGGTTCGCTGGCTAAACAAAATATGGAGGAAATTTTAATAAGTGCAAATTTAGATTGAACTAACCTTAGTTTCCCTGCCCATAAAATCTTCTACATGATGTACTATTTTCTTCAATTTTTTATCCTCTAATGATTAACATATCAATTAATGTACTCTTTTTACACAATATTTGCACTAGGAAAGTAGTATACTGCACAGTCATAATAGTAAAGGTTGTTACCAAAGGTCCAAAACCATCAACAAATTCAAGCGCGATAATCGCTCTCCTGATAAATTGAATGATTTATCTGTATCTTTAGCGGTTGAAATCTAAGACACATACACGTAGTAAAACCCTAATTTTACAATAACCCCAAATTGCAGTAAAGCCATTTTGGAAAAAGAAAATTAAACAAAACAGTAAGGAAATTACTAACCTTAGAATAAGAGCAGTCAGAACACGGTATATTCCATCTTCTTTTCATGAATCTCTAAGAGAACCGTTTCCGTTTCCTTTTCCTTTTTTTCTTTTTTCTTTTTTTTTTTTGTTATTTTTGATCGTGGGAGATGGAGATGGAGATTGTTTTACAACTGAATAACCAAGTATCTCGTATATTCTGATTCTCAAAGAATTTTATGGGGGCAGATCGCTTAGCTTTTGAAGGACACATGCTAAATATACACACATACTGACAGATTTAAAAAATCTTACGGGGCCAGTGACCCCACTGGCCCCAATGTGGATTCGTCCCTGGATAAGGTGGTAGGTCGTCATAACCACCCTCGTCCGAAAGATCTTGAAGGACATGCAATGGTCGCAAGGCTCACTTCTCAAAAAATGGAAAAAATTGCTAAGTATAGGAAAATGAGTATTCCACCTACCGTTATGCTTCGCTTATTAAAGGAAGATAACCCGGATAACGTATCATCTTTGTCCACCATTTACAATGCAATTGAGACAATTAAAAGGAATGAATGGAATGATAGACAAGTAATGCAACAATTTATTTTTTTGGCTCAAGAGAAAGGCTATGCGGTTCAAAAGAAGGTTGGTCCGGAAGAAGAAATAACTCATCTCTTCATTGCTCATCCGAAGAGTGTTCAATTGGCTCAATCCTTCCATGAAGTTCTTATAATGGATTGCACTTACAAGACAAACAAATAGATGCCATTGTTGAACATTGTTGGTCGTACGTCGACGAAGTCACCGTTTACCGTTGCCTTTTGTTTTCTAAAGGACGAGCAAGAACCAAGTTACACATGGGCGCTACAACAAGTGAAGGCGATCTACCGAGATGATGATATACCCGGGGTTATCGTGACGGACAATGAAGTAGCATTGATGAACGCAATAGAGAAAGTCTTCCCATTGGCAAATCATATGCTTTGTACATTTCATATACGGTGCAATGTGATGAATAGGTGCAAGCCTCAACTTTGTCCACCTAAGAGGAAAGGATTGGAAGAGATTAGCAAGCTATTGGAAGATGAACAAGCCGATGAAAAAGAGGCATTTGATAAACAATACTCCATAAATCACGCTAAATGGGTTGCCTTCTCCGGAGAATGGGAGGCATTGACTTGGTCTCTCACCGAAGAAGAGTATTATCTAAATCTTGCCGAATTTAGAGAACATTGTTCTAGCACCGAATATCCGGAGGATATAATAACGTATGTGGTGGAGCAATGGTTGGAACCGCACAAAGAGCGCTTCGTTTATGCTTTTACTAACAACTATAAACACTTTGAGAATCAAGCGACAAGTTTGGTAGAATCGTCTCACCACCGGTTGAAGAAAAATCTCTTTAGATGTGTCGATAATTTTGTGGTTGTGTTTAACGCAGTGGAGAGTTACTTCAACCACGATATTGAGAGAATTAAAGATAAGTTCCAAAAAAAGTCGCATCATGAAGTACAAAAAGCTTGTAGACAAAGGTGGTAACATCAAGAAAATGGCGGACCTTTGTTTTTTCAAGGGACTCCACTATAATGTTTCACATGCTTGCATTAAGAGGTTAATGGTTGAGGTGAATTTGATCGACATATGGGGAACCAAGCCGGACGAGGTGTGTGTTTACAACATGATGAAGTCTATGGGACTCCCTTGTCGTCATGTGATAGCTAAGTATGAACATGGCATAATCCCTTTAAGCGATATAGATCCACATTAGCAATAATTAAGTTTTGTCCCTCCTCCAAAGGGCGATGTCGGACAAGAGTTTGGTGACAATGAAATGGGAAGAATCGTGATCGAGATGTACTGGAACATGAACAAACTCGAAAGGAAAATCTTTTGGGATGACATGCGACCAATCGTTTATCCGCACACTTCGGATAACGTGCAAGAAACGAATAAAAGAAAGGTCAAAGGTAGGCCAAGAACCAAAGAAACCAAAAAACAAGTTAGAGAATATGCAAAGGCGTTGGCTAAGAGGAAAAGCGAAATGACCCCTTTTACTAGAGATCCTTCAGGGTATGAGCATACCGCGGCGAAGTACCAAGAAGATTTTAAGAAAAGGGATAGGAATATTATGGAAAAGGGCGAGACAAGTGAACGAGATATGAAGAAAAAAGGACCGATGTTACACTCTCCACCAATCCAACCTACTCCGTCGGAACCGAGCCAACCAATTCAACAAGACGTGAAGCTAAAGTCTCCAATTGATGATACACCACCTCTTGGTGATAAAAGATTCTTGGAAGAGCTACCTCCTTACATTAGAGATTACGTCATATCCACCCATGACGTCCCTCCGGATGGTAATTGCGGTTTTCATGTTGTTGTACAACAACTAGGGCCTTTCACCCAAGGTGCCGAGCTATATAATGATAATCAAATCACTTATGTCCGTCAAAGGTTGTTGATGAAGCTAAAGGAGAAACCGGAATTTTACAAGACAATGTTGTCCGATGGGGATGCTAGTCTCAATATGCAATTTATTAGGTATCAAATCTGTCTCCACGGGGCCAATCCAATCAAAAGGGATCATTGGATGGGCATGCCGATATGTGGGCATTTAATCGCCAACGCATTCAATTGCGTGGTTCACTATTTCTCAAAAGGTGCTAGTTTCACATGCACTCCGAAGACAACCATTTGTGTCGAGAAACTTAGGCGTAGGAGAGTGGTGATTGCGTTGATTAACAATAACCATTTTATAGGCCGCCGGTTAGAAGACAATTGTCCGTTTCCTCCGATATGCCGCCACTCTTATTGGCCTGGATTTAACCCTGACACAATGTTGGGTTGGTGCATTATGTATGAACATAACATGGAGATGTGGAAATATTTGAAGGAATCGGACAAAATTATACACGAAGGTTTAATTTCCCTTGAGGATGATTAAATGTACCATTAGTTAAACTAAGTATGCTTTGAACGAATGAAAGATTGTGTTTTTTGGAATTTGGTCTTATTTTTGTGTTATTTTGTCATATTTTTGTGTTTTTTGAAATGCAACTTATAGAAATGAACTTAGATTAAAGGACATCACCGAACTATTGAAGGACAAAAGTTCGGTTAGGAAATGAGATTACAGGACATGGACGAACTATTACAAGACATTTAATATCCAAAACTCGTTATGAAAAGTCTTTGAGGATGCAGAAATGATCTTCATATTTGAAATTATTTCTCTTCCATCTTCACCATTCATTTTTTGCTGTTAAAATGATTTCGTCGAATGTTTCACCCCTAAGTTGATACCGCCTTACAATACGAAACAAAGCCATAAATTCCACAACTCTATCTTGAATCTTTCCAAATCGAATGAACAAAGCTATATGATCACGGTTATGAGGGTTTGTTGTTTCGGAGCAGAATTTCTCATGAATTTTCCCCCAATAACTTTGACACATAATACCATTCATTCTTCGTTCTTCACCCCTCTTTGGATAATATAGTATGTAGTTTCTGCAAAGAGAAAGATCTTTATCTAGAGTAAATTTAGGAGTAGTAGCTGCCATTTTTAGAAGATTTTGAGACAAAATGTTAACTATGAGACACATATTGAAAAGGCGAGGGTACCCAAATATACCTCAAGCTAAAACTTTTCCTACCTATAAGTCCTTTCTCCGAAAGTGATTGTCTATGGACTGAGTCGAGACAGTACAAATAATCGGTTCACACTTCGTGTGATCGTCTATGGATACGAGATCGAGACAATACAACAACGAAGTATGTTTACTTGATACAAAGGTTCGGACTTAACCAAACACAATAGGATTGCTTATCAAGTAAATAGGAATTAACGTTTGTGTAATTTACTTTAATTATAATAAAATAATTATAATGCGGAAAATAAAAGTAAATGACACAACAAGATTTTGTTAACGAGGAAACCGAAAATGCAGAAAAACCCCGGGACCTAGTCCAGAATTGAATACTCTCAGGATTAAGCTACTACACAAAATTACACCTAACTTCGTATAGTTGAGAACCAAGTAACTAACCATATAGTTCACTTAGTTCCGTCTGTATTCCCACGCCTCCGACCTATGAATAATTCACGTACTTGGAACAATCCCTTTGGTTCGTATTCCAAACAGTAAAGGAACAAGAAATCTGTTTGGTATCAACTCTATTCAACCAAGTGATATGAGTCGGACAAAGGCTCTTCCATTTATCTTAACATAAACTCCTTCGTCGGGTCTAGATCTATCTTATGTTCAATCACCCTAAGGTAATCGTTTAAGATTAAGCCAACAATACCTTTAATCCGAAGAACCGTGTTGATGCCGATCTACTCAATTAATCAATCCAATCTACCACAAGGATAAACCGATTATTAATTGGATCCTCTTTTACCGAAACAAGTATTGTGCACACCAAAGATTATAAAACCCAACTCAGATCTTCTTTATCTTCAAATCTTCTTAAATCTTCAATAAAAACCTGCACACAATCACTTGAATCTCTTGTTATCAATCATGCACAGAGCGGAGTCTGTTAACAATGGATTATCACAAGATCGTCTTTAGAACTAACAACTAAGGGTGCACAGGAACCGAGCCGGACTGACGGATCGTCTCGGAACCGGTGGAACCGTACCTGGTTTTATACCGAACCGAGGAACGGGGTACAGGTACCGGTCCTAAAAATAGGAACTGAGGCTATGGAGGTACAGGTACACGGTCCTGACCTAGTCCCTTGTCGAACCGTACTGTCTATACTGATTAGTTGTAGCCGTCAGATTTAGGGGATGATAGATCAATAATAACTGTTGGATTAAGTGGTGGTATATAAGCAAAAATTATAGGGCTAGGGTTTCTATTCTCAATTTCGTTTCTTTTTTATTTTCGTCTCTCCTCTGTCTCTCAGAAGGAGAAGAAGTGAAGAACTCCGTTGGATTACTCCTCTGTCTCGTTGATTGATATTGGTTTATGTCTCAGTTCTTACTAAGAGGTAATCAGATGTTGCAGATTTTGATTTTTTTTTTCAATTTAGGTTAACGTTTCTTCTAATCTGCATCTTCTTATCCGTGTACCTTTTTTTCATTATAATCATGTTTTCGTTGATGATTCGTGAATAATCAAGACAAAACTTCGATGTGTAATCATTACTTTTGTAAAGTTTTGAATCTTTTGATCTTGAAAGCTATGTCTAATTATTTTAGGGTTTCACTTTCACAGGATAAGACAAAGGGAAAAGAAAAGAACTGAACTGGATTAAGTATCAGTCAGATTATCTAAGGGAGTGGATAAAGAGAAGGAAAAGGTTAGAGATTTGTTGTTGTTTTGGATTATGTTGTTCCTAATTCACTGTCTAGTGTCTAGTGATAATCTTTGAATGGTAATGGTGTTGTTTTAGTAATTTGAGTACTTATTTTTCTTTTTGTTAATGAAATTAGGGTGTTAGTAATTGTTCTGATTTCTAATTTACATGATTGCGAGAAGTAGGTAGATAATTAGTTAGTTACTCAATATTTTTGGTGTTGTCAAAGTGCATTTACTTGCAGTGATGCTCAAATTCTGTGATTTTGTAACTTTTGTTTATGAGGTTATTATGGGTTAGGTGTTCCTACTAGTTACAATTAGCAATATGGGATTACGATTTGGTTCATTATACTGCAGTTAGACTTTGTTGATGATGATATAAGTACCAAGTAGTTAACTGCAATTACATGTTAGAGCAGGACAAGAATGACAAGTAGTTAGTTCTTATGTTTCATGAATCTTCTTATGTTTCATCACCTCCCTGTTTGTCTAAATAAAATGGATTTTATTGAAATGAAGAATCAATAGGTACTGAGAAGTTAATGTGAATAGGTTTTTTGTTGCTTAAAGTTTTAGGAGTAGATAATCTTGATTTGTTTATCTGACTTGATCAAGTGTATTGTAGCAGGTAATCTTGATTAGTTGCTGAAATTTGTTATTGGACTAGAGACTAGCTAAGGAAGCCAATACAACTTGATCTTCTATCTGATTACATACCAGATGATGATGTTGAACATGAAGAAGGTAACATACAATTATACAAACATATATTGATATACATATTACATTATTACTTGTGTTTGGCGGTAATGGATATAGACTAATAGTTACTAACTGCTATTATTTGTTTTTGCAACTTACTTGGTCCTATCAACAATAATGCCACCACCACAAGTGCTGCTGACATGGATTAGAAGATCAAGATTCAAGACTTTGTATTTGTCATTGCCACCACTGTCCAGTCAGTGCTACTGCAGCACTAGCTGCACTGCTAGTTGTTCTTTTTTCAGATTTTCTCATTTTCAAGACTTAGTGTGTGTATTTGTGTGCTACTGCCTACTGCTACTTGTTCTTTTTTCGGATTTTCAAGACTTTAGTGTGTGTGTTTGGCACTTTGGTTTGCTAGTATTATTGCTACCTATTAGTTGTTTCTTTGTTCTTTGATTGAGATATTACTTAATATATTGAAAAACAGGTAAAACAGGTACTTAGATTGTCTGGGAAAATGACATAAATATATGTCTGGAAAAGTACCGACTGGTACCGGAAGCGTACCTGGTACCGTACGTGTACCGAATGGTACCTAAACCGAGGTACAAGGTACAGGTACCGGTCCAAAATTTTGGAACCGAGGCTAAGGAGGTACAGGTACTCGGTCTCGCCAATAACTGAGCCGAACCGTACCGTGTGCACCCTTACTAACAACATTCTAAAGATCCCTGTCGAAACTCTGAACTAGTTTGAGTGAATCTTATATCATAAGAGAAGATTCTCAAGAATAAACAAACTAGGTGCAATCAGATTTCAACCACCGTTAGTCAATCAAATCAATCGAAAACAAAGATAAACCGAAATTATCTAGTTTCCCAAAAGATTCGGTTGACTAGGTACTAGGATCGGTTCCCCACATATATGTGGTATCTAACTTATATGTGTTGGACATGTTCACAGGAAAGGTTCCCCTTTATGCTGTAAACCTTGCTGCACCCCATACAAGGATCGGTTCTCCTTGATGTATTGCACCCCTTACAAGGATCAGTTCCCCCTTTACCATACTAGGATCGGTTCCCCTTTCACTTACAAGGATCAGTTCCCTTTCCCTTACAAGGATCGGTTCCCTTTCCCCAAGGCAGACATAATCCGATCATACCAAGGTGATTACTTAAGATTGGTTTTACTAATAAAAGTTATACCAATACAAAAGTCAGGCCTTTGTGAATAGTTCTACCAAAAACACAACAAGTTGTGAGCGATTCTACTTTACCACACATATTGGTTATTCACAAGATATGCAATGAATAACAAAACCAATAACACCTGGCAATTTCCTTTTCATTTCACAAAACAAGTATATGAACTTACTTCCTTATAACACATATAAACATTGTTCCCTAGGATGAAATCCTCACCTCATACCCATACATAATCACAATAGCATTCAAATGATTATGGCGATGTCTTATCTACAAAGTTTAATGCTTAAGCAATAAACCTCGTATTGTATTCCTTAATACTATGTCTATATAGAGTTCAAATATGCTTCGCAGTTATGTTTTCAATATGCACGACTTGAAAGATACGTTAGGGAATGAAACAGTTCAAGTCAAATATCACTAACCTCAAGTGGAAGGATGATTGTTGTCTTTGTAGCTCCTTGCTTCTTCACATCTTCAAGTCTTCGAAAAACTTGTAATGTCTCATATCCTAATACTTTCAAGCTAACCTATACGAAGTTTAACTCTACTACATAATCAAGAGACTCTTAACATGAGTTTTGATTCACTAAAATATGACAACTAAACTTGACATACCAATGCTTGGTGGGTTCAACCGAGCCATTCTCTAACAATCTCCCCCTTTGTCAATTTTAGTGACAAAACTCTTACATCATATGGATAAACAAATTACAATAATTCATTACAATCTGCTTGATTCCCGATTCAACAGCACAGTGAAACTGCTTACATTCAATCCTTGAAAATGTCGTTGTTGACATTATAATAACAAAGAAAATACTCCTCCTAAGGAAGATAGGTAGATATTCAATCTGCACGTCTTTGTTATACCAATCTATATGACATGTTACTCCCCCTTAGTCTGTGCTTTCACTCTTTCGTTAGATAAAAAATTCAAGTACCAATGTTCTTTTCCTTAATCATACCAATTTATATAAAATCAATGCCAGTATCACTTGTTTACTCCATATATTTCTCCCCCTTTTTGTCACAAAAATGACAAAGAAACAAAAAAATAAAGGACAACACGAAAAGAATCTTACAAATCTCAGAATAGACTTGCAAACCTGTAGACTTGAGGACGAGGGTTCCACACATCATGTTCTGATAACCAATATCAAAACCGAAACTACAAGTAGTCTTATTTTGATATGTTTCCAAGGAAACAATTGCCCGAAATAATTTTTCCCATTTAGTTTAGCAAACCAAAAACAACTAATCACATTAGTTCATTTGCTAAACCGATTTTTCAAAAACAACCGCTTAATTCGATAAGACCAAAATAAAGAATAAACTCCATTTTTCTCATCAGGTTATAGTTATCCATAAACTTAGACCTTCAATTTTAAACAAACCAAAGACTAGGTTAGTTAACTAGTATTTCTTTGTTTAGGCATTCGATTAGACTTGAATAACCGAAACCTCACTTCGATAAGACAAACTAAGATCATAATTAACTTAGTTTCTTGTCCGGAATCGAATTGGACTAAACAACTCATCCAGTACACATATTATTTCGTTAAGCCATAAATAATTCATACAAACCAAAATAAATCAACTTGCATAATTATTCACCTCAACCGTAAGCAATTGAAACAATAATAGACATTATAAGCACCGCAAATGCACCGAAATTTTGTAAGCCTAAACGATTGATACCATATAAAAGCAAGATAACAATAGTTTTTCTTAACCGGAACCAATTGAATCACACACACATCAATTGTACCGAAATTTTGTAAGCCTAAACGATTGATATCACACAATAAAGCAAGATAACAATAGTTTTTCTTAACATGAACCAATTGAAACACACATCCACACAGACATCATGGAATAAATATCAATTGAACCTAAATTTCGTTAAGCAAAAGCAACAATATATATAATATAAACTCAGGCTTTTCTTAAACAGGAAAACAATTAACTAACAAGATTGTTACCTCAAATTTCGCATCCACTTCTCCAATATGATTGCATCTTCGTCCAGGGAGAATTGATATCAAAATATCACCACGTTGTCATCCTTATGCGTGAACAAAAGAATAACAACATACCTCAACCTTTACCAGAGAAAGGTTGAAAACCGGTTTTAACAATTGCAAGCAAAAGTTGAAAACCGCTGAAACACATATGCTTTTATGCTAAACCAAAACCGATTAAACATATTGTGACTTTTTCACATATTGTTTCTATTAGAACCCCTCATAATCCTTTGATAAAGCCTACCTACTAGGGCTAGAACTTAATCCCGCTAAATCAAAAAGTCACCCAAACCATGAGGGTTCACAATATATGAGATTGAATATTAAGTTATAAAACTGAAATCAAACATCCCATAAACATACATAGCAATAAGGTAAAAGCAATTAAGAACAGGCTATGTAAACCAAAAACTATCACAAGAAAAACTATTAATCGATTAATTTTATTCATAATAGTTTTATTCATAATAGACCAATACAATCAATGAAGAAATCAAAAATTGATGTCTATTACATTAGATTAAGTATTGCAACAAATAACTTAATCTCTAGTGGTGCTCTTGTTGTTCACTGAGGTCTCTTCAGTGTTCAAACTCTTAAAGCATGTCTCTAGGGACTTGTCCGCAACCATTTCTTGTTTCTCAAGATCTTCAATTAGAGCCTTGAGCTCACCAAGAATTCCTCTTGTACTTTCGTACCTCTCCTTTATCCAATCTTGATGTCGAATAGTCATAGCAAGATTGGTTTCTAGTTCTCCAAAACCTTGAATATATTGAGACATACTATCAGAACGAATCCACTTGGTTTTGGTTGGATCTTATTTGTTGTAAGCCAACAGACATGACTCATCTTGTGATCCAGCAGAATTATCCGAGTCATAATCAGACATAATGTCGTTCTTCTTTCTCTCTGTATTGATTCCTTGACAATCCTTAACTTTTTGAGCTTCCTCCTTATTAGACTTTGAGACACTGCGAGTTATTGGAGGCATGTTCAGTTATGAGTGAATTTATAAAGGATTCCTCAGGGTTTCAGATACAGACAAGATAAAGTTTCTCTTCTTAAAGTGACAACTTTCAGACCAAAAGACCACTGGAATCCGAAAATATAAGACTATATATTACGTTTCCTTAGTCCGAGAATACTAAGTTGGAAGGTTTATTAAAAACATCCGAAAATTCCAAATAACACCTATTTTTGGAAAATCATGATAAACATGAACAATTTTTAGACTCCCACGGATTCGCAACAACCCATAAATTACATAGTTTTTCTGATAAACAATTGCACAAAGTACATGTGCTCCTGTTTTATTATGCCTTTTCTCATCCAATATCACGAGCACAGTATGGGATGAGAGTGCACAATTGCGATACAACTAAGTTGCATCAGAGTAAGCCTTTTCCAGCTTACAGTGATTATTAGAAACATAGTTCATGTTTGCTCTAGGCAGTTTCTGCCCAAAATATTTTCTTCCAAGACGATGATCTTTTCTAGCTCTAGAGATATGAACATGTGGAGAAAATGTACTAATGTGAGAATTCTCAGAGATAACTATATCTCTCTTAATTCTTTCAATGAGATTTTCATAATATTTTCTCATTCTAAGGACTTCCTTATTATTCACATTAGTGTGGTCATCTGAAGCAACTATCGGAAAATCCTAATTGTTTCTTTTGGCAGATATTCGCTCTTTACCTTCCTTCTGAAGTCGTTCCTTATCAAAACCAGAACTGTTTCGATATGGGTGTGGAGGAACCTTTTTCCAGAAGCGATTATCAACTATTTCCTCTGACTCTTTTAAGTTGATCTTATCGGGATGTAGTATAATCTGTCTTTCTACTCAGTAATAATCTTTAAGTTTTTTAAGACAAGAAACTTCTTTCAAAAATTTTACCACCGTATGTTGAAGAAGTATAAGTTTTCTGTCAAGTGACTGAAAGTTGTATTCCTTAGAGTCATCACGGAATCGGTTCAAAGTTTTCTTTGGACAAGATTTCGTTTGATCATCAGTAGATCTAGAAGCTGGTTTCTCATCCTCTTCTAACTTGATGTATTTAGGAAAACTACCATCGTCTTGATCTGTTTCAGATGTGATTAACCCGGTTTTGTCACAGTCTGTAAAAATCGAGCAAGGACTTTTAGTTTCCTCATCATAAGAAATCACAACAGCAACATTAGTCAGAATCATAGGATGTGTCTCTTTATCTGTAAGAGATTTACCAAGAGCTTCTAGTTTAACAGCGAGATCATTTTCTCTTTGGCTAGACAATTCAGTCGAATGTATTTTTCTCTAATCTCCTTTTTAAGAAGATTTGACTCTGTCTTTAAGATAAACACTTTAGAAGACAGAGATTGTATAGGCTTTAGGAGTTTTATCAACTCTTTATCAGTATCTTATTTTTCTTCAGAAGAAGACACAGATGTTTTCATAACTCCTGGATCATGAGTCAACGAAGTATTAACATCTTCAACATTTGAGCATTCATACTCTTGCATAACATTAACTGAATCAGACATGGATTCAATTCTCATAGGTTGGATCGCACCAAGCACTGATTGTTAGATCTTTTCGTGTTTGCCTGCTCTGATACTAATTCAAAAGGCGAGGGTACCCAAATATACCTCAAGCCAAAACTTTTCCTACTTATAAGTCCTTTCTCCTAAAGTGATTGCCTATGGACTGAGTCGAGACAATACAACTAATCGGTTCACACTTAGTGTGATCCTATATGGATACGATATCGAGACAATACAACAACGAAGTATGTTTACTTGATACAAAGGTTCAGACTTAACCAAACACAATAGGATTGCTTGTCAAGTAAATATGAATTAACGTTTGTGTAATTTACTTTAATTATAATAAAACAATTATAATGCGGAAAATAAAAGTAAATGACACAGTAAGATTTTGTTAACGAGGAAACCGCAAATGCAAAAAAAAACCGGGACCTAGTCCAGAATTGAATACTCTCAGGATTAAGCCGTTACAAAAAATTACACCTAACTTCGTATAGTTGATATCAAGTAACTAACCCTATAGTTCACTTAGTTCCGTCTGTATTCCCACGCCTCCGATGTATGAATAAGTCACACACTTGGAACAATCCCTTTGGTTCGTATTCCAAACAGTAAAGGAACAAGAAATATGTTTGGTATCAACTCTATTCAACCAAGTGATATAAGTCGGACAAAGGCTCTTCTGTTTATCTTAACATAAACTCCTTCGTCGGGTCTAGATCTATCTTATGTTCAGTCACCCTAAGGTAATCGTTTAAGATTAAGCCAACAACACCTTTAATCCGAAGAACCTTGTTGATGCCGATCTACTCAATTAATCAATTCAATCTACCACAAGGATAAACCGATTATTAATTGGATCCTCTTTTACCGAAACAAGTATTGTGGACAGCAAAGATTATAAAACCCAAGTCAGATGTTCAATATCTTCTTTGTCTTCAAATCTTCTTAAATCTTCAATAAAAACCTGCACACAATAACTTGAATCTCTTGTGATCAATCACGCGCAGAACGGAGTCTGTTAATAATGGATTATCACAAGATCGTCTTTAGAACTAACAACAATCTAAAGATCCCTGTCGAAACTCTGAACTAGTTTGAGTGAATCTTATATCAGAAGATAAGATTCTCAAGAATAAACAAACTAGGTGCAATCAGATTTCCACCAGCGTTAGTCAATCAAATCAATCGAAAACAAAGATAAACCGCAATTATCTAGTTTCCCAAAAGATTCGGTTGAATAGGTACTAGGATCGGTTCCCCGCATATATATGGTATCTAACTTATATGTGTTGCACATGTTCACAGGATCGGTTCCCCTTTCTGCTGTAAACCTTGCTGCACCTCATACAAGGATCGGTTCCCTTTGATGTACTGCACCCCTTACAAGGATCGGTTCCCCCTTTCCCATACTAGGATCGGTTCCCCTTTCCCTTACAAGGATCGGTTTCCTTTCCCTTACAAGGATTGGTTCCCTTTCCCTAAGGCAGACATAATCCGATCATACCAAGGTGATTACTTAAAATTGGTTTTACTAATAAAAGTTATACCAATACAAAAGTCAGGCCTTTGTGAATAGTTCTACCAAAAACACAACAAGTTATGAGCGGTTCTACTTTATCACACATATTGGTTGTTCATAAGAATATGCAATGAATAACAAAACCAATAACACCTGGAAATTTCTTTTTCGGTTCACAAAACAAGTTTATGAACTTACTTCCTTAGAACACATGTAAACATTGTTCCCTAGGATGAAATCCTCACCTCATACCCATACATAATCACAATAGCATTCAAATGATTATGGCGGTGTCTTATCTACAAAATTTAATGGTTAAGCAATGAACCTCGTATTGTATTCCTTAATACTATGTCTATCTAGAGTTCAAATATGCTTCGCAGTTATGTTTTCAATATGCACAACTTGAAAGATACGTTAGGGAATGAAACAGTTCAAGTCAAATATCACTAACCTCATGTGGAAGGATGATTGTTGTCGTTGTAGCTCCTTGCTTCTTCACATCTTCAAGTCTTCGCAATACTTGTATGTCTCATATCCTAATACTTTCAAGCTAACCTATACGAAGTTTAACTCTAGTACATAAGCAAACGACTCTTAACATGAGTTTTGATTCACTAAAATATGACAACCAAACTTGACATACCAACGCTTGGTGGGTTCAACCAAGCCATGCTCTAACACATATTTATACCACTGAGGTGTATAACGACTACAAAAATAGTCGTTACTTGAAATTTGTGTCATTCAAATTTCAAAATAGATAGTTCGGTTACAAAAGAAATGCATCGACAAAACCGAACTCCTGAGTTCGGTTACCTGAAAACTTTATACATATAACCGAACATGGTTGTCCTTAAGTTCGGTTAGTTCCGTAAATCCAAGGTAATCGAACTCAGCAACCAAAAAACATTCAAAAGTTACAGAGTATTATTCGATTACCTGCCAAAAAATTGTAGGTAACCGAACTAAAACTACACTAAGGATGGTTTATGAACCCATAAGTTCGTTTACTTGCATTTTTTCTGCAGGGTAACCGAATATTTGAGTTCGATTACCTGCAAAAAATAAAGCAAGTAACCGAATACAACTATGTAACTTCTGATTTCTTTTTTTTTGTAGCTGAGTTCGGTTAGATTATAAAATTTGCGAATAAACCGAACTTTTGGACCATCAAGTTCGGTTGTTTACGATATTTAATCTACTAACCGAACTACCTAATTGTTTCTTAAAAATTTGAATTTAATGAAACATATATGAGTCAAATAGCCGAACTAATCCCTTAAAACACAAATTAAAAACCAAATTATGAAATTCATTTACTAATCCAGATATCTAAATGTTGGAAACAAACATAAGAAAACAAACTACCAATTCCGCAATAAAAAATTCCTCCAAACATAAGGAAACAAACTACCAAATCCGCAATAAAAAATTCTTCCAAACATAAGGAAACAAAGTACTAATTGTTGCAATCACTCATTTACCACGACCACTACGAGAAACTTTTTTACTCTTGTGTTTAGGAGCTTTAAGTCGTCCTTCGTCACTAGGAGTGTCATCTCCACTGCTTTGTTGTTCAACCATCCGACTTGAACCTTCCCCTTCTCGACGACTCCTCTTCAACAGAATGGTTTGGCTTGGATCAACCTGGTTTGTATCGACAAGGTTGGGATTAAAAACATTAGTCCATTGGTTGTAGAGGTTTTTTTGTTGTCGAGTGTCCATCGGCTCTCCACTCCGGATTTTTTCCATCATTTTCTTCAGCAATTTACCACTTTCCTTCACCTTTTCTCAATCAAAAACATAAGTAACTATTATTTTTAAATACTTTATAACATTTTGAAAAACAAAAATAAGAGTAAATATCTTACCGCCGAATTCCACAAGATCAAGGCCTCATCACCACATGTAAGGGCATGGTTCATAATTTTCTGAGCCTCTTTCTCCACTGCCTTCGCTTTTGCTTTATCAGCACGGGCTTGTTGGACACTATTTTTTACACGAGGATGAGAAAAATGTTCATACCATTCCATATATCCCTCGTCAACGGCATTTGGCTCATCAAACGTATCTTGTAACTCTTCGACTGGAAAAAAATAATTACCAAAGTTCTTCCAGTGGTCCACTGATGGAGCATGATCGTATTTGGGGGAGAAATTCTTCTCGGAGTTCTTAGTTCCCTACTTCTTCACCTTGAAGTTGAAGTTTTCCACTTGTGGGACACTTTGGATACAAGAAAGTTGTCTAAATACTCTTCGAGGATTATACATTGTACAACCTCCAGGATGAAACAACGGTCCATTATAAGCCGCAACAGGTGAGAAATCAATAACCTCAACATCCTCCTCGTCTTCATCGGATGCAATGGTGTAA
The DNA here is from genome assembly GCF_003573695.1 of Papaver somniferum. Lineage (NCBI taxonomy): Eukaryota > Viridiplantae > Streptophyta > Magnoliopsida > Ranunculales > Papaveraceae > Papaver > Papaver somniferum. Next base: position 4,009,233 of record NW_020632152.1, read on the forward strand.
GGATGGAAAACCACATCTTCCACTGTTAACTTATCCAATGTCTCCCTCAACTCCAACACCTTTTTTTTCTTATTCTTTTCCTGTGAGTTCAGAAATTCATATTTACCAGCTGTAGGCTTCCCATAAGGCCAAGGAGTGTGAGATGAGACAATTGCAGTTTAGGGAAGTGGTCGTACACCCAAACCTATGAGAATAGGCAACAAATAATGCATTCGCAATATGATTAGTAACAATACACATTCATTCACTTATATATTGAAACACAAAAATGATAATTTAATGGGGTACCTGAACAAGGGTGTATAAGCCTCCAAAATATAGACTCTTAAGCCTCGAAGCTTTTCTGAGTTCCGCTTGAATGAATGAAAGAATCGCAATGCCCCAAAATTAGTTGTTCACCTCACTCAGGGGTCCAATAGCTGGAGGTAATGAGCATTTACCACGTGACCTGAAGTGTCGGGGAAGAAAATGGTTCCTAGTTGATATAACAAATAAGCAGTCACATGGTGCTTAATCTTCTCCTCTGTCATCACCAACTTTCCTTGAGCAACCAAATTTTCGTCCCTGAAAACTCATCAAACAAGGTTTTGAGCTTGATATTTTTCAACTTCTTCTTGTACGTGCGGTCTTCCTAAAACTCATTATACTCATCACCTTCCTTAGGCTCTTTGTTAGCTCGTCTAAACTCACATTGTGCCTTTTTATCACTCCATCCTAGACACTTTTCGACCAGCTTTTCAAGAAGTTCATAACTCATCGAGGGATCGTAGCCATCTCGAACACTTGTTCCCATAATTGGTAGAGTTGTGATTCTAAAACAATCATCCGGAGTTATTGCCATCTCTCCAAACGGTAGATGAAAGGAATCCGTCTCTGGATAAGCCCTCCCGACAAACGCATAAACAGTGACAACATCAAATTTTTGGTGCGCATGTTGTATCTCGTTCCATAACACACAATCAAATACCTCCAAGCGAACCTCATCACACTCATTCTCTATATTCCATATCTTGTTCTTTTGACATTTCAAAACACGAACAACATTATTATGATCCTACAAATACAACATCATATCTTATATACTAATATATATAGAAAAGAACAATATATGTCAAAATATAATAAAACGACTGAGAAATGTTGATGGTTAAGATTGAACCATACCTTTGTCGCAAATATCTTGGCATCCCATGAGTTTTTGTAGCCCATAAATACCTCCACTCCATCTCTTGGAGTACCATAAGTTGGCTTCTTTAGCGACAAACACAAATTGTCATCAGGAATGTATGAATATCTAGTACAAGGCTTTTTAGGCGTCTTTCTAGGTTTCTTTCCCACTATTTCTACTTGTTCCCCTTCCTCTTCACCCGAGTTCTCCTATGATTCATCATCATCCTTATCTCCATCTTCCTCATCTTTTTCACCCTCATCATCGTCACCCTCATTTCCTCCTTCTTTAGCTGGTTCACCTTCTCCACCTTGATTATGTTCTTGACTGCCCATCTCTTCCACGATCTCTTCATTAACTTGTTGGATTATGTTGTCAACATTATCTCTATTGACACCATCTTGGATGACAACACCCGGTAATGACCCACCTCCAAACTTGGCATTTTTGGTTCCACGCTCAGCGACACCTAAGTGTACTCTGCCTCGAGGCGTGGGAGTTCTCAGATCTTCCGATAAAGGTTGGTTTGATTTTTTGCCTCTCCCACTAATCAAGAAAACAAAAGATATTAGCTTAACCGATAAATGATTCACTAAATCCGATGCAACATAAGGGTTCTCAGCGTAAGGTTTAGTTAGTAGTAAAAGTTCACGAAAAATAGGTCAAGTCTAATTTTGTGTTCCAGAGTATAGTTCGGTTACCAAAGTTTTTTTACGAACAAACCGAACTCAACATTGGTCAATATTAATGAAGAGTTCGGTGTGTCAAGGTTTTTTGCGAACAAACTGAAATCCACATGTATGCAACTACTGAAGAGTTCGGTTTGTCAAGGTTTTTTGCGAACAAACCGAACTCAACATTGGTCACTATTAGTGAAGATTTCGGTTTGTCAATGTTTTTTGTGAATAAACCGAACTCCACATGTATGCAACTCAACATAGTTGGGCAAGTTCGGTTAAATTGAAACTCAACATATTGGGAAAAATAACATAGTTCGTTTACATTGAATTTTTTTATTTTATTTTTTTGTAAAGTTCGGTTAATAAATAGTTTTAGAATTTTATGCGAAGCAACCGAACAAGATAACTCAGTTCGGTTACATAAAAACTCAAAATAACGGGCAAAATAACACAGTTCGGTTACATGTGAATTTTTTTTTTGTAAAATAGGTTAAGTTCGGTTAGACAAAAGTTTTAGGCTTCTTTGCGAACTAACCGAACTGGCAGTTCGGTGACCTAATGTTGAATCCTATAAAACCGAACTGTTCTTCGTGTTCTTCCTTTCAGGAAGTTCGGTTAACAAACTAGGGTTTTTTATAAATTCGTCCTAACCGAACAATGCACTGTAACTTCCATTTGGACCATATTTTGATGATTTCTATTCAATTAAACGAATCAAAATCAAATTAAAAGTAATGGGTTTGTTGTAAAATACCTGCGAATCGGTCCCATGGCAGAATCAGGCTTCTTCAAGCGTCTATTATATTGGATTATGACTTCACTTGGTTGTTCCACTTCTTTATGAATCTCAAAATCACTTGGCTGATTTGCTAGATGTCCCAATCGAGGACCTTCTCCTTGAAGTCGGTTGGTTTTCTTTCGAAGAACCATTCTTATAGTCGATTGATTAATCGACGATGAAAATTTTATGAATCGACGATTAATCGATGAAGACGATGTTGAAAGGAAGAAGAAGAAGATTTTTTTTTTCTTTGTGCGGCGGTAGGGTAGTCTGATTTTGGTTTTTGTTAATAGATTAGATTAGCTTTTTTTATATTTTGGTAGTTATTAGTTTAGTTATAATCTCAATTAGGGTTAAGGAGAAAATTAGTAATGTCTACACTTTAGGACATCCCTTATAAGTATAGGGTAGATGACCTTATAAAATAATGGTCCCCTCAAAAAAAGACTGGTCCCCAAAAAATCGTTCATATCGAGGGGTGAGCATTTGGGATTGAATCGGTGGATTCGACCCAGCTAATGCATTGTTTTGGGGGCAATATACGGTCCATATACTGATGGATGGGGATGCAGAGATAAAAATCCATTAGATATTTGCATCCGCTAAATTCGTTTATTCATTTAGTATGCTTGTTTTGTTTACTAATATTGATATTAGTTGCTTATTTGATGTACGAATAATTCACTAATGTGGGTATTAGTTGTTTATTTGAAGTACTACTAAACAAATTTCACGATATTATCATTCTCGGCATTAGGAATTATATTATTATACATGTTCAAGGTGCAACCAACAAAGTACAGATAAAATTACAAATATTAATATCAAATGAATATACGAGTTTCTTTGTGAGTATATTTGATTAGAGATTTTTTCGCTACTAGTATTTTACAATTGAGTAAGGGAAATGTTAGTAAAGGTCGGGTTATTTGAGTTAATATTAGATATAATGGTAATGGTAATAAGATCTTAAGTCATTTTTATTAATTTTTACCAAGCATAGAGTGCCAAATTCCCGGTTATTCATTGTAATTCTTCTGGAAATAGAAATAAGGAAACACAATACCTATTGGCTCATTTTAATTTTAACCTCTCTTCTCTTTCCCTCTCTACCTTCTCAATCCTAGCCGCCTCCCCTTATGGACCAATTCGAAGCTCGAATTTCATTCTTTGTTGTGTTTCGTTCTTTGATGCTTTTGGGATCTAATCATAGGTTTTTAAATTTCCAACTTTAGATCTAGGTAGTTTCTGTGGATTTGTTTCCATCCAAAGTTTGGTTGCGGAAAATGTATGCTTGTAGTGGTGGATTTTGGGTAAGAAGCGAAATCGGCGGTAGATTGAGGGTACTGTTAAGGCTAGGGTTTGAGAAGATTTCCTTTTATGTGGTGTTCTTTTCGAGCTAATTGGTTATTTAATTTTATTAAATGTGGGCTTTATATATATATATTTTTGAAATATGAAATTTATTAGAAAAAGTTTAATTTACAACTTGCCGTGGGTAGGTGGTACCCACAGAGTCCTGAAATAAAATGTGACTGATAAAAAATGGGATTATCTGGTCCCAAATTTTGGTTGAATAGTTTCCTGCTTGGCTTCCATCTGCCGCATGATTTGCTAATCCATTTGTTGCTTGATTGCCTTCCCTGTAGTTGTGTTGTATAGCGACTTGCGGGATTTGCCTAAGCCTACTTTTTATTTCTTCAATCATCCCTGCCTGTGCCAAGGTGGCATGGTGGTTGATGTGATGAAACGCAGGAGGTTCTCAGAGTCCGTTTCAAAGAGAATTCTAGGTCATTGTCTCTCTGTTGCTGTTATTGGGGCCAAGTAACGCCCAGGTTTCTGCAGTTAGGGCAGTGGTAATTCCCAGTGGTTGGGCCATTGCTATTAACGTTCGTGCATCAGATTCTCTACAGACGAATCCCGCCCCTGCAAATCCTGGGTGGCCTCTGGCTGCTCCATCTATGTTAATCTTAATCTAGTTGATGTTCGGAGTGGACCAACCTACCGATATTGTTGCTATCCATCTATTTGTTGTTGGGTGGTTGAATGTTGGTGTATCTCCTGGTATGATTGGTGGTGAAGCGTGTTGTGCCCCTGAATATTATTGTTGTAGTTTTTGAGCCCATGCTAGGATTTCTTCCGAAGTTGTTTGTTTTTGTTGGTAAATTAGATCATTTCTGGATAGCCATAGGGTCCAGAATAGAAAACAGAAGGAGGAGATTATAGTTGTTGATGTTGGTTGTTGCAGGATTTGGGATATGGTTGTTTGTGGAGTTAAGGTGAAGGTCGGGGTGGGGTTGGAGTTTGGTGCATTTGTAAGTTGATTGAATAAGGTGTTCCAGGAAGTAGTTGTCGTTGGACAACGAATTAAAAGGTGGCTTGCTAATTCCATATCAGTATTGTATCTTGTACATTTGTCTGAGTTGATCAAATTGATTCGATGTAAGAGAGAGAAGGTTGGTAATCCTTCATTGATGACTTTCCACAAGAAAAGTCGAATTTTTGGTGGCCATGGTAAGGTCCACAAGAATTTGGTAGGTGGTAGAGGTGCGCGGATTGGTTTACCCTGGGTTAGACATTTGTATCCCGAAGATGTAGTATTTTTATGACATGTATGTGGGATCTCATCCGCGAGCAGCATTTCTAATGGGTGTGTGTACGTTGTATTTGCCATTTTCTTAATATAAAAATTTATTTACCGATTACAAAAAACTTATTAATTTTTCCTAATATATTTTAGATATGAATATAAAAGAAATCGATGCATTGGATCATTTGCATCCAACCAATTCGATTTTGGACCGGATGCAAATGTCAAAATTAGAATCCATCATACATTAGATTGGATACGGATGAGGGAAAAACTGGACTATGCACCGCGACTACAATTACATCCGGGGTACCTGTTGCTAAGGATCAAAGTGTATTACAGTATTAGCAACTCTACTACTAATCCATGTTGTTTGGGTGAACCAAAAAAATTTTCAAATTATTGATATACAGACGATAATAAGAGTGTCAGGCTGAGGACGTTAAACTAAGCATTGAATGAGAGGCAACTCATTGGTTTTATATTTTCAATCGTTTTTATTTTTAGTTTTCTTCTTTTGCATACCATATTAGGATTTTCCACCTTATTTTATTTTGGATGACTCAATTACATTAACGATACTACCGAGTTGAAGTGTAGGGGAGTGTCCACATATATTCATATAGATTTTTTCAAAGAATTTATACATCTTTTTCCATATAGAGTTTAAGTTGGACATGTCATAATCCTTCGCCACATTACCCCAGTAGGTAAGAGATGCTAGACTTGGTGCGTGAATTTGGATATTACAATCACGTAAACCATCTCCCTTTGAATGATATAAGTGTACAAATTGCAATTATTTTAGTGAAGGAGTCAAAATGCAGATTTTCTTTATACCAAACCAAGTGTAGTCTTCCGGAATCATTTCTTCAAGGAAAAGGAAATTACAAAGAATATTGTTTCCGTTTAAAGTTCCACATACTACGAAAACCTTTGAGAATATCAATTTTCGCACTTCCAATTATTGAATTCATTTATTATAACAATTTAGAGAATAAAGAATATCACCCTTCCAATAATTAAGTTCCACGTGCTAGAAGGAAATCTCGAGAGTATCGATCTTCCATCAATAGAGTTTAATGTACGATCTTTTATTTCTAGTTACGAATAACCTTGTTTTCTATTTAAACAATCTTCCCAAGGGCAACATACTCAAAGAACAAAAAATCTATCTAGAAAGGAAAAGCATTTATCTAACAGTTTGCACCTTTTGTTCTAGGGAGTCACTTCGCTACGGAGAAGATGATGTTTCCTTCTTTCCCAATTTCAGTTAAGCTTGTAGTGATCATGAACTTTTTTATTTTGTACACCTCTACCCTGACTCCTTATCTAAGGATGGTCTCAAAGTTGGTTATTTGAAGAAACATTATGATTCACGTCAATCTATTAGCTGAATTTGATTGTTTTCTTCCTTGGGAAATTGCATCTCCACCATGCCCACCAAAGAGCGATCTAGCTAGCCAGGTAAGACTCTCCTGAACACTTTTTTTTCTTTTCTGTTTTGCATCTGATATTTTGAAACTTAATTCAAATTTTTTCCTTAATTTTACCAAATATATAACAATAATTCTTTTCAAACCAACAATTAAATAAAATAAAATCAAATAAATCAAAACCCCTTCTCGGATGAGATGTATTTTTGGTGGGTCCATAGGTATTCATGTGGGACTCCCTATTCTCAAAAGAGTCATTATCACCTTCTATTAGAGAGTAAGGTATTGGAATTGTGTTTGTATTTTTGTGTGTCTAAATCAATGAATTTCTAATCAGACTCTCTAAAACCCGATTTTCCACTTTTGGGTATTTTGTAAAACCTAATAACATATAATATTTAGGGGATTTATTGGGTGTCATCAGGTTGGTGGATTTTATTTTTCGTAATTTATTTAGAAATATTTTGAACAGTATAAAAGATGGTTGATGCACAAACAATTTGTTATCAGTTAAAATAAAATCATAAATTTTTAAACGCCAGACAAATTATTTCCTTATGAGATGTGTCAAAAGTTTCATGGTAATGATGAAAAATAATGGAAACCCGTTGGAACAAGATATGTGAATATCACTTATGCACAAGAAGGCTTTAATTGGTAATGACAACATCAGAGCATCTCCAATAGTTTTTACAAAAAGCATCTCCAATAGTTTAAATTTTTTTTATTATAGATGTTAATAAATAAGATTTGAGACCTTTTCTTTGGAAAACATTTAATGGTAGGGTCCTTAATTTAGGAGTAATGGCATATACACTAGAAAATGTAAAAGAGAAAAGCCTTAACAAGACTAGGTTAAGTCCTCATATGATTGGAATATGTTTATTGTGATATTTGATATAAGGTCTTATTTTTCCGCATGTTTACACCTTTATAACAAAGGTCACAATAAGACCTCCACATATGATTATTCATACCCACCGTTGAAGATGCTCTTGTTTTAACACGGTTATTACTAATTATACAATCATCTGGTTGTTTATTTGTAGTTTATTTTCTTAAATTAGTTGATTTTGTTAAAAATGATCAATATTTTGAGTTCAGTCCCTGCCATTTACCTTGTAGATATCACAGAGTCACCATCTAATATTAATTAATTTTCCACAGTTAGTTTTATAGTTTGTAACGACCAGTGGGCTTGGTTTGATGAGGCATATTTCTTTTCCTTTTTTACCTTATCTCATACAATTGACGCAGTACGCGTCTTTTAGACTTTCACTCTCTAATAATTTGTTTATATTTTGTGGCATAACCCGTTGAAAAGCATCTAACGTGGTAAATGAGTCCAAAGTTTACAAATAGTATTTTTTAAGCAAGAATTTGGATATTCACATACTTTTAACATGAGAAAGGTTTTAAAAACCACCATTGAGTCCAAAATTGAAAAAATATTTTCTTTGTTTATGTAAATCGTTTGAAATAAAACATACTTGAAAGATAAAAACCTTAGAGATTAAAATGCTAGGAGGGCAAAAGTACCACCAAATAGCATTTATAAGGCTTGAAAGGTATCTTTGGTGTTAATATTGATGCACCCTGACCGTGGATCATGGTCGTAGTACATCTTTGTCATCTCCAAAAGGTGTCTTTTATCCCTTACTAATACCATCTCTTTTTACCACATTTTCATCGCCCCAAAACTTCTTAATTTTTAGTCTTTACCTTTTATTTTTCTTCCAAATAGGTTTGTGTTAATTTAATGAGTTTTGGTCCTCGCAGCCTATCCAATTTAATGAGTTATGTTGTACAATGACATTTGTATTTGAATCTCCCTATTCCAATGTGAAAACAATTATTTGATTATACATCCACACAAACAGATCGTAAAAAGAAGAGTGAACATATAATCGATCATCATTTTATTACTCATTAACTATTACATCTAACATCGTAATACAATTTCTTTATCGGGTACATACTATATTTTTATCTTGCGAATAATTTTTAATTTCTTGAATAATTTATTCGCAAGATAAAAATGTAAAATGTACTCTAATACAGGCATTTCATGTTCCAAACTAGCTCTCTTGAAAATGTATAAGATTTATAAAAAAAACGTCTTTGAAGCAGAACATCTTGTTGTGGAGCTCCACCAAGAAAAAATTTCATGGTTTATCTGCAACGCAAGTTCTATTCCAATGGGAAACAATAATTGTTATATAGCCTTCTTTTCTTGAGCTTTTGCTGAGAGCTTTATCAAGCTTTCTTTTGTAAAGTTGTTCATTTTTTCTTCTTATTCTCAATATGTCCTATGTTTCAAAAGTAAACTAAAATAGAAGAGCTTGTTGATATTTAGAGGTCAATGGCGAACGATGGAACTTCGATATAACCAACAGAGAGGATCGAAGATTGTACACCTGAAGTAAAACACGGTAAAGTAACAATGTTGTACCACACTAGATATTCTAAGCAAAAACATATAATTTTTTCAATGTCTCCATTCATGCATCGATGAAAGCATGACGATCAGCTCGGAAGAACATGTTGAATCTCTTTCCAGTAGGTTAGATACTCTCTTCTTGACCATTAATGAATAAAATGGAATCTCGGCTTATACAATCTATTAACTCTTAATATAGTAACTAGCGTAATCAACAACATCTAGTAGTTCAATACTTATTCAAACTATTAGTCCTATTGGAAGGCATATTGATGAAAATGATGAATAGTAATAGAAAGAAAAAACTACAGAGATCAAAATGCAATTCAAGAAATTAAGTTAGGATGATATTCAGGATTAGGATAGATCTTCAAAACTTATCTTGCATATTCAGTAAACTTGCATTCCGATTTTTTCTTTTTTTTTGATCGATCACTACGTCTGCCGTTAGCATGCTTAATATACAAATCACACGTGAATAAAGACGCACACGATATAAACTTATAATGATGTCCGACCACACCCACAGGCAGTTAAAGAACCTTCCTCAGTCATATTTTGATTCACATGGGTTAGTAGTAGAGTTGCTTATACACTTCGATTCTTTGAACTTGATCCTTGACAACAATTTACCAGATGTATTCTAGAAACGGAAACTTGGACATTTGCCCAAATATTTTTAAAACATGGTTCTAATGGACGAGTAAAAATTAGTATGGGTGAAATGGACACCAAAAAAATAACAAGAATGAAACTGGATTATCCCGTCTTAAACTTAAAAGGAGCGAAGATGAAACTGGATGCATCCTGATGTAAATTAAACGAAAAATGGGTCATTTGTCCAAATATTTTTGAAACATGGTTCAAATGGACGATTAAAAATTAGTATGGGTGAAATGGACACCAAAAAAATAGCAAGGATGAAACTGGATTCATCCTGACTTAAACTTAAAAAAATAGCTAGGATGAAACTGGATGCATCCTAATGTAAATTAAAAATAAAAAAAAATATTTAAAAATGGGTAGGATGAAACCGTTTACATCCTTGCTATTTTTACATTTTTGTCCATTTAAACAGTATCAAAATCTAAATGTCCTTTTCACCCAGGAATTGTTGATTTTGGTCTTTTTAACCAATTTTGTGTAAATTAAAAATAAGAAAAAGTATTTGAAAATGGATAGGATGAAACTGTTTACAACCTCGTTATTTTTACATTCTCGTCCATTTGAAAAATATCAAATTTTACATATTTTTTCACTCAAAAATTGTCGTTATTGGGTTAATTGACCAATTTTGTGTTCTAGAAGAATGAACATATTTGTTATCATAATGGGCTTTGGTGGATCATAAGTAGTATAACTGTTGATGTTAAAGCGCGTGACTATTAAACAATGCAGATGCAGTGATCATTGATACCAAATGAAATTGGCCGAGCAAGATCGGGTTATGTACATGAATGCAAATAAAAAGAAGCAACAAAAGTTGTCAAAAAAAAAAGAAGAAAAAAAGGTAGTTTTGCCAAGTGCGTGGAAATATTAATTGCTAAGATTGTATATCATCATATCAAATTATCAATTTTAATGATAAACAACTCTTATATAATCCCTTGAGATACCATCTCTTCCTGTAGCCACATTCTTCGTCCCAACTTCTTGAATTACGATTTGATCAGTGTGTAGTTTCTTGGTTTTCTCGGAAATATACATTACTGTTAATTCATCATTTTCATCAATATGCCTTTTGATATTCTAACAATGGTAGGAAAAATCATTTAAATCAGCAATGAACTATTAGATGTTGTTGATTACAACACTAGCTATATTAAGAGTTAGTAGATTGTTTGAGTTGAGATTCCATTTCATTCATAGAAGGTCGAGAAGGGAGTAACCAGTCTATTGGAAAGCGATCCAGCATGTTCTACTGACATGATGGCCATGATTTTGTCGGTGCATGACGTTGAAGAAATCATGTGTTTTTGCTAACAATATCTCGTCTGTGTATGGTACAATATTGTTATTTCACGATGTTTTACTTTGAAGGTTATTGTTGGGGCGTCACACTCCAATAGAGGGGTTTCATTTGGATTCTTAATGTCCAAAAAAGTGGTTATAGGATATCCTAACACATATACAAAATGTCTAGATTATCCTTTAACTATAAGTGATTTTACGTCCAGGTTTGGATTAATTCCAGCCGTAGAATTTTATTTGCATGTAATTTTACGTCCAGGTTTGGATTAGTTCCAAACGTAGAAGCTCATTTTACGTCCAGGTTTCTTTTAGTTCCAACCGTAGAAGTGATTTTACTTCCAGGTTTGGATTATTTCCAACCGTAAAAGTGATTTTACGTCCAGGTTTGAATTAATTCCAACAGTAGAATTTTATTTGCCCAGGTTTGAATTAGTTCCAACCGTATAAGCTCATTTTACGTCCAGGTTCCTTTTAATTCCAACCGTAGAAGTGATTTTACGTCCAGGTTTGGAATATTTCCAACCGTAGAAGTGATTTTACGTCTAGATTTGGATTATTTCCAACCATAAAAGTTTATTTTACGGCAAGTTTTTCTTCCCACAAAAACTTTGTCCCAGAATTCACCAAGTATACAACAAAATTCATTAATTTAATTTTTATCTAATTAAATTAAATTAAAATTAACTAAATAAGGGCTGTTTAGTCATTACAAAATTATTAGAGATAAGGGATTTTTGATATTATTTATGGGTGACCCGTTTTTATCCTATTAGATGACGTCCCTCTAATGGAATGTGACGCCCCAATAATAGTCTTCTTTACTTTAGCAGTACAATGTTCGATCCTCTCTATTTGTTATATCGAAGTCCCAAAAATTTCCATTGACCTCAAAATGTAGACAAGCTCTTCTATTACATGGAGTTTGGCATTTTTTTTCTTGGTTTTCAAGAGAGCTAGTTTGGATCACGAAGTGCTTTTATTAAAGTATATTTTATATTTTTATTTTAGGGTTATTTTGCGCTTCCTCCTCAAAAAAATTAAAATTAGTGTTTCCTGGCTATCGTCAACTATTCCATCCATTGCTCGGTTAGGTGAGTCAGCATAAATATACAGTGGTAAAAATGTACCCATTTTACTACCCAAAATACCCTCTTGTTTTTCTATTAATTAAACTCAAAACCCATCTTCACAGAAACACTAAAACCCGCCGGTTCACTTCTTTTCTGTCATTGTTGTTATCTTTTTCGACCTCCTCTTCCTCTTCTTCTTCCCTTATTTTCATTCGAATAATTTATTCACGGTCATTGTTCTCGAAATTTTATGTCTTCTTCGAAATTTGAGAAAAAACCCAAATTCTAGGGTTCCTAGAAATTTCTATTCAAATTAATAGTGCCTATGGAAGATTAAGGTAGTTAATATGAACTGGGGAGAAGGATTATTTTGGGGGATTTGAATTTAATACAAGCTTGAAGAGGATTTGGATGAAGCAATTGAAAATGGTCAGGTGATTCTCTTACAACCGAAATTAACCAAGATGTTGTTGTTCAAATTGATGATCAACGGAGATGGGTGGAGGCAATCTTTGAGTTCTGTTGGAGTGTAATTGGAGCAGAATGAAGAGTAATCCAGAAGTTCGAAACTATAAGAATTATGGGTTTCGAAGTAATGAGCATTTCAAGACTTAAAAATCAGTTGAACAAGAGAAGATATGGTGTGATGTTGATAATGATGATTGAATGAATGGTGCAGATTAATGAATATCTTAGAAGTTTAACATGTTTAGAACATTGGGTCTGTGTTGGCAGGGATTTGAATAGGTATAGAAAAAGATGGTTTCTTAGTGCGTAGAAACACCACCAGATTGCATTTCAAATGTTCGACAAATTAGCTGAACGAACATTTTCTCCTAGTTCACTGCCAAGAGCTCAAGCCAGTAAAGCTTGAGTCGCTGTCGCTGATTGAGATGGGTTAGAAGAGTCAAGAACTACACGGAGATGGATGTGAATCATTAGAGGGTTGGACAGAATGTTTGGCCTGAACTTTGTTACTGCCGTTAGTTATTGATGATCGATGGAGAGGATTAAATGGTATTTTAGAGTTCTACTAGGACCAATAGTGTTGGGTATAGGTTGGATTTAGAATTTCGCAGAAACTGGTACGAATCTGTGATGGGTTTTGGGTTGTAACTTGAGCGAGAAAGCAGGTTTATAGTTTCTGCTACTGTCATTGATCTTGGGAGTGAACGGAGGGGATTAAAGAGTGGTTTTAGTCGAGGGTATTTTGGGAAAGTCACGAAACACGTGTACATTTTTTGCCACGCGTGCAAAGGTGTCGTCTTAGCTAAGGGAGCGATGGATGGAATAGTTGACGATAGGAGGAAACACTAATTTTAATCTTTTTAGGAAGGAAACGTTAATTAACAATTTTGAAAAGGGTGAAAACGCAAAATAACCCTTTATTTTGCTAATAATATTTTTTTTTGAAGAAATTGTATTATGATTTGATGGGCTTCAAAAAAAAAAAAAGAGTAATAAAATGATGATTTATTATATTTTTCCTCTTATTTTTAAGGTTTGTATATTTTTATGGTTTGTTTGAGCGAAAATGATTTGGGTCCCGACAGTTTCTCCCATAACTTCTCCTGCAACACACATAGTGGTGGGACCAAAAACCCAACTAGAGCTGGCAAACGGGCGGGCCGGGGCTGGCTTGTTACGGGTTACACGGGTTCGGGTTAACACGGGTTAAAACCCGCGGGTCGATATTCTTCACGGGTGATCATTTCTTCAACCCGCACCCGTAACGGGTAAAGCTTGCGGGTTCACGAGTTAACCCGACTTGTTTAATTAAAAATAAAATTATAATTTCATTAAGTTAATTTGTGACAAAACAGAGACCAAAGTCACCAAACCACAGAACATAACTTGGGGATAATACTAAAACATAGGATTACATAGAAAAAAAACAAAATTATAAGTTCTCTAGTCTACTGTGAAAAAGAGTAAAGAATCAAACCCTAACCTAGGATTATCGTTTCTAACCTAAAATCAATTCACATCCACCACTTTCATCACCTGCATCTCAATTTCATTCATAAATCTTCTCGTTATCACTACCACTAATCTGCAACATTAATCAACAACAACAAAAACGCAAACCCATCTTCATCCCAGCATATTACTAATCTAACTCTTAAATCTACAGAGAGCTTCTGGTGAAGTTTCATTAGATATGGATTTGGAGATGGATGAACTTGTTAATGAGCATAAAAACAACTCAAGTTTACCACCACTACCACCAAAAAGTGATTCTCCTGCATTAATCAAAACAGCTCCACAAATCATTCCTCCGCAGCCTGTTAGAAGAAGAAGTAGTAAAGGAATGTCTATTGATCATGAAAATTACCAACAACAATCAATAAAATTTACAGCCACCACAACAAATTAGAAATCGGAATAGTGAGTCTCCTCAATTTGGAGGAGGAGGAGGAGGTACTGATGAATTTGTAAGACGTGCTTCAAATGATTCTTTTAAGAGGAACTCAAATTATTCATCTAAGAAGAACTCAACTACTTTTTTGAGGTCTAAGACAGTGAAATCAAGATTAATGGATCCACCAGCGGATATAATGAAATCAGGGAGAGTAATAGCAAAATCAGTGCAACTAAGATCTGGGTTTATAGCAGGAGGCCGTAAATCGTCAGCAAATGATGAAGATAGTGATGAAGATAGAGAAAAGAAAAACCAGAAAAGAAAGAGCAGAAGAAGAAAAAAGAGAGATAAAAAAAAAAGATATCTCTTCATTTAGTTTTAGGGTTTCTCCTTTTATACCTTAATAGTGTGGATGTGATTAACCCTAGATAATCTGACGGACAGGATTATAAAAAAATTACTAATTAGTTATTGTGGACGGGTTTACGGGTTGTACCCGCGGTTTCACGGTCCGGGACGGGTTAACCCGTTTATTCACAAGCCAGCATTTCTCCAACCCGAACCCGGCTTGTTTAAAAACCAGCCGAGCCGGGTTCGGGTTTTTACGGGTCGGGCACGGGTTAACCCGCGGGTTTCAGCTTGTTTGCCAGCTCTAAACCCAACCCCTATAATTCTTCAATGGGCCCCAAGGATTTGTGTGTGTGTCGGGATTTTGCGGGATAAAATGCTGTCAGTGTAGCATTTCCCTTGTTTGAGCGGATCTATAACCAAAAGAGTACTTCCACATCAAGAACTTCTCCTAAATGGAGAGTCATTAACCAAAACTTTTGATCAGACCTACTTAGCCAATTCTGGTAAATTGGATCTTGTACATTGTTCATTTGGATTGGGCTGTCAATTTAGTTTTTGTTCTGATCATCACTGTAAGCCAATTCCAGGTGATTTCAAATTATAACACAAAATTGGTCAAAAAGACCAAAACAAACATTTTTTGGGTGAAACGGACTGCTAGGTTTAGATACTGTTTATATGGATTTAAACAAAAAAATATTGTTCATTTATCCAATTTGGATATTTGACCCAGGAAAAAAAGAAGAGAAAACAAACGTTCTACCTAAAATATCCCTTAAACAAATATCCTTCCATTTCACACATCAGCAAGGCTAATTCTTTAACCACAATATCATACAACATCAACACCTTTTTTATAGCATGTCCTCCTGCAACTCACACTACACCCCATGAGCAAACAGTACCAGAATCAGCTGATTATCTTCAAATCATTTTGTAGCTCCCTTGCAAACTCCACAAATCAATCAAACCTGCAATCCATCAGTCAAGCAAAACTTCTCCAGCTCTTCCATGTTTCACTAGCAACGGATTCATCTACTCAGCCAGCCAACAACGACATGAGCTTCATATTCTCTTCTACTGCTCTTCACAGCCAACTCTGACAGCAATAGCAATCATAAACCTGTTATTTCATTAACGGTGACCACACATCAGATTCACAAGAAACCCATTTCTCATCCACTTCCATCACCAGATCCACTCAAGCGTTAAGGGAAGACTAGATAATTTATTTCGTATACAGGTTCTACAAGGATGGAGCCTTACCATCGTTCAGTATAGCTATTTCCAGAACCATGAAAGGTGATAGAAATGGAGATCAATGTAAGAAGCACAAAACCAAGCACAATCCTGATGGTTATCGAAACTGCATAAATCTGTAAATGTCATCATTACATTATTATAAGACCACTTCTTGAAACAAAAAATTAAACAAGTGGACTGCAGTGAGAAATGGAATAACAGATTCTAACCGTGTAATTTTTCATTCTTTGGAAAAGTGACGCTTAAACCAGCAACTGTTAACACTATGTCACTATAACATACCTTGACCAGTTGAGCTACAGAGGCCATCACCTTAGAAACAGTTCCAGAACTTCCAGTAAATGCAACCTGGTTGAGGGACATATTTTCTTAATGCTTATTCAACACATGAAATCAATAATACCAGAGATGCTGAGATAAACAATCAAATACTGATGCAGAACAGAACTTTGTACGCATGTGGACGACATGTCAAAGGAGCACCAGCTTCGGTTCCCAATCCATTTAAAATGTTCACACCACGAGGAAACGACTACAAGTTTTCAGGATTATAGCATATGTTTTTACATATAAAACAACTATAAGATTTAAGGGTAGGACATTAAAAGCAAGAATAAGAGTCACATTTGAAGCAAGAACAAAAACTGGTGCATGATTTGCATGTTGGAAAGCACAAAAACACTTGTTGCATGAGATTTTACTAAAGCATCCACAATCACAGTCACCGCAATATCGACTGAGCCAACAACAAGATACATTACAAGATTTTGCAACAACTTGAGAAACAACTCTTATCACCTTTTTGTGGACATAATGTACAAGTATTTGGTGTAAAAGTAGAGATCAACCACATGAGAAACATCATATCTATGAACTTCATTTCATAACTCCATCCACGGTTGAACTGCAACCAAACTCAATCCAATCCCGCAGCTGCAACTTCATTTCATAACTCCATCCACGACCCATTCATCATGTTCTTCTAACTCCAACTAGCACCAGATCTATAATCCGGAATCTCAGCTCAAATCACCACCATTACATTCCTCGGATAGGCTCGGCTCTAACCATCCTATCCTTTCCAACCCTGCTATCACCTGCTACATCAACATATCAATTTCTATCACCTGAAATTTCAGCTCCATCTCAGATTCATTACATCATTGAGTATTCATTACCAGCAGTAACACCAATCTAAAACAGGATGCAATCAGTTTCATCCTGTATTAAATGACTGAAAATTCAAATTCAACTAATCTAAACATGATAAAACCAAATTCAACAATCTAAAACAAGATGAAACCAGTTTCATCTAGTTTAAAATGAGTGATACCTAATTCAATAATTAAAGATTCATCATTTATTTATGACATATTCACCCAATCTAAAATATGATGCAATCAGTTTCATCCTAGTTTAAAATTACTGAAAATTCAAATTTAACCTAATCTAAACTTGACGAAACCAAATTCAACAATATAAAACAAGATGAAACCAGTTTCATCTAGTTTCAAATGAGCGATACCTAACCCGATTTAAACTAGGACGTAACTAGTTACATCCAGTGTTACTAATATTCGACACAGGACGTAACTGGTAGCATCCAGTGTTACTACTATTTGAATAGATTGGATGTAACTAGGTACATCCAGTGTTACTACTATTCGAATAGGGAGGATGTAACTGAGTACATCCAATGTTACTAGTATTTCGACACGAGATGTCCTCGAGTACATCAAGCAACAACATAGGATCTAACTGGTTACTTCCAGTGTTAATACTATTATTTGGAGAAATACTAGCTACATCCAGTGTTGTGTTATTATTCTCATTTCAATTCCAACAAACATACTAAGGTTTTGTAAGTTATATCCCAACTTAAAATTAGATGTAAACCAGTTACATCCTAAGTTAAAGTTAGATGTAAACCCGTTACATCCTATCAAATTTAGTCGTACAGATGCTATATGCCATAGAAAATCACTCGTGCATTCTTACAAACACCTGTTATGCCTATACTTAGAATACAATTCATATAACCATATGAAAACCATTTCATCCAAAACATACAATTCATATAACAAATGCAATCCAGTTTCATCCAAAACATAAACATAATTTTTTTTTACAACAACCCAACTAAAATCCAGTTACATCTAGTGAAATATAAATAAAATAAACCAATTCAACAAATCAATCATGCAATTCTGAAAATAAAATCAAAACCAAATTAGGGTTTGGAAACTTACTACTTCTAGGGAACATTTTGTGAAATTAATCGATTTAAAGCCTAATTAGGCTATAAATCCTTCATGCCGGAGCTGGTGTTCGTGTTTGTAGATGGCGGAGAAACCTATTTCAACGATGATGTCTCCAGTTTGAGATATGATGATACTATTGACGGTGTAGGCGGTAAAAAAAGATGATGATACTATTGCGAGCAGAAGGGGGAGAAACCAATTACAACGATGAATGAAGATGTAGTGATAAATACTTCTGACTAAGTCGACTTGGTGTTGATTAATGAAGGTGAAATTGTGGTGGATTTTTGGTGTGGTGGAACTGGTGG
The DNA here is from genome assembly GCF_003573695.1 of Papaver somniferum. Taxonomy (NCBI): domain Eukaryota; kingdom Viridiplantae; phylum Streptophyta; class Magnoliopsida; order Ranunculales; family Papaveraceae; genus Papaver; species Papaver somniferum. The sequence continues at coordinate 4,027,914 of NW_020632152.1, forward strand.
TGGTGGTGCTGGTTGTGATGGTGAAGAAATTCTGATGTAGAACGAGAGAAGTTTTTGATGATGTCTATGGTGGAGAAGGTGAGAGCAGTTTTGGATCTGGTTTTTATGGAGGCGACGTAGAAGACGAGAAGAAATGTTCCCCGTCTGATGTTTAGTAGTGTGATAGAAAAGGTACTTATGTCTGTTTCTAATAAAAATATGTACTGTCCATTTGACCCAGGGAAAAAGCTTACCCGTCCATTTGACCCAGAAAAGGTACAATTTTGGCTATATAGCACATTTTCTGAAATTATAATGGCTTGAAAACAAACGTGTTCTGAATCTAGTCTTTTAGAAACATCTAAGGAGTTACCTCAAAGATGCCTTTCTACCTTGATGGAAAATGCTTAATAGAAAATTATTTTGAGGTCTTGCACTTGTTATGCAGCACAGCAGTAGTTGAATAGGATACTACTTACTAGCTTGTGTAATAGTCCCTTTTTTGCATCCAATGTGTCAAAATTACTTAGGTTATGTCATTCATAGTAGGTGCATAGTCTGTCATATGTCAAGGGAATCTTGATGAGCTGACTGGTTTACGTCAAGCAATCTTGTAAGGTTGTCAGAATTAGGTGCAAGGTTCTTAACGTGGCCAATCAAGTTCAATATGTCATGAATCTCATCTCATTTATGTCCAGCTTGATGACTTTGGTTATATCAGTCAGATGTTGGCAATGTCATTCACCATTTAATTTGGAGAGTTGGTGTTGGTAAATGGCGTTAATAATATCCAAAGTCATATCATATGAATACCTGGATGGAAAAAATGCATTCAGTGAAAAATGATTTTCCTGACATACCGAACTTCATTGGCCACGTTTAAAACCATGAACCCTAGCTGCAACATTCTAACTGACATAAACCAGTAAAGAGATTCTTGTCACATTTAACTCATTGACCACATGAGGACGTACCACACAACCAAAAATGACCGACATGAACAACCAAAGTAATTTTGACAGATTGGATGTAACAAAGGGATACTATAACAATTATATTGATCAGCTACAAGTAGTATATACATTTGCTATTCCAATGGATGACTACTGCAAATTTAGTGTTGATCTTTGCCTAAAGTTGTGTTATTTGCACTTTTATGCGATGTACCATGACCACCTTAGATGGCCGGAGCAAATGATTGAAGTAGGTTAGCTTTACAATCACTTGAGAACAAATTTACATGCTTTACTAAGCATAGTTTCTTTTGTATCTAGAAGACTAAAAACAGAACATGTTTGTTTCCAAGCTATTGTATTTGAAATTACTTAGAGTTAGCATATAGCGATATAATGAGAACAAGTTTACTAGAAATGGGTAATTTTATAGGTCTCCAAAGTTTTGGTCAATGACTCAATTCGAGAAAAGTTGGATGCGAACGTACTCCTTTGGTTATACATTATTCACGCAACAAACCAAAATTGGAGGAACATATAATTATTAGTCACTAGATTTTGTGCCCGTTCTACGCACCGGGATGACCTGAAAACCATCTACCATCATTTTTTATTTTTAACCACATTTTTGGTTTGATGTAATATAGCTTCGACTGCCCCTTCGTGAATTTTTATTTGGTGTCGGGGCGATTCGTTTGCCCTGTCTTTTAGAATTTTTAATTTGGTGTGTTCAGGTTCGCCTTGTCCCGTCCCAATGTGCTAATGTATGCTTAGGATTTTTGATTTGATGTGGCTCAGCTTTGCCTCGCCCTGTCGTTTAAGATTCTTGATTTGGTGTATTTTTTTTATCTTCGTTCAATAAAGACAGGGTTCGCGAAACATTTGAAAAGCGTCGCTTAGGATTATTGATTTGGTTTGGCGTTGCTTTGCTCCGCTCGGTGGTGATTTGATACGGCATGCATTTTTGATTTAGTGCGGCTCGGATTCGCCTCACCCCTCGTCGCTTTGGATTATTGACTTGGTGCATTAAAAATTCTTAAAGTATTACTATCATATATGCTTCAAATGACATGTACGTCTCTGTTGTCACTTGTGAGCAATGAAAATGTGGGTTGGTGCTCGGTGGTATGTTCCACTTCCTTCTTTCATATTTATGTATTCCAGATTTTCTAAATTTACTTCCTTCACCAAAAACTGGTGATAGTTGACAAAAACAACAACTTTAAAAAACATAAAGCTGCTACTGCTTTTTACTGTTTTAAAAGGATAATTAAGGTTATTAACTCGTGCCTTTCTTAATCTTAATTCAAAGCATTAACCATGTTCAACTGAAAACCATGTCTGCTTGTCATGCTCACACAGCTGAGAATACGATTACTTAAGGTTAAAGGAGAGGCTACATTTTACTAACCGTCGCTGGTAAATACTGGCTACATTTCATAATCGTGAGTTCACATCTTGCACGATGAACTCATCATCATGTTCCCAATTTTCATTCATCACCATAAGTTTCTGGTCATGTTACACCGTTTCTCAAATATACATGCGTAATCAGCTTTATAAAAAGTTGTTATAGCTACATAAACTTGCACCATTTAATGATGGTATACTGTATACCTGTTTTTTCGCCAAGAGATGAGTCATAAGTGTAAAGTTTTTGGACAGTCGCTGCTTCAAGTTTCACATATAAGCAAATTAGCTGTGTAAGAAAGCAGCAGATCTTAATGTCAATGCGCAATTCACAAGTGGACAATAAAGACAAAGGAACCTAATTTGATCTGAACATAGGAAATCACCTTATTTTCGATTCCGATTCACCCCATCAGCATCATCACCAAGTGATATGTTTCCCTCTGTTGTAATATCATTTAGAACACTATTTTTGGTGAATATCTACCACAAAAATCTTGTGGAGATTGAACTCTTATTTATACAAAGAGATAAGATCACAGAGTTTTTGATAAACCAAAATATTGTTACTGACTCTGAGAACGAGTTTATAGCTAACAAAAGGAACGACTAACTAGCCTATAGACTAGTGCTAACTGACTGACTAACTGAGCATAGAGTCTTGAGGAAGACTCTCTGTTGTATGCTTAACACCTCCCCTCAAGTTGTACTTTAGTTGACGAATGTGCAACTTGTTCCGAATGTAGTGAAACCTTGGAGAAGAGAGCCCCTTCGTAAATATATCAGCCAATTGGTCTTTAGAACATATTAACCGCACCTGTAACTTCTTTTCAGCTACTGTTTCCCGCACAAAATGATAGTCGATCTCTATGTGTTTAGTACGTGCATGAAAAACAGGGTTTGCAGTGAGATACGTCGCACCAAGATTATCACACCACAACGTTGGAGTGGTTGTAGAAATACCAAGCTCCTTAAGTAACGACTGAATCCATATTACCTCAGAAGTAGCAATCGCAACTCCCCTATGCTCAGCCTCCGTGCTAGACTTAGACACAGTCTTCTGCTTTTTGGCACTCCAAGAAATTAAATTCCCACCAAAGAATACACAATATCCACTTGTAGACCTGCGGTCATCTAAACTGCCTACCCAGTCCGCATCAGAATAAGCATGCAAAGAGAAGTCCCTATATGATTTCAGATGTAAACCATAGTCAATTGTATGCTTCAGATAACGAATGATCCTCTTCACCAGCTCCCAATGCTCCACAAACGGCTCATGCATATATTGACAAACTTTATTAACTGCCACTGAAATGTCTGGCCGCATCAGATGTAAATATTGAAGTGCACCAACAACACTGCGATACAATGTTGGATCTGCAAACTTTTCTGAGCCAAGTTTCTAAATCTTGGCATTTGAGGCTAAAGGTGTAGTCACTGGTTTAACGCCATCCATCTTGGTTCGACATAGAAGATCAGTTACATATTTGCGCTGAGTTAAAACAATATCTGAACCTTGCCTGAGAACCTCAACTCCCCAAAATAAAGACAAATCATCCATGTATTTTATAGCAAAGGCTTTACCAAGATCTGCAATGAGCTTGGTAATCATAGTTGGATCCGACCCTGTGACTATTATATCATCAACGTACACCAAGACATATATAGTGTAAGATGCAGACAACAGTACAAACAAGGAGCTGCCAACAATCGAGGCTTTAAACCCAAGATGCAACAAGTGATTGGTGAGTTTCGAAAACCAAGCACGGGGAGCTTGTTTAAGACCGTAAAGCGACTTGTGCAGCTTACAAACATGATTGGGAAAATTTTGGTCTACATATCCTGGCGGTTGCTTCATGAAGACTTCTTCTTCCAAATGGCCATGTAAAAAGGCATTCTCAACATCCAATTGTTTCATCTGCCAACGATTCATCACAACAAGTGATAATACAAGTCGAATAGTACATGGTTTGACAACAGGACTGAAAGTTTCACCGTAATCAACACCTGCCTGTTGATTGAAGCCTTTCACAACCAAACGTGCTTTGCGTATCTCGATACTCCCATCCGGGTTTTGCTTAACACGGAAAACCCATTTCGAACCAACTACATTCATGCCAGGCTCATACTTAACCAGCGAGTACGTACCATTTTGAATAAGAGAATTGATCTGATCATCCATAGGTTTCCTCCACTTTGGATCTTTGTTCGCAGCAGAAAAGCATGTTGGCTCCATGAAATCAGACTATGGAAGAGGATGCTTCGTTGCTGTCAAGCACAATTTTTGAATGGGCTTTGATATACCTGTCTTAGCCCTTGTAACCATCGGATGAGTGACTGCAACTTGCTGCATGGGATGATCAACTTCCTGCTGAACATTGTGTTGTATCTGCTGATTTAAGTCTAAAGATCTGCCTGAGTCTTCCTGAGAAACACTGAGTGTGTCCATAATCTGCGTTGTAGACACCGGAGAACCTTGAGCAGTTGGTGATGCAGTTTCAGTTGACAACGCAGGTTCTGATTGAGTAGGTGAAGCACTGTGAACAGGTGACTGCAGAGTACCAGTTTCTTGTGCTGCTGAGAGACTTGGTTTTATAAAAGGATGAGAAAACAATACACTAGTACAAGAGGGTTTTATGCCTGAACAAGGCGACGGCAGCTGCTGTGGAATAGGAATAAAAGGGAATGATCTCTCTTCAAAACGAACATGACGACTAATATAGATTCTATTTGTATCATGATGCAGACACATGTAACCTTTGTGAGCACTGCTATAGCCTATAAAAACACACGGAAGAGAACGTGGCTCTAGTTTATGTTTATTGTATTGGCGAAGGCAGGGATATGCTAAGCAGCCAAAAACTCTTAGAAAGGTGTAATCTGGTTGCTTATTAAATAGGAGTTCAAGAGGAGTTTTTTTTCTCAGATTTGGATTTAGGGAGTCTGTTAATGAGATAGCAAGCTGTAGAGAATGCATCAGCCCAAAAGGACTGTGGCATGTGTGCATGAAATAATAGAGCCAAACCAGACTCAGTCACATGACGTATACGACGTTCTGCAAGTCCACTCTGAGGTGAAGTATGTGGGCAAGAAAACCTATGTTGGACTCCAGAATCATTCAGATAAGAAGTGAATTTTTTGTATTCAAGAGCATTATCAGATTGAAAAACCTTAACTCTATGTTCAGTAAGATTTTCAATTTGTTTTCGAAAGAGAATGAATGTATGTAATGCATCAGAACGTTGGACAAGAGGATAAATCCATGTAAAATGTGAATAAACATCCATAAAAAGAATATAATAATGAAATCCAAGTCTAGACAGCTAGGGTGAAACCCAAATATCAGAGACTATCAAGCTTAACGTCTTGTCATAAACAGTTTTTCTAAGAGAGAAAGGTAGTTTCCTGCTTTTACTAACATGACAGGAGTGACAAAAATCAAAACTATTACTTAAGACTGGAATTGAATATTGATGACAAACTTTGGAGACCGTACGCAACATAGGATGACCCAGACGTTGGTGCCACAGTGGTAGAGTAGAAGAGACATGAGATTGCGGCTTTATTGAAGGTGCTAGCATGTCTATACCCTAAAAGACGTAGAGACCATTCCTATTCAGCCCTCGCAGCAGTGTTGCCCCCGTTTGCTTGTCCTTCACAACAAAGTAAGAAGTGCGAAATTCAAAAAATACATCATTGTCCTTGCAGAATTGAGTAACTGACAGCAAGTTTGTTTTTATTTGTGGAACATGATAAATGTTGTTCAAAACAAAAGATCTTGACTTATAGAGGAATGAGGCATTACCAACATTGGCAATGTTGAGTGCATCACCATTACCAACGTGGACTTGCTCAGTACCATCATACTCATGAGGAATAGTGAGATTCCTCAAATCTGCAGTAAGATGATGAGTAGCTCCCGTGTCCGTTACCCAACCATTATCATTCTGTCCACCTGGTAAAGCTATGTAAGCTGCAGGATGACGTTGATTGTCATTACTTTTCTCATATCTAAACCAGCACCGATTTTCCGTGTGATTCCTCTTCTTACAAATTTGATATACTTGATATCCCTGATTACCTCTTGGCTGCTGCTGAGAATTGTTGTTGTTTCTTGGATTGTTGTTGTTGTTCCTCCTGTTGTTCTGATTATTATTGTACGAATATTGATTCTCATGGTTATTGAAACGTCTCTGATCAGGCTTGCTACTGGAAACAGCTACATTAGCCAAAGGTTGCTGCAAAGACTGTAACTGTTGTTCTAACCGCATATCAAAGGTTAGTAAATGAGTATAGAAGCTATCTATAGTCATATTTTCAGCAGTGCTCAATGAAGTTACAATTGTGTCATAAGATTGATTTAGACCATTACTGATGGCCTGTTTCTTCTCATCATCTGAAACCGTGCATCCAGATGCAGTAAGCTGCTCAAATAAACTCTTAGCTTCTTGCAAAAATTGTTTAAGAGGTTTATTACCTTTCTGTAGTGAATGAAGTTGCCTTTTCAGATTCACCTGATGAGCAAGGGTTTTTGGTGTAAAATAGCTCTCTAGCTTATCCCAAACTTGCTTTGTCGTATCCAGTAGACCAACTTCAGCTAGCACTGCAGGTGTAAGAGTGGAGTTTAGCCATCCAACCAACAATGAATCACAAGCCTCATGTTCTGTAAAATCTGGGTTGATATCATCACTATCATGTAGGGTTCTAGAAGGTTTTACCTTGGTTCCATCAATAAAACCAGTGAGACCATATCCTTTTAGGATAGGTTTGAACTGTGTCTTCCAAAGGAGATGATTGGTTTCTGTATGTTTGAGAGTTACCAGGTGATGAATCTGGATTTGTCTAAGGCTAGATGTTGAAGCCATTAGTGATGTTGTAGGGTTTTGTTTTTTTTTTGTTTGTTGTTTTTGTTTTTGCGGAAGCGTTGGATCGACAAGCTGATACCAACTTAGAACACAATTTTTGGTGAATGTCTTCCACAAAAATCTTGTGGAGATTGAACTCTTATTTATTTTTCAAAGAGATAAGGTCACAGAGTTTTTGATAAAACAAAATATTGTTACTGACTCTGAGAACGAGTTTATAGCTAACAAAAGGAACGACTAACTAGCCTATAGACTAGTGCTAACTGACTGACTAACTGAGCAGAGAGTCTTCCTCAAGACTCTCTGTTGTATGCTTAACAATATCTTCATCCTTCTCATGTCTTGCAAGTGTTGATGAGAGCTCTGGAGTACTTACAGATTCAAGAATACCTAAATTTTTCCCCCGAGAAGGTGATAAGTGATCATCATCTTAGTGATATCATATATCCCACCACTCGAACTGAACCATCATTGGTTTTAATATCCGAGGACAAACGACCCTATAACAGCTGTCTGCCAAAAAAATCAGGTTTATTAATTGACTGAAGTGACTGAACAATCCTAATTAATCATCCAATAAGGATAAAAAGGTTAAATAACATTAAAATCTACCAGTGAAACTCGAAGTGCATCACCGTCTCAACTTCCTATTGACAATGGCTTTAGCTAAGATCTACCAAAGACGCACCCAGGAATAAAAATAAACATGGTAAGATGCCAAAACCCCCTTAACATCGTGATAACAAAAACATCACAATATGCTACATTTGGTGATTTCACCACAAATTACTACTTGTAATGCCAAAAACGTATAGATACACAAACACTAACCCATTCCACTTAGTAGGGATTCAATACATATTTTCGGAAGAAAATAAGGAGAAACTTGACAATATCTTCAATTAGATGAGAAATGGATGCCTACCTGATCATCAGCTTTTAGAGAATCAGGAGCTAAATCTCCTCCTTTACTCTCAATACACAATACCAATCTCTAATATCCATCTGCATTCTCTAAATCGAACCCCTCTTCCAAATGTACAACTTATTCAATTCTAGCAGAAACCCTAATTTCCATTTCTTGTGATTTCATCTTCTTTCGGAGCTCAATTAGCTTCCAGATTGATCACCCTCTTCTTCAATTTATCTGGATCTCAAGATGTACATGAATCCCTCACAAAAAAAAAGCTATTCATTGGATTTGAGTTCAACAGGGAGAAAACATGAAGCACAGAAGAAAGAGAAGAATTAAGAACAAAATGAAACTCACTTGGTGTCCCTGTTAGCTTTAGGTTTAGTTTTTGATGTAGGTATTGTCCACACTAACGGCGTCAATTAACGTACAGTTAATATTTGGTGTAAACAAAGTGTAATGAAGTTTTTAGCCACAAAAATGGACAAAAGTATTGTATACCCACATTTTCGCTAACGGTGTTACTAACGGTCAGTTACATACAGGGTGTAAAGAGAGTGTAATCCAGTTTTTAATGTCTTAACCAATAGAGTTCCGCCACTTGTCCTCTTCAGAATTACTCTGTGTGAAAGCTTTTATTTAATTTAATTTAATTTGACGGGTTGTCACATTCACCGTGCAACGTGGGAGATCATATGACTTAGTGTTTTTAAAGGAGGGGAGATTCTATTACTCATTGACCATTACATCTAACATCATTACGAGCATATATTACAGTTTCTTAATAGGATACATATTAACTTTTTATCTTGCGAATAATTTTCTTTCATTTTCAAAAAAAAAAAAAACTATTCGCAAGATAAAAATGTAAAATGTACTCTAATATATTGGCATTTCGTAATCCAAACTACCTCTCTTGAAAACGAAGAAGAACATACCAACTCCACCTAATGGAAGAGCTTGTTGACATTCACAAGTCATTGGAGAGTGATGGAACTTTAATATAACTAGCAGAGAGGATCGAACATTGATAGTAAAATGTCATAAAGTAACAATGTTGTATCGCATGAGATATTCTAAGCAAAACTTATCATTTCTTCAACGTCTCCATTCATGCACCGATGGGAACAAGACCATCAAGTCAGTAGAACATGTTGGATCTCTTTCCAATAGGCTGGTTACTCCGTTCTCGACCTTCAGCGAATAAAATGGAATCTCGGCTCATACAATATATCTATTAACTCTTAATATAACCAGCATAATCAACATCTAGTAGTTCAATACTTGTTTGAATGACTAGGTATATTGTTGAAAGATTGAAAGACATATTGATGAAAATGCTATACTTCTGAGAACCAAGAAACTATGTAGATCGAAATGCAATTCAACAATGTTAGGATGAAGAATGTGGCTACACAAAGAGATGGTATCCCCAAGGGATTATATAAGAATTGTTTATCGTTAATTCTTATTGTGTTAGTTACATAGTTTTTAACGTGTCCAGTGAGCTCAATCTTGTCAGGAATATTAGTACCTTCTACGGTTTTACCTTGTTGATCATATGGGCGTGCAACTTGAATGACACTGATTAGTCAGAATTATTCTCACTAGTTTTATCCATGAACTTCGTTGTTTCCTCCGAAATAGACCGGCGGTTACACCAACTCTTTAACTCTCTGAATTTGTCAGATATTTTTGGTATCAGAAAAGCTGGCTTTAACATCACTGGTGAGGCCAAAATTTATAAGAATTTTTCTTGTACGTATTTACCTAATCAGTTGGTAGGAATCAGGATTAGGATAGATTGTCGAAACTATTTTGCATCTGTCAGCCAATTTACATCTAAAATTATTTCTCTTTGTCACGAGCACATAATACGTACGTCTGCCAATTTTGGATCGTTTTTTTTTTATTGGATCCATTATATATCTTTTTCAATCTATCATTCAAATAATATCACTAAGTGAAGATAAATAGATACATCTTTGTTCATCACAGGAGTTATATATCCCATTAATACCAAATGTTACATGACTGTTAAGAAACACAACTGCACAAGCCAGAAATAACATATAGGTCCTCTAAAGAAACGATAAACTTAAGAGTGTACACTTTGAAGTTTGATCCTTGGCAACAATTTACAAGATGTAAAATTTTAGGAGCATACATTTGGAACACTTGTTACATAATGGGCTTTGGTGGGTTATAAGTAGTATAACTATTGATGTTAAAGCCCACATCCATTGAACAATAGCTGCCCTGCCCTTGCGAGATTAACAAATACATGCAGTAATCCGTGAGATGCCAAATGGAAATGGCTGAGTAAGATTCGATGATGTACATGAACCAGAAATAAGTAACAAAGTAGTTTTGCCAAGAGTGTGAAAATATTATTTGCCAAGCTTGTATATCACATCAATGTTAACGACGAAAAATTCTTATATAATCTCTAGTAATACCTTCTCTTCTTCTGGCCAGATTCTTCATCCTAACTTTCTTGAATTGTATTTTGATCTGTGCCGTTTTTTGGTTCTCGGAAGTATACATTTTCATCAATATGCCTTTCAATAATAGTAGAGTAGGATTCATGGATCAAACCGCAAGATTCATATCACAGCAAAGCTAATTAATTACTCTCCAGATATTCTCAAGATTTTGAGTTTAACATCTCAATATTGTGTAATAGAACCAGGAATTCCTGGTCTCCGCTTCACAGCCGCGGAGCCAAAATATAACATTAAGGAGGGCTAAATAAACCTATTGTTTCCAAAACATGGATTATGGATAAATAAATAAATAAATAAATATACAGCGTTGTACTTTGATTATGAAGCACAGCAAACCTACCTAGAAATCTTTATAAATAAATAAATAACTGAACTTTTCATATTCTGTCCAAAATTGGGACAGTATTTTTATGTAATCTTTGATGATTTTTCTTTCCTCAGCTATCTCTGGTAGCTTGCATTGTACATTCTTTCTTTTAATGAATTCTCCCTTTCAATCTAAAAAAACCCTAGAAATAATAAGAGAAACTATGTAAATCTTAAAAACAAACCATGGAAAAAATCAAACATAGCGAAGCATATCTATACTTTTAAGAACGTAACATGAAATAGAAACTCGTCTACATTAGAATAGTTCTGATAGAAAATAATAGAGGAATATTTCTGTTTTATCTATGATCAAATAAGTGGCCTTCATGGAGTTGAAAATACTACCCAAAAGATTGAGAAAAGAGATTTCAAATCTAAACACAAAGTCTTTGACATGGCGAACTTGTTTGTTTCTATTTGTTCTTTGATATCACGCACAGACACAGTCATTAGAAAAAGAAGAATGCACATATACAAGGTTGGCAGCAAAATAAATAAATATAAGGGATTGTAATCTGATTATAAAGCAAAACAACCCGACCTAGAAATAATAAGAAAAACTATGTAAATCTTAAAAATAAACCATATAAAAGATCAGCCAATGAAACTAATAGACTGTAGATGCCGATGTCATACAGTAATTCAAATGGGGTAACTCCCCACGACTTAGAGTTTGTGTCACCAGCTGACGTCAACGCATCAAGCCATGCTGATCTACCCAACCTTGAAGCTAATGTCGCTATTCCATAATCTACGCTAGTTTCGCTGGGAAATTCGATCAAAGTGAACAAAAGCCCCATTAAAAGGTAGATAACAGACCCAACTAGACTCTTTTTGCCTACAGAAAGTCTTTGTTTCTTGCTTGCAGAGTGAAGATATATAGCGAGATTAGGGCTGCACAACGGGTAGGGTGGGTAGGATATGACCTATACCCGCCACCCTATCCGTTTATTGGCGGTTAAGAAAATCTTTACCCGTCACCCTACCCGCCAAATAGTGGATAGGGTAGGATGCGGTTAAAAAACTGGCGGGTAGGGTAGGGTTGGCGGGTATGGATAGGGTATGTGCACCTCTAGTAGGAATTGCTCGAAGACCAGTAGGGTAGGATAATTTCGAGCTTTACCCGCCACCCTACCCGTTTATTGGCGGTTAAGAAAATCTTCACCCGCCATCCTACCCGCCAAATAGTGGATAGGGTAGGATACGGTTAAAAAACTGGCGGGTAGGATAGGGTTGGCGGGTATGAATAGGGTATGTGCACCCCTAAGCGAGATAGCTGAGTTGGATAAGGATATTAAACCCATCATTGATGGAAAGAAGAAGAACGTGGGGATTTATTGTCCCATAGTAAACCCATATCGCACTACTGAAAATTTCAACTAGGTGGGAATTAGGAGGGGAATCCTCAACTGCACCTTTTTTGGACCACATCATCCGGACAATGGTATCCGCCATCATTTACTGCCAAAAATCAATTAAAAGAAAGAAAGAAAAAAAAAATGTGAATTGGTGAAGAAGAAAGTTGTGAGTGATGAGATGGATGGATTACTAAGGCATGATGAGTTTAATAATCTCTCTGTATATGTAGGGAGTGAGAAAAATAAGAATCCCATCAAAAACATGAATTACAGTCTTTGGGTTGCAACCAAAAACAATCTCATGGATTTTTTTTTTATGTCATTCTCTTTTTAGGTTGCTCAAATTAAGACCTCCAAGTAAGACTTCCAAGAATGCAGGGATATTGCTGCATATCAGCCAACATAAGAAGTTACAAGGATACTAGCTAGGCGCCTACATTGTTTTCCTGTACAACGATCCGTTGTAGTCTAGGTGGTTAGGGTACTCGGCTCTCACCCGAGAGACCCGGGTTCAAGTCCCGGCAACGGAATTTTTTTCTGTCTTTTTGCATGGTGCCGTTAACTTCAGGACACGATGATAAGAAAATCCCGGCAACGGAATTTTTTTTGGTGCCATTCACTTCAGGACACGATGATAAGACTGGTTCATTGTCATCTTGAAGGCGAAAACCTTCGAAATTGTAACAATCCCAAATCTTTATTAGAGACTTAGAGAAGTATTCTTCTGGAGAATTGAAGATTCCAATGGATGTCACCACTTAGCCCTTTTATGATAAACTAACCACAAAATGAACTCAATTTTGTACGGCCAAGATTACGACCAAATTCTGAGGTTCAAAGGAGCCGCCAAATGTTCTTTCTGCAACCTAGAGTAACAAGATTTAACCGGGAACACTCTTGTTTTGACGAGACTCCACTGAATAGAATCAACGCCTTTTCACCAGAATAACTCCTGTTTCGTAATACAACTCATTACCGAAACTTTCCAAAGCATTCAGTTAGTATATCTGAGGAACCTGAGACATGGGAGTAGTCCGAATGTAGGAAGCCAATCCCACTACAGTACTCTTCTTTCCGGGGCAGGAAAGGTCGTAATTCTTCTAGACAAGTCGGCTTTTCTATACCTCTAGGCTTTACTTTATCATTGTCATTATCAAACCAATAAAATGTCTCAGTTTCGGCCAATTTATTTCCTTGGGAAGCTCACACTCATGATCTCCTAGCTCGACAACCTCTAAGTTGCATGAGACTGCTAAGGCATGATTCAAGCAATACTTTGATCATAGTATTTTTCAGCCGGCACCTTAAACGTGTCAATGCTCCAAATATTTTAGGTAATGCTTCTAAAGACCCACAACACTCAAAATCCAACCCCATTACATTTTCGAAACAAGTGACTGAATCAGGTAGTTCACGGCAATTATTGAGATTTTGATGTGTGCCTCCAACAACAAGGAATCTTCTCAAAGACCGGATATCTACAGGTAAGGCGTCCAGTTCACGGCAATTATTGAGATTTAATGTCTGTAGATATGTCAGATTTATAGAGTCAGGTACTACTTGAACATACGTGTGCGAGAGATTAAGGTGCCTCAAATTTTTCAAAGACATGAATGCATGATGCATCTCTCAAGTGACAACGTCTGCAAATGGTTAAGTTTATTGATAGAAGCATGGACATCATGATGAATTACTGATAATGGCAAATTAAGGTATCTCAGATATGCTTGTACGAAGAATTAAATTTCAGATCAATGATCATGCGCACCACCAAGCAAACAAATCGCACGCAAAGAGAGTTTGATATACAAACAAATTCAAAAATTGTTCTGATGAGATTGTCCTGACCAATTCTCCTTTTAATCCTCTCACCAATTCTCCTTAGAGCAACTGCAGTGGTGCGATCATAACCAAAGACCAAAGACCAAAAAAAAAAACTACCAAATTTAAATTTAGTTCGTGGTGTTACACTAGGGTGGAAGAATAAATTTGGTCGCTAGGAAAAAGTATACACCAGGATCACATTATATGCCCACCCCATTACAGGATCACATTATATGCACGCCCCATCAGCCATCAGGCGAACTTTATATGTACGCCTCATGAGAATCACATTATATGCCCGCCCCATCACCAGGTTCACATTATATGCACGCCCCATCAACAGGATCACATTATTTACCCGTCCGGTGACAAACGAACATTACACGTTCGCTCGACTATATATAGTTTTGGTCTTGGTCTCATACCAAATATAATATAGAATTTGGCTTTGGTCCGACTTTTAATATTTACTCCGTCCCGCTGTGTCTCGTCTCTGGACCATAGTTATAGGTTTGATCGTCCACTGTGGACCCTCTTAAGAATCCTAACCCAAAAGAGTCATTCAAAAATTTCCACACAAGTTTGCCCACCATAGCTTTATTCATGTCCTCCCTAATCTTTAGCTTTAATGAGATTATGACAGCTGATAAAATGTTACCTCACCAGAATCACCTCATGGTCCTTTGCATCAGATTGATAGTCTTCTCCAGAATAAGGCTTAAAGCAACAGATAAAGAAGCAGAGACTGTCTGAATAAGCACAAATCTGCCTGCATTGTTAAAAAACCGTCTTTTGACCTGTTAACTTAGACGAGCGCAGATGTTTACCCTTGAGAAGGAAAGTGCCCAAGTATTTATCATCCAAACTCATGCTTCTGACCCCCATTGCACTTGCTAACTCAGATTTTCTTGCTCTTGTCACACAACCACTGAAAAATATTGATGATTTTTGGTAATTGATAAGTTGACCAAGATACCAAGTACCAACTATCATGTTTTGACGTTCTCAAGTTCCAAAATCAAACATTGTCAAGAGATCTCAAGATCGATGTCCGTGCCCCTGGGAAGAACCTAATAGAGCAAAAGGATGAGTTGATTAACAAAAGAACCTACGAAGATAACAAGGAATATGCATACGGGTGATAGCAACAAAATCATAATTACACAAAAAAAAAAAATTTGATTTAGGTCACAAAGATCATAAGAAGGCAATTAGAGTTGTACAATATTTTTTGAAAAAACAATGGAAAAAATATCATAGAAAGTAATCAAAAAACATATACAATAATACCTTTTTAAAATTTTTCAGTCCCGACTCGGGCCTTTTATGTTTCGTATTTATAATTCTCGTACCAATTTTGGATAGTCTTTGTTGCTAACATTTTTATTAAAATAAAATAAGTAAGCAACTAAGGGTAGTCAAGTAAAATAGTATGGTCTCCTTAATATTTTGAAAAACTCAAAGCGTACTGTCTTTGTGAAACGGAGGGAATAATACATTTCAAAAGTTCCACTTAAGCATTAATATGTCCTAAATATTATACAAAATAATAATTCCATTAGAAAATAAAAACTAATTCTCATACACATAATGATTCAATATTGGTTTGTTTGTGACTAAATTGAATTGTAAATTGTATGTTAAGTACAGAATTTTCTGTATAAAAATATTTTTTCAAGGAGATTAATAAGATTTATTACTTTAAAAATAACTGTCATTCTAAAAATATTTTCGTTAATGTTTTTCTATTTTTTTCTATATTTTCCACTTTTAAAAATCTAGTTCGGTATTTATCTTAAGATACTTTATTTTTATTATTTTGATTCGGAAATTCTTGTTTTTTTCCAAAGAAATTTTTTAAATTAAGAATTATTCTTTAAATTAATATATTACTATTACATATATAAAATAATAAATTATAATTTTATCGATTAAGTAATATCTCTTTAAAATAATAGGATTTGGGTGGTTCTAAGTCTATTATTTTATAGATATTTTACTGTACTTGTATTGAACTTCAAGCTACCCATCCCACTAATTGTAAGTGGCCCTGCTGTTCTCAGTCCAATCTCCATAATCCATGCCGCAAACAATTAACATGAAGAATATGTTACAACAAACTTACATCTCAACAGTATTTACAATGACCATAATTAGAAATGTGAGAAGTATGATGTGATGCATTTTAGCGTACTTAAAATGAATGAAATAATAATAGCCACACATACCCAACAACAAAGAATGCATAACCATCCAAGTGATATATCTGAATTTTGGCATTATTGTTCTGTAGTCCAGCTTCCATGAATCCTCTATATGTACCATTCATTACAGATGTTGCCATCCGGGATGCACTGGTCAGTGGCTTGTATGGGAAATCATGTGTGTACACTCCCTTAACTTTGAACTCATCAGCAAGCCTTAATGGTGCATTAACGTAGGAGATTCCATTCAGTGTAGACTGGTGGTTATTTTTCAAGACATAGACTTGGGTCACATTAGTTGACATATGCTTAAAGGATCCTTGTGGGTTAGGTCGAGCACCACTTGAAGAGAGAGTCCACTTAATCAAACCATAAAATAAGGATTTTCAAGTGGTCAAACAAGCACAGGTAAAATATAAAAGAACTGTAAAACAGAAATGGATGGATCAATTACAGAACTTATAGATCCCGCCTGGTTCATTGAATAAGTTTAGTCAATTTTATCTTGGGGTCCTAGGGGGAGAGGACCGGCATGATTTTCCCTTGGGAAGCAGGTTATGGCTCTATACGGGGAAGTAAGTTCAAACTAGTAGAGATTCAAACATTGTTCAAACCAGTAGAGATTCCAACATTGTGCACACGTAATTGATAAGTTTTGCCTTCTACGGTAGAACTTTTATAAAATAATATGTTTGTTACCACATAATCCTATTATTTTACAGAGATATTATATAATCGATAACTTAACAACTTATTATTTAAAAGATATATTAATAACATAGTAATTTAAAAAATAAATTATAAATTTTTGAAGTTGAATAATTGTTGTTTGATACAAAGTACCTAAGATGTGCACCCATTGACTGATTTTATAGAAGTTTTTTTATAATAAACAAATAATAAACCATGAAGTTTCTAGACAATAAACCATTGGAGTTGTAGGAACATTAATATTATACTAATCACAAACCCTAATAAAATACAAATAATATTTAACACATAATTTACAACTCAATTTAACATATTATAAAAATCATTTTTTATTTTTCTTATAGATTATTATTTTATATAACATTTGACACCTATTAATGTTTAAGGGGAACTTTTACAATATATGATATTATAATGAAGATATCTCCCTAAATCATTATGAAGGTATCTCCCTAAATCATTTCTAATATATCTCCTTAAATCAAAACTAGAATTGAAGGCCAAGAATATGAACTGAAGGCCAAGAAATAACTAGGGAATAACTAGAACGTGAACTGAGTCAAATCCATATGACTCAGGTGATTTCAGTCAGACCCAGACGAGTCAGTTGAGTCAGGAAAAAACAAACCAGGTGTTATAGTGAAGAATGTTTCGGCTTTGGTTATTCATGATGCAAGGTGTTATTTACTATGGACCCTGAATAAACCCTTTTTGTAGGGCTGCCCATGGATCGGTTTTCTACCCGAACCGAACTCGTACAAACCGACGAAAGAACCCAGAAAACCAAAGACCGAAAAATCCAAAAACCAAGAAACCAAAAACCGAAAAAACCGATTTTATGTGGTTGGTTTTGGTTTGATGTCACAAGAAAACCAAAAACCCAAAGAAACGAACCATAAAAATACCTGAGAGTTAGAACCAAAAAAACCGAGAAAAACCATAATAATATGTAGCGCACTTTCCATCATAGTATAATATATATACACTTCAATGAGTATATCCATAAATAAAGAAACTGTAATTAAAAATATATCTAATAGAATTATATATCTAATATTAAATTATATATGTATAATATATATGATTTTAATGGCTATACCCATACATAAAGAGATTATAGTTCAAAATATATTTAATTTTGAGATTTGCTTTACAATTTTGATTTACGAGTTAAAAATGAAAGTCTATTAAAAAACCAAAAAACCCAGAAAAACCAAAAAAAACGGTGGAACGGTTCTGATTTCTAATATTCTATACCGAGAATGGTCTGGTTTGGTTTTCGGTTTTTTATAAGAGATATTGGTCTGGTCCTTGGGTTTGGCAGAAAACCAAACCAAACCGAACCATGGAAAGCCCTACCTTTTTGACTTAAGCCTTTTTATGGAGCTTCACTAGGCCAATGTAACTCAACCCTAAAAAGGACCTAGGCCAAACAAAGTCCCAACCATGGTTGTGGTTACTTCACTTCATGCGAAAGAGTGAAATATGACGTTTCTCTCGTTTAGCTAAATAAGAGCACAAATACAGGTGAGATTTGTGCTCTAACATTTGTGTGTACTTGTGCATTTTCAATAAATAATAATAGCTCTAAAACATGCATATAGAAGGTCCGTCAAATGAAATTGATCTCCATGGTGAACAGTGGATCGTAAAAGGACCCACTGGAGTGGGTGTCTGACAGATCTAAATTATAAAAGAGTCGTCCATAGTTGCTAATTCGCAGTATCATACCATTGGAGTCGATCGGGAAATGAGTGAACTTGGTGAACAATTTTTGTTGACTGGTTTTAGAACAAGAGGTCAGCTTGTTGTGAATTTTTCTTGACAAGTTCATATCTTGGGTCTTTTTAATAATACAGAGAATAGATTATAGAAGAGCAAATCCATATTTCAGTGTTCCAAAGCACAGAAAGTTAACCAAAAAAAACCAACTAACACGTGCATGTGCACATTTGGAAGATTAAGCTCGAGATAAAACATGCATGTGCACATTCTTTATGAACATTCCAGTATAATTTTATCAAGAAGCAAATCATAAAACTGCCGCAATACAGATTCCTGTATCAATCAATCCATGTACAAATTCATGGGAAATATAGAAAGCGGAACAACATTTTTTTTCGTGAGATTTCAAGAGTGATAGCCTTGTAAGAATTTTCCATATACTCTCATGGAAACATACTACTGACTCATATTTTTGAGCTAAATAAGTTAGATTTGACTCAAAAGACAAACATATATATTGAGTCAAATCCAGATGAGTCAGGCGATTTCAGTCGGACCCAGACTAGTCAGTTGAGTCAGGAAAAAAACAAACAAGGTGTTAGTGAAGAATGTCTCGGCTTCGGTTATTCATGATGCAAGGTGCGATTTACTATGGACCCTCAATAAACCCTTTTAGACTTAAGCCTTTCTACGGACCTTTACTAGGCCAACGTAACTCAACCCTAAAAAGGACCTAGGTCAAACAAAGTCCCAACATCCCTAACCCTTTTTTCTTTTTCCTTTTAAGGAAAAAGAAAAAAAGATCTTCCGACGTCTCTTAAGTAACCTTTGCTTGTTCAGTTTTTCCTCTCCCTGTTAGATCTAAAAAAAATTGTCTAAAAGTTCTTTCTCAATCGATTCTTCAAGAAGAATACGTCTACCTCTTCCAGATCTCAACACAATTATCGTTACTACCACTCTCATCATTTCACTGAATGTAAATCATGTTGTTGATGATTCAAGCACACAATAATTTTCCTCTCGGAAACTTAAGTTTACGTTTTTCCTTCCAGTAATTTTGATGTCGCTTGTTTGCCCTTCCATAGGAAATCACTTCATTTTATGATTTGGTTTTTATATGATTTACTTGTAAGTTTGGTCAGCCACGCCCCTATAAGTTTTGTTTAAAAGCTAGGTCTGCTACTAGTTTTATCGTGTAATGTCTAGTTTCTTTACTTATAAAGATTATAATTGTTTGTTATCATCTTTAGGGTTCATATCTGATTTTGGGAAGATCAATTGGTGCAATCAAGTGACTCATAAATAATTGCATGTTATATTGTGTTTGGCCAGTAATTTGCACTACGTAAGTAGTTCATGGTGAATGAAAAAACTTGATAAGTGATGTTGCTGAATTGGTCGGTAGCATTTACTAATTGTGATATTGATGACTCGCTCAAAGATATCATGAACAATTAGTTCATTTTTGATGTTCTCATTGAAAGGTGATTTTGGCACCTAAATGTGTCAGATCTGAATATGAGGGTATATGGAAAATTTACCGAGATCTGGCGATTGCATAAATCATGAAAACATTAGGGTGCAAAAAAATAACTAGAACTGAAGGCTACACATTAGCTTAAATTAGAAACCACAAAAACTGAAGGCCACACTGTTAGGGTACGAACTCAACTCGAAAACCGGATGACTAGATGAGGGATCCCATTGACTTATAAACTACCCAATTAAGCCCCATCTATCAATGTCGGACTAAGGTCCCAACATCCCATCACGCTTCAGACCCAACGTTCTCGTTGGCCCACTCTATCGACACTGACCCGAAGGTAGTCCTTTCTCTTATGACGGCTTCATTTCCCTATCAGTATTCAATGCGGGTGACAACTACGCCCATACATATGTGCCCCAACACTTTAATCTAGCCTATAGGTCACCCCTTCCGTGGAGGGGGCAATGTGTCGTGGTGGTTGGCTCTGATACCAAATGTTAGGGTACCGATCCCAACTCGTCATAAGTCAATGGGTAGAACTCAACTCGAAAACCGGTTGACTAGATGACGGATCCCATTGACTTATAAACTACCTAATTAAGCCTCATCTATCAATATGGGACTAAGGTCCCAACACACAGATTAGCTTATTTTTCTAAGATTTAGGGAGATACCTTCATTATGATTTAGGGAGATACCTTCGGCTTATTTTTCTAAGGTATCTCCCTAAATTTGTGCAAAGAAATAACTAGAACTGAAGGCTACACATTAGCTTCTTTTTCTAATGTATTATAATGAATGTGACCAATCTGATATTTCACTTCAAATTCATAAGTATAGTTCCAATTCACATGACTTGGACAACTAGTACCAAGAACAACATCTTGCGGTTGTCTTAAGATCTTTTCTGATCCATTAAGGAGGATAACCTAAGTTCCTTAAAAAACGATCTCTGAAGCAGATCATATAGTTCCTTCGTATAATTTTACCACGAAGCAGATCATATAACTGCTTGGATATAGTGTACCATTTTCCCCCTATGTACACGTACGACATAGATTCATGTATCATTCTCTCCAAATGTACACATGGAGGAAAACGGAAACGGCACTTTTTCGTGAGATGTCAAGAGTGACGGCCTTAATGCCAATTTTCAATATACCCTCATAACCATAAGATCTGACACCTTTGGGTGTCAAACCACATTTCAATGAGGATATAAAAATAACAATTGTTCATGATATCTTTGAACATGCCAGTTCATTAATGACGTTCCATTGTAAGCATAATCAAGTAATTTACTAATGTGGATCACACCGGTTGTATATGCCAATAAGCGACATAATCCCCATCTATGTATCACTTCATTAGTACATTACTTAAGAATGACCCACACAACTCAATTCTTTCGGATCCATTAGGTAGGATAACTTAAGTGCCTTTAGAAAGATCCCTGAAGCAAATCATATAACTGCCTCGATACAAAGGATGTTCTTCTGCATAAAGGAAATGGAGTTGATAATTCTTGTGTGATGTGTGGAAACGACTTGGGAGCACAAGACCATCTATTCTTGCATTGTAAGATTGCACATAGACACTACAAGAAAAACCATCTTAACCAACTAGTCAATTTAAGTTGCAAAAGCCCATTTCAAGTCGCTCTAAACATTATAACAACTTAAAGTGGCACTCGCTCCCTAGTCGCAAGAGGTGGGATTTGTAGAGACTTAGAGCAGCTAGGCAATCGCTCTAGATATGTTTCAACTTCAATAGAGCGGCTAAGAAATGTTATAGCTTTAAATGTATTCCGACTAAACTGGAACGAGTAAAAATTTCAGTCTATACATGGGTAAAACCGCTAAACTTCGGGAAGTCGGTCTTTCTTTGAAGTCCGCCGTATCGACTTTCAGCAACTTGTCTGAAATTAGCTGGTCAAACTCTTCCGACGTATATTCCGGTATTGAATGTTTCACCGTGATTTTAAATAAAAATTCTATAATCATAATTATATTGAAAATAAATATGAACCAAAAGTAATAAAAAAAATTAACTTTTATTGTATCCGATTCAATTTACAACATCAATTCTTAAATAAAGAATTGCAATCTCAATTATTCTGATCAAAAAAATTACACATCAATTCTCAAATAAAGAAATACAATCTCCCTTCTTTTAAGAAAAAAGAAAGAAAAGAAATACAGATATAATCTGAAGAATAACAACTACTTCAACTTTGAAGAACACGTTAGTTTTTTTTCTGAATCACACACCAAGAAAAATAGATCTCATTATGAAAATCCCTTGCGTTGGTTTTGATAATTGACTCTAAGCAAAGATTTGGTTGCTCTTTCCTGTACCAAATTTCAGACCTTTGC
This sequence comes from Papaver somniferum, assembly GCF_003573695.1. Lineage (NCBI taxonomy): Eukaryota > Viridiplantae > Streptophyta > Magnoliopsida > Ranunculales > Papaveraceae > Papaver > Papaver somniferum. The sequence goes on from NW_020632152.1 coordinate 4,050,593, forward strand.
CTCTGTAGACTTTAACCTGAGTCGAGATAATTATTCATGAAACAAGTACCCAGCATCATCTATTCTCAATAAAGGGGCTTTGTAGGTGGTGATAAAACTGATGTAAAATCCATCAGCACTTCCTCAAGTTGAATCTCCACTCAAGCATAACTCACAATGATTTGAGGAGAAGAAGCAGATCCTATTATTAAAAAAATCACCTAAATCAGAAATTTCCATTACAAATAAATATCATAAAAACCACTAAATTGAAACAAAAAAGTAAAGCATATAGAATAAATTAGTCAAGCACCGTATGAATTAAGGTGAAAACCAAACCCACCTCTGATTTGTCAATATGTCATGTTCCATCTTTATGATGATGAACTAGTAAAAACCATAGTTAAGAAACACAAATTCTTGGATCTAATCAAAAGAGATAGAGAAATGGTTGCGACCGTCAACTAAAATACAGGGTGAAGAAGAAGATTGAGAGATACAGGGGAAATGAAAAAATTGGTAGTGGTGGAGGCGGAGGCAAAGGCAGAGGCGATAAAGAAAGATTTAGGGTTATTGGGAGTTTTATAAGAGAGATAAGAAAATTGAGGTTTTCTGGCCGTCGGATCATTCCTAATCTCGAGAAATCCAAGTAATAATCTTGGTTGCCGTAGACTGTAGTAAATGTATTTTATGTTTGATGCTATAGAACTTTGAATTTTTGACTCGTCGAGATAAAGAGAAGTCAACTACGTTTGCTCACCATAATCTGAGCCGTTAACTCATAATCGTGTGGTTAAAAAAAAGAGCACGCATATTACGTGGTTGTCTTCTTGGGAACATTATTTTTTATTTTTTTCCCGTTAACAAACACGCATGTTCAGTTTGGTCCACAATTATTTGAAAATATAAAATGGACAAAAATAATTTTTCACAGATGTTACCTTCTTAAACATGCCCGCTTATCAAAACATATTTAGAATTTCTCTCTTTCGTTTTTTTTCTTTAAGAGGAAAAGGGCTAAATTGATTAAGAAATAACAATCATCAAAACGATAGATGCTAAGTGTACATAAAAGAAAAAATCAGCTGCGACCAATAAAATATTCCCGATTACATATATATTAGAGTACCCAAAGTGTGATCCCCAAAGATCTTAAAATGAATAGACCGATTAAACATTGTACACTTTACAGAGAAAATAAGTAGCGTCATACTTCATTTTTTGTTAACTTGCAATTATGTTCCCTCAAAATCTGTATGCATACGGCATAAATGTTCTTATGGTAAATCCGTATATGAGTTTTCCGTTTGAGTTAATGTCCGTCGGATTATCTCTAGTTCTCGCCTAGAAGAGAGATCCCATGAACATATTTGTGGTCGTTGGACGGAGTGTAATCCATGTGATTCTTGTATTTTCTCGAAAATCATAAATTTATTCTACATTAGACGATCGCTTTCACGAAATTTTGATAGAATCTGAGGGTAATATAATCGTCTGATCTCTAATTAGTCGAATTATCTATATTGAAATCCTAAATCTAGAATTAAATAATAAATCTTCTTTGTTTCATATTCCTTTAATCGGAATGTATATCGGAGGTCGATATCTATCAGGGTGAACCAAAATATGCCTCACCAATTAGGTTTTTCGGGAACATTTATACGAAAACACTAAATCTATCGATCTAACAATGTGAACCAAAATATGCTTGTCCGGTCTTTGATTAGTTGGAATATTTATACGAAAACTTTTAAATTCAGCAATGAACCACAAAATCTGCTTTAACTAGTCAGAATCTTCTTTAACTAGATTCTTTCCTTTTTAGTTCTTCTTAGTTCCTAATTTCATTTTGTACCCACATTAAAACATAAACATTCCATATCGACCTAACACAAATTCAACTGTTATATGTCAACTAGATTTTCCTATAGGGATATATAAGAGAATCTAAGTTCGGTCGGAGCTTCCAAATTTTAAGCTGACACTTAGTGTTCTTGTAAAACCTCATGCGGTCTCAAGGCCACGTCCCTTGCTCAGATGCCATTGATATATTATGTAGCTCGCTTTTAATTTATCCTCCCCGTGACTATTAGAGGAATTTAATTCGTTGATGAAAATTAAATTTGGTAATTCTAAGTATCAGTTTTTCATGGTAGGTCCTTTTCAAAAATCTCTCCAACATCATTTTTTTTTTAAAAGAAGATCAAACTTAGTTTTTAAAAATATTCTTCTGCAAATCTGAATAAAAAAATTCACATCGTAGACCGGTTATATCAGCGTTAATTGTAAAATGATTAAACCGGAAAGTGTGTTTATCTACCATTTCTTTATTGTAAAAATACAAATGTTAATTTGAATGAGGTAATAACAATCAACATACAAATCCGGTCCAGTTTGTTGACCAAAATTTCCTTTTTCCTATAACATTCACTTCAATTTATTTTTCCACGCAACTTTTTTTGCTTTTTGATTTTAATTCAATTTCAGCGTCCCCCATATTCAAAATGTTATGTTGTCTTAAATTTTATACATAAGATTAAGCTCGACTCTGATAATCGATTAACTTACCGCAGTAAATAATAAAAATTGAATTTATTAACCATCATAAATTTTTACTAGCTACGCCCAATGTAGCCGATCTCGGATTCCGGTTTGTCTCGGTCCCGAGCGAGACACTGTACAACATTGTCTCGGGGAGATTCCGTTTCCAAATCTCGGTGTAATCTCGGTACAACTCCAAAGAAGGAAATTTTTTAAAACAGGATCATTGGTTCCATTGTTCTCGAAATGTTCTAATATCCGAAATTCCGGCCAAGATACTCGGAATTGTCGATTCCTTTCTGTTTCGGCGAAATCTTGTGTTTCGTTTTATGGTGATCCGAAATTCGCCGGAATTCCGGCCGAGATGCCCGAAATTGATAATCATTTAGATTAATAAATTCTTTTGATATTAACATGTGTTAGGGACGGACGTCGGTCAGACGGACATGTAAATACTCACAGCCTAACTCACACAATCTAACATTTGCGATCCGCATGGTATATGATCTGCTAATAGAAAGCTAGGGCCTCTAGATCGGACGACTTATAGGCAAACACAAAAGTTCACACGGATAATTACCTTATCCAACGGAGGAAAAATCGGAGCCTAATCACACAATCTATCATTTAGGATCCGCATGAAATGTAATTGGCCAATAGAGAGCTAGAATCTTAAATCGGACGCATGTGCTTGCAAACACAAAATTCACACGGATAACTATCTTATCCAACGGTGGAAAAGTTGTCGCGACACAGATTACATTGGAGTATTGGTCCCGTCAAACCCATCCCTATTACGTTTCTCATTTAGCTGTTTTTAACTAATTTATGCTGGCATGATTTTATTGGGTAGGGAGGAAATTGGTTAACTGATGCAAACCGTCAGATATATATCTCTCAAACTTGGATTAAAATTATTCTCAATGTGGTGGGGGTGGCCAGATTTCGTCGCTGAGACTGGTTATACCAACCTAAGATATTTTGAATCGCTGGCCCATGGTAGCTCTAAGTTAATAGCTATTAACCTAGTATAGTAGTTGCTCTACATTACTTGGAAAAACTGTTGTAGCAGCAAACAACTTACTTTAATCGCTAAAAATTAATGGATATAGTTATAGAGCAACTAGTATGTAAGGCAGTCGCAAGTTTAACTGCTCAACTGTTGGAGGGACCAAAATACTGGGCAGTTGGAAATTTTTTGGTCGCTTAAGCAAGGTTTTCTTGTAGTGAGAGTTTGGTCAATGTTATTACCTAGCAATTCTTACGCATGGGTTGTTCCTAGTTCTGTAATGGCGCTGTCGCTTTTCTGGCACACAACAGCTTTCTCAAGTAACGGAAACTATATTTGAAGTTTAATACCGGTAGCTATTTTCTGGACGTTGTGGAAGGAACGTAACAGCCGTACCTTCGATGATAATCACAATTTCAAAACTGATGATGAACTCGGGAATGAGGCTAAAACATCTATTCTTTTATGGGTTGCTGCCGCGGGAAGAAGAGTACATGCTAACTTTGCTAGTCTGTTTTAAAAGATTGGGAAAATTTATTTGTGTAACATAATTTTTTCTCTTTTTTTTCTACCTCTGGTAGGACTCAGTAAATTCCTTTCTTTATAATATATCATCTTTTCTGATCAAAAAAAAAGATTCCTCTATCATTCTTTCCATACGTACACATATGGGGAAAACAGAAACAACCTTTTTTCATGAGATGTCAAGAGTGATAGGCTTAATTCCAATTTTCCATATACCCTCATAACCGTAGGATCTGACACCTTTGGGGTGCCAAAATCACCTTTCAGTGAGGATATCCAAAAGGACAAATTTTTCATGATATTGATATCTTTGAACGATTCATCAATATCTCAATTAGTAAATGTTACTGCCCAATTTAGCAGCATTACTTATCAAGTTTTTTCTTTCTTGTGAAACTACTTACGTAGTCCAAATTACTGGCAATACTCAATATAATCTTCCTTTAATGGAGAGCAATCATATAACTTCCATGAGACCACAATAAAGTATATCAGATAAAAACATGCAACGGCGACGGAAAGAGTCATTTCAATTAAGTAAATGGCCTTTCCATCTGGAAGATTAAGCTCGAGATAAAATATTCATGTGCATATTCTTTATGAACATTCCAACTCACTTATGATGTTCCACTGTAATGTCATAATCAAGTAATTTACTAATGTGAAACATAGGGGTTATATATGCCAACAAGTGAGATAGTCCCTTCTATGTATCATACCATTATCACATTACTTAAGAATGACCCATACTCCTCAATTATTTCTCATCCTTTAGGGAGGATAACTTAAGTGCCTTTAGAAAGATTCTGAAGCAGATCACATTAGTGCCTTGTTATATATTCCTGTATGATTCTTTCCATATGTACACATATGAAATAACAGAAAAACAGAAACAACCCTTTTTCATGAGATGTCAAGAGTGATAGGCTTAATGCCAATTTCCATACCCTCATAACCATAGGGTCTGACACCTTTTGGTGCCAAAATCACCTTTCAATGAAGATATACAAAAGGACTAATTGTTCATGATATTGATATCTTTGAACGATTCATCAATATCGCAATTTTTACATCCTACTGCCCAATTTAGCAGCATTACTTATCAAGTTTTTTCTTTCTCCAGGAACAACTTACGTATGCCAAGTTACTGGAAAAACTCAATATAATGGGCCTTTAATGGAGAGAAATCATACAACTTCCATGAGACCACAATAGAGTATATCTGGTAAACATGAAACGGCGACGCAAAGAGCCATTTCAATTGAGTAAATGACCATCCAATCTGAAAGATTAACCTGGAGATAAAACATGCATCTGCACATTCTTTATGAACATTCCAGTATAATTTTATCAAGAAGCAAATCATATAACTGGCTCAATACAGATTCCTGTATCAATCATTCCATATACAAATTCATGAGAAATATAGAAAGTGGAACAACACTTTTTTCGTATGATCTCAAGAGTGTTAACCTTGTACGAATTTTCCATATACCCTCATATTCAGATCTGACACATTTAGGTGCCAAAATCACCTTTCAATGAGAACATCAAAAATGAACTAATTGTTCATGATATCTTTGAGCGAGTCATCAATATCACAATTAGTAAATGCTACCGACCAATTCAGCAACATCACTTATCAAGTTTTTTCATTCGCCATGAACTACTTACGTAGTGCAAATTACTGGCCAAACACAATATAACATGCAATTATTTATGAGTCACTTGATTGCACCAATTGATCTTCCCAAAATCAGATATGAACCCTAAAGATGATAACAAACAATTATAATCTTTATAAGTAAAGAAACTAGACATTACACGATAAAACTAGTAGCAGACCTAGCTTTTAAACAAAACTTATAGGGGCGTGGCTGACCAAACTTACAAGTAAATCATATAAAAACCAAATCATAAAATGAAGTGATTTCCTATGGAAGGGCAAACAACGACATCAAAATTACTGGAAGGAAAAACGTAAACTTAAGTTTCCGAGAGGAAAATTATTGTGTGCTTGAATCATCAACAACATGATTTACATTCAGTGAAATGATGAGAGTGGTAGTAACGATAATTGTGTTGAGATCTGGAAGAGGTAGACGTATTCTTCTTGAAGAATCGATTGAGAAAGAACTTTTAGACAATTTTTTTTAGATCTAACAGGGAGAGGAAAACCGGAACAAGCAAAGGTTACTTAAGAGACGTCGGAAGATCTTTTTTTATTTTCCTTAAAAGGAAAAAGAAAAAAGGGTTAGGGATGTTGGGACTTTGTTTGACCTAGGTCCTTTTTAGGGTTGAGTTACATTGGCCTAGTGAAGGTCCGTAGAAAGGCTCAAGTCTAAAAGGGTTTATTGAGGGTCCATAGTAAATAGCACCTTGCATCATGAATAACCGAAACCGAAACATTCTTCACTAACACCTTGTTTGTTTTTTTCCTGACTCAACTGACTAGTCTGGGTCTGACTGAAATCGCCTGACTCATCTGGATTTGACTCAATATATATGTTTGTTTTTTGAGTCAAATCTAACTTATTTAGCTCAAAAATATGAGTTAGTAGTATGTTTCCATGAATCAGGGGTATTTTAATACCTGACTTAAATGGGTCCGACTCAGAGGTTATGTCTGACTTAAATCGCGAGTCAAATCTGACTAAAAGAAAAACGATCTGACATCTGGCACGGACCGAGTCAGATCTAAATGCCGAGTCAGCAAAAAACAAACATGCTCTAACTTGGATTTTTAGTTGAAGACTTCATTTTAATCAGGATTTAGTCAACGTTAATCTCGCCTTAATTAGTTGGGGCCTAATGTGAGGCCTTCGATTATACGCAACCTTGGTAGTATTTGCACAGACTAATCTGTACAACAACAGAAGCTTTCAACATTGCCAGTCAGCCTTTCATGGGTACTCGGACACCCAAAACAAGCATCCAATTGACCTTACCTTGCAACCATCCTACCAATTTAGAATAAAGTGAAGGTTTAATTTCAATCCTTTATCAGCCAATGCTGCTCTAAAAAATTTGTCCATCGTTCTATTGGACGCAAATCTGGAACTCCAAATCCAGAATTTCAGAGAAGCGATGGATCGTAGCATTTTTCATTGCCAAGAAATGAAAATTAATGCATGGCCTTTGTGAGTAAATCAACACAGCAGGATCTACACACCGGAATTGAATCACCGAATTAATGAGTGATTCCTTGCCATATTACACACTGTGCACATATGATCGCTATGACAAAAACATTTCTTGAAGCCAGAGATTTCCTTAATCTTTTGAAGAGAATTGCAACGGAGGGACGCGTCTCTTAAAAAGACTTGTTGTGTCCTTGTATTCATCTCTAAAACAAAAGGACGGAGGGATGTGTCTCTTGAAGAGACTGGATTAGATACTTATCTGTTTGGTGGCGGTTACCCTTGCAATAAACATTTTCTATATATCTGTGAACTACTCAGCGTCACCAGGAAGCCATTTGAATCCCGCTGTAAAAAGGCTCCACTAATGATACAATCATTTTTCAGTCCAACAGCATATCGCAAGCATTTCACTGAATCATCTTCATACAAGCTTCCATTCACTTTATCTGGTCCTACGGTCAAAGAAGAACCGTCCTTTCCATCGAAAATTATACTATTAAATAAAGGGGAAAGGAAACCGTTCACAAAGTACGGTCAATCACGTCTCTTCAAGCAATTCACAGATGGAAATAGTTAGTCGGTAACAAACGAAGAACAGACATATTGGTTAGTGATGAAAAAGTATTGTACAGTCAACATTACAAAACACCGGTGGGATCATTTATTGCATTTCAACCTTCAAGGAAATTCCGCAGTAAGTTGTTGCCACACCGAAGTCATAGGATTGGTAGGCACCAATCATATAATGCAGGCGTGAATTAGATAGAATAAACTAATCATCAATAATGCATTGAACAGAATTTGCCATGCAAAAGGATTCAACATTGGGGTGTGCATACAAGTGATGGCAGAAACACGTCAACTTCACAGAATTACTGTAACAGGCACGTAGTAAAATTTCCTCCAAGAAACCGAAAATACGATAAGAATTGTCTTTAAGATTGTTGGAAATAAAATTGCGGTTTCGGTTTCTCGGAAATCCTGCTCATGCAACAAATAAAATACTAACAAATAAGAGAGTTAGAAAGACTTATCGGATTGGTTGATCGAGGCGAGGTAATCCTCTTTCCTTAAAGACAATTCATTCCCGCATACGGTGCTCACGGTTCTACGGATGTCGCCTTCCAAGATACAACGATCACGCCTTATAGTAAGTAGCACTACAATACTTTTAGGTCAGCGAATGTTGACAATTATTGTGCTCTTAAATGACTCTGACTGTTGACTTTGAAACTTGATGGGTTTATATAGAGTCAATGGTGACTCTACAAGGTGTCTTTTCACCCATAAGTGACTCTCCATGGCCAATGTTGACTCTCCATAACACATATTCATGTCTAGGTGTCTTATGGTGAAAAGACTTAAAACTAATTTTCACTCAAAAAATAATTTTAACTTAAAATTCCAACAATCATCATATTCAGCCTGAAATATTAAATCAAAAGTCGAGAAAAGCCACATGAAAGGAAAATATGTTCAACTGACAAAACAGACGTCCATTTTAAGTTAGGAAACCTTTATCATGCACGAGTGGTTCTTGACCGGTAAAAAGGAAAAAGACCAAAAGAAATCATATATCTTAAAGAAGGGTAGTGAATCCTTCTCGGGATTGGGTATGTCGCAGCTGCATGCTGATGAACAGGAAAGTTTTTGGTGTGAGTATGCCGTTTTTGGTTGGTTTTTCTAGATTGTATATTAAGAATTTTTGTTTACATGCATGCAATCCTGCAAGGGCGGTCCAAAGAACAATGTCGACAAACAATTAGAAGGTAATTAAAATTAATCTACCAGCTGCAATATTTGGTGTTGAGTGCATTTAGGCCTTCCTGGTTTTACCATAGACCAATTTCACACTTTCCCTATCGGCTCCAACGGTATAATACTGCGAATTAGCAACTATGGACGGCTCATTTCTAATTTAGATATGTCTGTGCAGACACCCACTCTACTGGGTTCTTTTACGATCCTCCATTCACCAAGGAGATCAATTTCATTTGGGGGACCTTGTATATGCATGGTTTAGAGCTATTAGTATCTATTAAAAATATATACAAGTACACACAAACGTTAGAGCACAAATCTCACCTGTTTTTCGGCTACAAAGTTTAGCTATGTTCAGTTGCTATGGTTCACTCTTTCGCATGAACCATGGTAAATATAATGGGCTTAATTTGGTAGGAGAACGAACTTGTCAAAATTTGGGCTTCACAGTGTTGCTATCTATTCTTGCCGATCAAAAACTATGCATGACGGAAAAGACAGGGACATTATGATCGAATACAACACCACATTAATGAAGATTACGACACGATCATTTTCTTAAAAACAAACTTGACTCTATAAACAGTTCAAATGGATGAAGGACGCGATTCCAGCCTAATAAGTGATAAAGTGATTTTCCAGATTATTATATTAAAGCTATTTTGATTAATCTGTCAACAAATCAGAGTGGCGCAGCGGAAGCGTGGTGGGCCCATAACCCACAGGTCCCAGGATCGAAACCTGGCTCTTATAAGATAATGCTTCCGTTATTTTTTTTTATTTTTTTATTTTTTTTGTCGTCAAGTCAAAAGCTATACGGCCAAACAAATACCAGAACCGCACCTGTGATTTCATTCAAGAAATCCAACCAGTATAACAAACAAGGTTGAAGATGCCGCTATTGATGGGTTAAACTTGGTGGTTCAATCATATTAGGATTTTTTGTTTGAAGATTCATGGCATGATCAGATCTCCAAGGTGTTAACATCAATGAAAAATGTGGGGATTAACTAACCCATAGTGCACTACTGAAAATTTCAACTAGGTGGGAATTAGGAGGGGAATTCTCAACTGCACGTTTCTTGTCCCCCATCATTCCGACAATGGTATTCACTGCCAAAAGAATCAATCAATTAAAAGAAAGAAAAATAAATATGCGAAGAAGAAAGTTGTGAGTGATGAGATGGATGGATTACCAAGGCATGATGAGTTTAATAATCTCTCTGTATATGTAGGGAGTAAGAAAAATAAGAATCCCATCAAAAACATGAAGTACAGTTGCAACCAGCAGCAAGTTATTTAGGACTCGTCTTGTTTTATTAACTCCTCATGGGATTTTGATCCGGATTAGGTTAAGCCTGGGATGGAATCTTGAATAGTCTCATGGATCTTTTATGTCATTTTCTTTTTAGGTTGTTCAAATTAAGACCTCCAAGAATGCTGGGATGTTACTGAATATATCAGCCAACACAAGAATTTACAGGGACAGTATTAGGTGCCTGCAATTCATGGTCGATTAAAAAAGATTTTCTACAACGATCCGTTGTAGTCTATGTGGTTAGGATACTCGGCTCTCACCCGAGAGACCCGGGTTCAAATTCCGGCAACGGAATTTCCTTTCTAGTTTTGTCTTTATCTGTTACAAGACATAATTCGACCTAACGCGGATCAACTTTGGAAGCTCTCCGGATCCGTCTATTCCTATTCTTAACTCTTTTGATGAGCTGAAGTTATTCAACGAGTTCAATACATTTCTTAAGTCTCTGAAATAGGGAAATCATATTATGAACGAATTTATTCAACGAGTTTACTTCAGTGAAAACTAGGGCAGTCAGTATTTATAAAAAAATATTAGTATTCTTGTAAAATAGAGAAGGGAAGAAGAAGACACAAAGTAGAAGGGAAGAACAAAGAGAGGAGCTCTATTAATATGTATGAAATACAAAGGTTTAGACTCTATTTATAGAGTTTATATACCTGGTGCCCAAGTAATAGGGTTCCGCTAAAGTGGACATCTATATAATAAACTGCCGTTTATAACACTCCCCTTAGATGACCACTGTATCTAAGCAATTGTCTCGTTAAAAAAACTTTGTCAGGAAAATCCAAAAGGGACAAAACCTGATCTAAGGGAAAAGAGTATAATTGTGAGAAAACTTAGAACAGAGTCGGACATGAATATGTTGCCTCATTAAAACCTTGACAAGGAAAACCCAGTGGGACAAAACTTTGACGAAGGAAAAAGAGTACAACATGATAGTCCATTAAAATACCTTTGACTATGATGCTCCCCTTGATAAGTACTTTAATTAAATCTTGGCTTGCAAATCTTTGAGTCGACACTTTGCCAATTTCGGGGAACGAATTTCTTGAATGCTCGAGATAGTTATGCTTTCGTGAGAAATCTGCCAGTTGATGAAGTCTTCTTTTGTGTTAGTCTTCTAATAGTAATGTTCTCGAGTCTTCATGCTTCTTTCAAATACATTATGTACTTGTGTCTTGGATTGCTGATTTCTTGGAGATGATTTGCAGAAATAGTTGATGTAGTTTCTTCAACAAAATGCCAAGATATATATGAATACCTTATCATACGTGAACAAAAATCGTATTTGTTAGAAGGAAATCCAAATTCTTAGGAGATGATTAAGTTGATTTGGTTTAATCAAATGTGGGCATCCACTATACAACCAAAATTTATACAACTCCCCCTTGGATGACCATCATGTTGAATTAAATTGCCTCACTAAAACCTCGCCAATAAAACCCAATGGGAAAAAAACTTGGACGAAGGAAAAAGAGCACAAATATCAACATTTTGAAAGAAAATTGAACGTCAATAATATGTTGCCTCGTTAAAACCTTGTCAGGAAAACCACATGGGACAAAGCCTGAAACGAAGGAAAAAGAGTACAACTTTTGACGATTTGTGAATGCTAACTCAACTATATGAGTATTATAGAAAACAAACATCATAACTCTAATCTATATCAGATAGACAAGTTTTAAGCAAACATAATATTAAACTGCATATTTAAGAAAAGAAAAGAATAAATATTATGTTGCTAAAGCGTGGATTTTTTTTTTGTTTTCAAAGACTCCTAAAGAAACCTGTAAAGTTGATAACATCAACTAATTAATCCGTATTTTCGGTTCGTATCAAATTTCTAAAAACACGGAAAGGATTGTTAAACCTGACATCATCGAGTCAGGTGGCTGCCAGAATATAATTTGAATCCTCTATGGATTTCGAATTAAATATGTCCTCTACCCAGATTTCTTGTGTGAATGTAATATGAATCCTTCAAGGATTATCACGCCAAATGCATTATATAGGAAAAACAAAGTATTATTGAGCAATCCCAGGGTTTGAACATATAAACCCCAATCGCTCTTAAGACGATTTATTTCTCTTAATGTGCAATATGACTAACACCAACATGTATCTTTCATTCTTGGCAATTTTAAGGTGTCGAGTCTAGATAGGATCCTTATATTGCGTCAATCGAGAAATTAGAATAATCCAATCTAATTTGGATTACATGCCAACCAATCACATATGTCGATATTCCTCTGCAGAGAGGGATTAACAACCACCATCATTTAATATTTCAGTAGCTACCATAAATGAATTTTCGACAAATAATTGGCTTACTACGAGCCCACACGATTCTCAAATTTATGCATATTTTGATAAATTTAATCAAGTACTGGTACCAGCGCCTTGCGGGCAATACAATCTACTCATTTTCATGTGAGAAGATATTATATTTGAGAATATAATTTTGGTGCACTCAATTGGAGCACTACATTTAGCCTCTTATAAAACGCTACTTATTTTACTAGATGTGACTGGATTTTTGTAAGGACCCTCAAGCTCGTCAACGCTATTAGTCTAGTCAAGAGACGTCTTAGACACTAGTTACTCGATTAGTGTAACTTGAACGTTAATTATTAGATATTAATCTAACAACGATCTAGATACGAAAATAGTATTATCGAATAGGTCTCGTAAAGTTATGCGAAATAGACTACTCGAACGTGTTATTCAGACACCAGACAAAGAAGATATCACCTGATGAGTATGAAGTATAATTATTGGTATAAGTTTAATTTTGATTTCACAGGAATTAGGGTTCCTCATGTTCTTCCCCAAATTGATTTAGTTAGGGTTTCATCTACTTGAATCTGTTTAAGTATAATTGAGTATGAATTCAAGAATATTATATGGGTTTTGTGTTAATTGAAATAATTAGGTTGAAATTATAAGGGGATTTAAGTTCAGGTGAAGATCCGAGAATTAAATTAGAGTTTGAGTAAATGGGACTATTGTTGAACTGATGCTGAGGTTTTGGTAGAACAGAAAAAAGATATAAGAGGGGATAGAGTGAATTTGAATCAACTGTGAATGATTTTAGAATGTAACTGATGTCAAGTTGAGCCTGAGATGGTCATGATGGTGTAGCATCAATATTAATGGAAGTAGTGATGTTGTTGTTGGAGTTATGGCAGAAGTGAGGCTATGAAGTACAAATTGTAAAGGACTAGTGATATTGATGGTGCAGATGCATAATGAATGTAATTATGTAAGTGAGATGATGTTGGTGTTTGGTATTTGAGTGCATTACTTGGAGGTGGTGATAGAATGTTGTGCTGGTGGTTTGCAGTGGCAGATGAAATGGAGATGAGTTTGAATATATATGAGTGGTGATTGTATGAACTGCAATTTGTGGTACTAATGATAAAATGAGGGTTGTAACTAATGATGGTGTGAAAAGAATGGGATTGTAGTGCAGTTCAAGGGATGAGATGAACTCAGTGTTAATGAGATGGTTTGATTATTTGGTGAATACGATTCCACTTGAAGAATAGAAACCGTAAACCATATCAATCGATACGTAATGGTGTCCGACTCGAGCTGAATCAGATGATATGAACTCACATAAGCACTTGTACAATCCCATGAGATGAAAACACCAATTTTTGGTGAATACGATTCCACTAGAAGAATAGAAACCGTAAACCATCTTTCGATGAATTTTTATTTATTTTTCTTTCTTTATATAAATAATATTAGAGAAGAAAGGAAAATCAAATTTATTTTACAAAGTTGATCACCTACACACTTGAAATATGGATTCACCGATGAATAGTAACTACACCCAAATTAAAGGATAATGGGTTATAATAATGTTGGTGCTGAGGATGTAAATAAAACCCATCCACCATGAGGTCTTACACTCCGTGAATAAGATTCACTAATTTGACAGAGCCAACATCGAATACACAAATAATACAGCACTAGAAGAGAATAATATAAACATTAATAAAAGAAGAGAACAAGCTATGGACGTTGTCTAGAGCTGCACAACGGGTAGGGTGGGTAGGATATGGCCTATACTCGCCACCCTACCCGTTTACTGGCGGTTAAGAAAAATTTTACCCGCCATCCTACCCGCCATTAAACGGGTAAGATCCTACCCAACCCATTCTCTGGCGGGTCGAGTAGGGTAGGATGACGGGTATAACCTTTTTTTTTTGCATTCAATCGCCACTTTTGATGCCTGGTATGATAGCAATTGTGAAGAATCCTAAGAACCCATTTTATATGTATACTGGGATCATACAACGAATTACTGACGGTAAAGCTGGAGTACTGTTTGAGGGTGGAAATTGGGATAAGCTTATGACATTCCAGCTCAATGAGCTTGAGCGTAGAGAAAAAGGTCCTCCCATGGTGAATCCATTATCTGCTGTCCTTTTTTTTTTTTTTTTGATGAGAAGAGAAGGATTTATTAAGAAGAAAAGAATGTACAAAGGTCTACCAAAGATAGACCAAACAGCAAAGAAAACAAAAGAAAAACAGTGAAAAACTTAGTAGAACACAGACTCTCAATTGTTTACAGAGTAAGTAAAATTCGAATGTACCCTGTTGCCAGAAGCACTTGCCCATGACAACACAAGAGACTTGACATCTACTGCAATATGAGAGTCTGTCTTGAAACTATACCTGTTCTCAAAAATGCGACAGTTTCTTTCTTGCCAAAGAACCCAAATTATTGCTGGTGGTATTAGATTCCATACCGTTTTTCCATTGTGTGAAAGAAGATTGTAAGACCAAGTATGAGCTAGAGAATACACAGTCTCAGGAAACACCCAAGCCCAATTCTTTTTAGGCATGACAGCAATCCAAGTTTTGTATGCAACTTTACAGTGAAGTAAAAGATGATCTTGTGACTCATTACTCTCACCACAGAGAATGCAAGAGCTGTAGACATTCATTCCTTTGCGATTGAGCATATCTAAAGAGTTTAATTTACCATGAACAACACACCATAATAAAAAAGAGACCTTTGGCGGAACTCCATCATTCTGAATAAAGTGGTTAGGAAAGTTATCAACACCATCATTAATGATCAACCTGTGATATAAGGTTTTAACCGAAAAAAAACCTGAACTGTGAAGTTGCCAACGCCTAACATCATGATTAATATCTGTTACAGGTGGAATATTACCAATGATGCTTAGTAATCCTGCCAATTGATTCACTTCTAAGGTATTCAAAACTCTCTTGAAATCAAAACACCAGTCACCGTCAGAATTGATGTGGTCAGCAAGACTTCGAAACTGCAATCTGTCAAGCTTACAGAGAAGATTAAAATTATTTGCCAGAGTTGAATTACCTACCCACTTATCATACCAGAATGAAACCTTAGCACCTGAGTGAATACAGATATTAGAATTATTGTTGATCAAATCACTTGTAACTGCTATAGTCTTCCAACAAGAAACACCATGTGGTGTATGAACCATACCTGGAACCCAATGAGAATAACTGCAGCCATATTTCTCTACTATGAGCTTATACCACAAGCTATTTTTCTCCACCCCAAACCTCCAACTCCACTTAGCTAAAAGAGCCAAGTTCATCAGTTTCAAATTTAGCACTCCTAACCCACCTCTTTCTTTAACAGCATAAACCATGTCCCATTTTATCAAATGAGAACAACTGTTATTTCCCCAAAGAAAATTCCTCATTTTTTTCTCAAGTAACTTGATCACTGATGTAGGTGCCTTGAATAAGGAAAAGTAGTACATAGGAAGTGAAGTTAAGATACATTTCAAGAGAGCTAACTTACCACCTTTGGAAAGAGAAATTTGATTCCAAGTCGACAATCTTGCATCAAACTTCTCCAGAACATTATCCATTATCTGCTGTCCTCGAGCCTGCCGTGCAACAAGAACAAAAGGATTCGTAGTTTTAGCAATCTCTTGATGGTTGAGTACATAATTAGTTTGTTTGTGTAAATGTATCTATGTGTCGGTCTAATTGCAACTTGAGAAATGCTATTTCTTTTAGCATTTGCTTGTTTCTTGGAAAATAAAGTACTGATCCTTGTTTGTTTGGGAAAGTCGTGTGAGAATCGAAATATCCAAAGATGGACGCCTCTCTGAAAAATGGCTGGAGAGGCTAAAATTATTGTGAATTGGTGAGTTTCTCATTATTATTGTTTACATGTTTCGCAAAAACCAATCAAAAGCAGGAAAAAAAAACAGTCTGCATAGGCGGGTAAGCGGGTAGGGTAGGATAATTTCGAGCTTTACCCGTCACCCTATCCATCTAACGGCGGTTAAGAAAATTTTTACCCATTACCCTACCAGCCAAATAATGGGTAGAATAGGATACGATTAAAACACTGACGGGTAGGGTAGGATTGGCGGATATGGGTAGGGTATGTGCACCCCTAATGTTGTCTTTGGTAACGCTTACGAACCTGCACATCCACAAAGTGATACCTTCCGTGCACAACTACTTAGGTTACTGTGTTACCACCACCTTTCAAGATCAGAAGTCAGTGCCGATGGACTCCATATAGTTTATTTAGCACAAACCTATATTAAAGAGGATACAACCATATCAGAAATCCTTTCAATAAATTAAATAAAAAGAAAAAAAATCAAACCAAACCAAAAAAGAAGAAGATATAATCAGTTTTTTCTTCTTATTCTTTTAAGGGAAGAAGACACAAAGTAGAAGGGAAGGACAGAGAGGAATTCTATTAATATGTATGAAATACAAAGATTTAGACTCTATTTATAGAGTTTACATATTTAGTTCCCAAATAATAGGATTCTGCTAAAGTGGACATCTATATAATAAACCGACGCTTATAACAATTATTGCCGTAGTTTTTATCCAATTCAAGAAGCCGAAGCTGGGTAAGTAAGTCTAAACAAACAACCCCTAACTAGAAGTCAGCTTTTGACTCTTTTCTGTCTTGGATTCGTAGACTTATTCTCATCAAGCTAAAGGAACAGCCAACCAAGAAGAAGAGAAATGAAGATCTTGGAAAGCAGCCCTTCTTCTTCTTCTTCTTCTTCAAATATGTTACATAATTAGAATCTACGAACCAATTGAAATAGTTTCGAGATTAGTGATTGTGAATCCAATCCAATTCCAATTTTTCTGTGAAATGAGTCTCCCTTTCTTTAAGCTTGGTACTCTTGTTTTAAAAACCGCTTGTAAACCTATTGCTACCAGATTAAAAGTAGAAGCTGGTAAACACCCCAGATTTCGCCAACTCATCATCAATTTTGCTCAGGTTTGCTTTCTTCCTCAATCTCCACCGTTTCTGGTGAAAATTTCTTAGATTTAATGTGATGAATTTTTGTAATTTTATTTTCTTAGATCAATTCTTGATGAGCTGTATCTTTCGATTTGAGGGATTTAGGAGCAGTTTATTATATGCATGGGGATATTCTGAACAAGATGGGTTTAGATTGTAGGTTCGGGATCTAGATGGCTAAAAAAATTGTTACAGTGGAAGAAGCTTTTGTTTTCATTTGTGAAAGAAATAATGAGCTGAGAAATCCTGGATTCTTCTTGCTCATATTTAGTATAACTTATTGTGTTTGTATTACACTTCGCTTATAGTGTTTATTGTCCATAATGCTTCTCTTCGTGCCAGACAAACCACAGAATTACGACAACAGTGCAAAGACGGATTTATGGTCATGCAACTGACGTTGCCATCCAACCTTTGAATGAAGAGAACGCTGTTAAAGATGCTGCAGACCTTCTTGGAGAAATGTTCGTCTTCTCGGTATGTTTTTATTTCTTTGTAAAAATATATCTGACATGAGGTGCAACATATATTCTGGCTCATGATCGTGCATTATTTTGTGAAGGTTGCTGGTGCTGCTCTTATCTTTGAGGTTCACAGAAGTGCTAAATCTGAAGCCAGAAAGGAGGAGTTACGAACGCAGGAGCTTGAGGTACGTAATACTTGATTGTATTTCTTTGGGGCATGACATTATTCGTTCAGTTTAGAAAATTTGGAAACCCGTTTGTACGGTTCGATCTGCAGGCAATAAAGCAAAAAGAAGAACATTTAGGAAAAGAACTGGAGTTCATTGAAGGGAAACTGGCAGAACTGGAGCAGCTAGCTAACGCCCAAGGACTCTCTGGTATTTTCAACTTTAGGCATCCTAATGGCAATGAAAACGCCAAATCAGGGTCAAAAGTTTGTTCAAACAGTGATGGCCATTTAGCAGCTAGCCATGCTCGTACAACTGAAGATCCCAAGTCCTCTGATTCACCTGCGACTCATTCTACTAATACTAAGCAAGGCGTGTCTCCTAGTCATTGAACGAGAAGTAGAGAACACTGGCAAAATTTATAGTTGCAAATAAATGTGTGGTAGGTTGACCTGAACCAGATACCAAATGATTTCATCAGTTAAAAAAAGTAGGCGCACCTTGGTCATTGAAGTAACATTTCACTGAATTTGATTTGGTGAACATTTCGTCATCTGAGAAATTTGTTGTAAATGAGGGACTGGTCACTGAACAAGTTGTAGCAATAGCCAATGGTAACTATGGCTTTGATATATAATACATTGAAGCATTACATGCTGCATTTCTGGCATTTTAGCTGCATAATGTTCTTCTTAACTCTATGTTTTTTCTTCATATTGACAAGTTCATTCTGGATAAAGCTGCAAAGTTAGTATTTCATGAGGGATTCGAGATCATAGGGTGTAGATTCCTTCGCTTTACTGCAATCTGTCATCCGTAACTCCCGCAGAGAAGTATATAGTCGCAATGTTGCTGAAGGGCAACTTTCGAACTTCAATGAACGAAAGGAGATGCTGGAGGTCGTGCCATTAACTTCAGGACATGATGATAATACTACTTACGCAGAATCAGTCCAACGAGAAAATTATGCTTTCCAAATGCAACATATATATATATATATATATATATACTATGAGCCAAACAATATCAAGGGCTGGGCTAGTAGTCAGTGAGCCTCCAAGGGGCAAACATTGTTATTGTTAGTCATCAAAAAAGTTGCACAACTTGGCTACCGTGCTGTTGGAATCCCATAACACTAATAGAAACCAATAACAACTCTTAAATGTGGAAGAAGCTAAAATTGGCTCACTGGAAGTAGTGAATAAACTTGCAGAAGATTGTAAGTCTGTACAAATTAGCGATTGAATTTGAATTGCAACCCTGGAAATTATATTCAAGAAGCTGATTCTGACATTAGTATTAAGGATTGGATATTAAAGTGGTTAAGTAGCTCTATTTCCAGAGATATCCAAATTGCTCTCTTCACTACCGCTAGGTGTATCTGGAAGGAAAGATGCCACAAAATCTTCCTGGATAAAATGCTTAATCATGTTGCAACTGCTAGATGGGTCACTAGTCTATGTAATGAAACTGAGCGTTCCTTGAATGACAACAATTCTGCTCTGCGGGTTCCTGCGCATATGCCTAATCTATTGCCATCTCATTCTGGATTGCCTGATGACTGTTTCATTTTGTATTGCGATGTTCGATCATTTGATGATAACTCTAATAGATTTGGTGTTGGTGTTATAGAAGGCTGTGTGTAACTGGTTCATGGGAAGTTGATCAACCTCGCTTCTTGAATCATATTTTGTAATCCTTCTCTTAGCAAAAAAAAAACATGATGATGATGTTTACTAACAATAAGCAGAGTAATGGTTTCACCAAAAAAAAATACAATTTGGCCCATGCAGGTCTCGAACCTGCGACCTTCGCGTTATTAGCACGACGCTCTAACCAACTGAGCTAATGGGCCATTTGTTTTCTTACATTTACAAGTTCTTCCGAATCTTATCGTTCTCATAAAATTGAGACTTCATGCATTACACTTCTTTAAAACCTCAGACTCAACACAAAATATTGTAAATTCAACACAGCCAAAATACAAGAAACTAGCGATAATAAACAGAACAATAAAAAAAGAGGCCACCTATAACCAAGGCAGGTTGGTGGATACTACAACTTCAGGTAAGGGCATTCTTGTGGAGGAAGAATTGCTCTTAGTAGGAAAAACTGCTTCGGTTTATTCTTATAAATTTTTGTAGCTTTACTGGCAAATATGTAATAACCATATACATATTTATGAGTTTTGATTCAAGACATAGGTTGGTATTTTTGTGAAGATCACAAAATGCTAAACTCAAGTAGGTCAATATACAGCAGAGATGGTAAGTTATTCTCTCTTCATTTTGAAAACCTTCAAACGCACAAACTCTGGGTAACCTGAAAACCATTGAAACCGAAACCTTTTAATTCTTTCTCACTATCCTTTTTTTTCTCCTAATTTCTCACTCGTATCCTTGTACGTTCACTTCACCATAACAAACAACTTCCCTTATACAATCTGGCCTGGTACAGGAACACCATAACTACCGGGTTTGAACTAAGTTCTGCTCGAAGTGTCAGGATCCCGTAAAGTCCAGATGGTCAGGTAGGATTTGGGCAAGGACAGGTTGTGCATCTGATCAGACGAGACTTGGTGCCTGTCAGACAGGAGATTGCAGTGGAAGGCTTGAGTGCAGCGGAGCTGGTGCAACACCTCCAACATCCCTTTTAAAGATAACTACCGGGACGCCAAAGATTTTTACGATTTAGCATTGTATAAATTTTGTGTCTCTTCATCAGAGGATTTCTTTGATTTGTTTGTTTTGTTAGATGTTATTGTTTTGGGTGACTTGAAAATGCATGTACTATAATAGTTTTGTTGGATGTATATGTATTTTTTTCAATTTCTGTTTATGTAATTTTCATGTTTCTGAATGACTCTTTGACTTGTTCTTTGTGGCTCCATCCATTCTAGGATGTCAAGTGTACAAGAACAAGAGTTACCAGAACCAGACCATTACAACGATGTTATGAGTGCTGATGATGAAGATGATGATGTTGAGATGCTAGATTCTGTGAATGAGGATCCAACTGTTGGTTGTGCACCTGCACAAGTTGCACGTGGAAAGAAAAATAGACTTAGATCCGAAGTTTGGGAATTTTTTAAACTCGTTAAGTATAAGGATGGTACAACGAAGGGGGTGTGCAAGGCTTGTAATGTAGGATACAAATATGAAAGCCAAAGAGGTGGAACCTCAGCCATGAAAAGTCATAAGTGCATTAAACGTCAGTCTATGGACGTAGGGCAGATGATATTAGCTTCACAAAATAGCCAGCTATCTACCCGTGTACGCAAGGTTGATCAAATGAAATTACGGGATTTGTTCTCAGCTTTACTCATTGCAAGAAATGTTCCATTTGCTTTGGTGGAGTGGAAAGAGTTTAGGGATATATGTGCTTATTTAAATGATGACTTTAAACCAATATCAAGGAATACTGGGAAAGCCGATGTGGTAAAGAAACATAAAGCACAAAAAGAAGTTATTCGCAACAGATTGAAACTTGCTCCAGGTATGATTCAAAATTTCAAATCCTAAATGATGACTTTTATGTATGAGTAATTGATTAATATGATGTGCTAATGTGTATGACTTACCCTTACAGGTAGGATATGTCTAACATCAGACATGTGGACTTCTGTAACAACTACTGGATATATAAGCTTAACTGCGCACTATCTTGATAAAGATTGGGTATTGCAAAAGAAGCTTCTGAATTTCTCTCTCCTTCCACCACCTCATACAGGTAAAGCACTTAATTTTATTTCTTTATTATCTTAAATATAATTTCATGTTAACTTATTCCCCTTTCTACTACCTCAAACAGGTGAACACCTTTCTTCTAAGTTATTTGCAATGATAGAAGATTGGGGAATTGAAGACGAGGTATCCAACATCACCTTGGATAATGCTGCAAATAACGGAGCTTGTGCTGGAATTATGAAGAGTAGACTTGTTGCAAAGAAGATCTTGTTGAACGATGGAAAATACTTTCATGTGCGTTGTTGTGCTCATATCTTAGCTCTTATTGTAAAAGAATGACTTACGAAGATTGATCCAGTCGTGCTTAAGATTCGAGCGTCAGTGAAGTCCCTTAAAAAGTCCCAAGTAAGAAAACAAAAGTTCTTGGACATTGTTGATACTTTAGGAATGTCTGGTCTGAAAAAGGGTATTCGGCAAGACGTAAAGACAAGGTGGGATTCCACTTCTATTCTGTTATAAATTATAAAGTTGGAGAATTGTATTAATGTTTTTTTAGATACTCACTGAATGTTTGTTTTATGCAGGTGGAATTCAACTTATTTTATGTTAGACAGTTGTATCTTGTATAAGCCAGTTTTCTCTCATTTGAAGTTGGTGGATTCAGAGTATGAAGGTTGTCCAACTAATGAAGAATGGGAACAAATTGAAGTAGTCACAAAGTTTCTCAAGGTGTTTCATGAACTCACAAAGGTTTTTTCTGGTAGTAAGTATCCTACTTCCAATCTGTATTTTGAAAGAATTTGTCAAGTTCATGTGTTACTAAAGAAAGAGAGCAGAAGTAATATTGAATTCATTAGGAACATGGTAAAAGAGATGCAAGCAAAAATTGATAGTTACTGGAAGGAGTTGAGTCCTATATTGGTTATGGCAGTTGTGTTAGATCCTAGATCGAAAATGAATTTTGTGAAATTTACCAACTCCAAGTTGTATCCTGATGAGAGAATTAGAATGTCAAGTTAATAAAGTGCATAGTAATATAAAAGCACTTTTTAATGAGTCTTACACCTTGTCAAGTTCAAGAGCTTCCAACAGTTGTGCAGCTCAAAATTTGAGTGTTCAAAATGGTGGGAATTTTGCTGCCCAAGAAGGGAGTGATTTTTTCAGGTAATTTCAACTTTTATGTTCAGTTTGATTCATTTGAGTTCTTCATGATTGGTATAAGTCTGCAAAACATGTTCTTTTTTTTTTAATACAAGATGATAACTTTGTAATTCCTACGATAGAAAGATGATAACTTTGTTAGTATCTCTTGATAATTCACAATTGGAATCTATGTTAAGTATTTATGTGGTTTGATCTTTCAATGATGCCTGATTCTGATGCTATATATGTTTAATACAAGATGATAACTTTGAACCCAGATTTAATATGTCAATGTAAACTCTGAGCATGCCATATATCGTTTATTTGTCATTGTAATTACTTATGATAGAATGAGGAATGTACCCAAGAATTGGTTGTTGGATTGTTTGGGATTCTGTGTCTTGATATCTAGTGTGTATGAGTGTATGAATTCCTTTACCGGGCTTCGGTTAGAACTAGGTGGTGGAGTTTTTCTTTTTAAAGTTACTGACTTTAAGGGTACTGTCAACAGGAATATGTTGCAACACAGGAACGTGGTGGTAATGTATTAACTGACTTGTCAGAGTTAGATGAATATCTTGGCGAGACGTACAGAGGTTGTCTAAATTCACTCGACATCCTAAACTATTGGAAGAACCATGAACAACAATATCCAGTACTTTCAAGAATGGCAGGGGATATTTTGTCAATTCCTATTTCAACCGTCGCATCGGAGTCTGCATTTAGCATTGGAGGAAGGGTGATTGATCGATTTCGCAGTTCCTTATTACCTGAAAATGCTGAGGCGTTAATAACAACTCGTGATTGGGAATATGGAATTGGTAAGTAAATAAATAATATTTTATTTAGTTGAGTGTCTAAATCTTATCTATAACATTGGTTGTTTTTATGATCCATATAGGAAAAGAAGATATGGATGAGGACAATGTGATCGTTGAAGAAGATATATTAGGATTTGAACCTGACGCAGTGGAGGATGGGGCAGTGGAGGATGTGGAGGAAGTAAGTTCTTATGCGTCTAGTTAGTATGCGTACTTCTTCAATATAAAGCGGTGTAATTATGCAAATATCATGTTTTTGACTTGAATCTTTTTTTGTTTGGTTTATTTTTTCTTGAAATTACAGATTCATATTGAATAGTTGGAGCAACTCAAAGATAAACATGGAATATGAGAATGTTTTTTGGACAGACAGTTATTTATCACTTACCAGTATCTCCAAATATTGCATAGAAAAGAGATTGAAGATGTTTTTTTGATAGTTAACACTTTTTTTGATTAACCACACAATATATATTTTGTGCAGGAAGTGGTTATTAATATTGTCGCACTTGTTGATACAAATTAGAAACAATGGTATCTACAGTCTCGGTCTCGGAAGTTTATTTTCATTATTTATCAATTATCATCATGAACTGATGAAGTACTGTGTAACTGTAACTAAAGTACTAAAGTAAACTACTAATGACTAGTATGAATGTATGATACTATGATAGTATCTGTGTCTGTGTTTCTTTAAATGCAAAATTAGTTTAGTTTTGCAATTTTGAGTTTTTGAATTGATATACCAAATGAATTGGATGAATGTTAGATACTTAGGTTGTAGCTTGTAGGAAAGGAACTTTAGATGGCCTGAATGTGGAAGGAAATAGCCCAGAAATCGATTTCTGGCGAGTTGACTCAACAAAAACCAGGTAACCCGTGAGCACCCGTGAACCCCCGAGCTTTATCTGGAACGGGCACGGATGGGATAAATGACCACCCGTGAAGAATTTCAACCCGCGAGCTCAGGCTTGTATTAACCCGTAACCCGCGGGTTGGTCACAAGCCAGACCCGTCCCGCCCGTTTGCCAGCTCTAATCCAAGTAGTCACTTGAGATGGCCTGATTGGATTTACTTGGTTCAATATGAAGGTTTTTGAGTTGTCAGTCAACAAATCAGAGTGGCGCATAACCCACAGGTCCCAGGATCGAAACCTGGCTCTGATAACAAGAGAAAGGCTTCCGTAATCGTTTTACATTTTTTTCTGTCAAAGTAAGAAGTTACTCTTTTACTTTTTCTCTCAGTCTAAAAGTTACACGAGCATCACATTATACAGTGGACGCATCTAATTGTATTCATATAACGAGGGAAGACAAGTATCATCTGACAGAAAACATGTATGTACATGGAACAGACCGAGCATAATATTACTAGTTACTACAGTAGAGCATACCTTTAGTGCAACAGGACAATTGGAAGAGGAGATTGATGGATTCTCCAAGTTTTAACAAACAACTTCCAACGGCTGAAAGGAATGATAAATTCAACACAGCCAGAATTCAAGAGACAAACTTGCAACAAACAGAAAAAAAAAGAAAAAACTAAAAAAACTACAAGGCTAAATAACACCACAAAGATATTTTCTTTAGACCAGTACTTACAAAAGAGAAACCCGCATAAAATCGAAAAGTATTAGCATTCAAAATCCTATTATGAGAAAGTACAGATCTCAAATATGACTACAAACTAGAAACCAGATCCATTTTAAGCCAATATCATTTGGTGGGGGATCCTAGTTGATGTGGCATTTCAATTTCTGTAGGAGCCATCATTGAAGGCTCAACCCTCTTCATTCTTAGGTTTGGTGGATAGTAACATCAGGTAATGGAGCCATTGGACCATTCTTCCCATCAGGTGGATACCAAGAACACCCTGCTCAACAAACAACAGATAAAATTTAAGGAGATGAAAAGAATGCTAAGAGCAACTGCAGCGGGAGACTATAACCAAAGACTAAAAACCAAAAACATTGAAAGAAATGGGGGTTTACTCCGTGCACAGACGCTACGGTGGGAAAACCAAATTTGGTGGGGCGCAACTTTAAAGTGAGCCTGAATCAGGCGCACTTTCAAATTACGCCCCATTTATATTTATTTTTTTTCGTCATCGGGCGCACTCAAAACCTTATGCCCACAAATCAGGCGCAATTAAAACCTTACGCCCCACCATCAGGCGCAATTTATACTTGCGCACAAATCAGGCGCAATTAAAACCTTACGCCTGACTAAAACCAAACCAAAGACCAAATATACTCTAGTATTTGGTTTTACTCTAGTATTTGCTCTTTACTCCTCTCCGTAGTGTCTGGGTTTTCGACCAAATATTTGGTTTTAGTCTGCCACTGTGGTTGCTCTAAGAAACAAAGGAAACATAACTCCAACTCTCGAAGAAAAAAAAAAAAAAAAAGGAAAACTGAAAAGTAGACATGTTTTAAGTAAGAAGGATAGAATGATCAGCTAGAGCTAATGCATTTATGCCGTCATGATCAACTCATATTCTCCACTATAACGAGAAAAGAAACTAACAAAACTGAGATAAAACGATAACAAATACACACAGAAGAGATTCAGGGCATCAGATCTCCAAGGTGTTAACATCAATGAAATATTCAGATACAACTACCTATTTACAAATAAAATTTCCTCATTTTCCCTTGAAATTCAACAGTAAAAAACACAGAACAAACTATATGTTTAGTACAAATGAAGGACAACATTAAAAAATAAAGATAACATGGAGATAATGATCCGCTAGAGCTAATACATTTATGCCATCATTTTCGGCGATCAAACCAACAAGGAAATCACCTAATCATCACCTCATTCTCTCCATTACATACAACCAACAGATAACAGATCAAAATAACCTAATCATCACCTCATTCTCTCCAATAGGACCAATACTACAAGGTGTTAACATCAATGAATATTCAGACGCAAACTACCCATTTACAAATGAAATTTCACATATGCCCTTGACACTCGACAGTTAAGACAAACCACAGTTACTATTCAAAATATAATAGTGCATGATTCTTAAAAGAGTTCAAAAAGCAAAGAGTGAATAACAATATTAACAACTAAGGCGTACAAACTGACCTGTCTAAGAAGGCCGTCTCTAACAGCTGAGTCAATGTACTCGTTAACAGCCAGAAAAGAAGAAATCATGTATCCATCCTTGAACTTTATTGACTTAGCACGAGCTTTCCCAAGCTCTCAGAATAACCTAGTAAACCATCACAAACTTGAAGTTAATATCATATCAAACAGACCAGAGGAAAAAGACTGGGATATATGCAACAATAGCAGTATATTGTACCTCGCAACCCTTGGCACCACTTTCCATGACGAACACATAACACCATGGCAGGCCCTATTACTCAATGAGCTTTTATGATTCATAAATCAGACATATCAATATAAATATATAAAAAGCAGTAGCAACTCAGACAGCACATAATCAATAAAGCCCAAACAAACTGCTAGCATACAACTCCCAAAATATAGATTGAACAACTTAGTTTGACAAAATCTACGCATAAATCAGAAACCTCCAAAGCAATGCAAGTTTTGCACTTAAGAAGCCTAACGAACTCCAAAGCATTATCAGTGCACAAATGGTTGCTGACTACTCTAATAGATGAAAATGAAACAAAAAAAAAAGGTAAGCAGATATAGATGACATACAGCATTAAGTGTAGAGAAGTGCAATTGTGCTTTAATTGTAGGTAGCATAACATACAAGAAGAATCCAGCTCTATCCAAACTTAAATGCTAGATCAACCAACAGCTTCTTCATAACCATAACAAAGGAATAACAACTTGCAGATAAAAAAAAAAGTAAAACTGAAAATTAGACGTTTTACTAGTAAGAAGGGAGAGAATGATCAGTTAGAGCTAATACAATTTTTGCCATCATTTCGGCGATCAAACCAATAGGGAGATTACCTAGTCATCGCCTCATAGTCTCCACTATCAAACTAATAACTGAAACAGAACTAACAAAACTGAGATAAAACAACAACGAATAAACAATGAAGAGATTCAGGGCATCAGATCTCCTAGGTGTTAACATCAATGAGATACTCAGACGCAAATTACCCATTTACAAATTTCCTCATTTGCCCTTGAAATTCAACAGTCAGAAAACATAGAACAAATTAAATGTTTCATTCAAATGAAAGACTAACATTTGAGAGAATGATCAGCTAGAGCTAATACATTCATGCCATCATTTCGACGATCAAACCAATAGGGAAATAACTTAATCATCACCTCATTCTCTCCAATAAATAGACACAACCAAAAAGAAAAAGATGGATTACAATAAGGGAAAACAATAACAAAAACACAGAGAAGAGATTTATTCAGGGCTTCAGAACTATAAGATGTTAACATCAATGAATATTCAGACGTAATCTATTTACAATTTCCTCGTATGCCCTTGAACTCAACAGTTTAACAAACCTCAATTACCATACCATTCAAAATATGCTAGCCGCAGGATTCTTAAAAAGTTAAGACCGTAAAACTAAATAACGAGTTGGGCGAACAAACTAACCTGTCTAAGAAGGACGTGTCTAACAGCTGAGCCAATGTACTCGTTAACAGGCTGACCAGAAGAAATCATGTACCAATCCTTCAACTTCATTGACTTTGCACGAGATGCACTAAGCTCTCATAATAACCTGTTTAACCATTACAAACTTGAAGCTAATATCATATCAAACAGACCAGAGGGGGAAATCTGGTATACATGCAACAATAGCAGTAGATTATACCTCGCAACCCTTGGCACCACTTTCCATGATGAAGTCAAAACAGCATACCAGGCCCTGAGCATAGAAATTCCATTAGCGATACACAATGAGGTTTGGTGACAGCTCAGACAACATAGAGGAAGTATCCTGCTCTAACTTAGAAATTAGAACCAACAGCTTCTCAAGAAAATTATAACATGCACACAACCATAAAGTATTGTCCTAGCAAAGGTAACATCTATTGATCATAGAAACCACTCAATGTGATATTCATGCATTTTAGTAGTACAAGTTTATCGTGATTCAGAAGCTTGAGAGAAAAATATGGGCACGTTTCCAGGCCCGCAAAATCAGAGCCAGAGGCATCAGAGCAAGCAGACATTAGTACCAAGATTGATTTCTGTACACAGTACCATGCTTCCTTCATTAATTCTCCAGAGCATCGGCTTAATTGTGCACAGACTTCTAACATCACAAGCATAGAAACAGCCACATTGCAATCACACAAATCGAAGACTAGTGTAAACCACACATAAATTTGAAAACTATTAACATTCAAAATCCTCTACTGAGATATTACAGAAATAAAAAATGACTACAAACTAGAAACCACATCAATTTTAAGCTACTATCATTATAGCAGGAACTCCTAGCTCAGGTGGCAGATGGCGTATCAATTTCGGTAGGACCATCATTGAAGGCCTGCTATGAAGATCTTTTTCATCCTCCTTGGGTTGGTGGATAGTAACAACATCAGGTAATGGAGTCACTGGACTATTCTTTCCCTTAGAGTCCCAATCCAACATGACTTTCACCTTGAAGGGAGAGAATGACCAGCTAGAGCTAATACATTTCATTCTGACGATCAAACCAATAGGAAAACATATAACCATAAAAGAAACTAGCAAAACTGAGACAAACAAATAAAGAACATACAAAGAAGAGATTCAGGGCATCAGATTTCCAAGGTGTTAACATCAATGAAATTTTCAGATGCAAATTACCCATTTACAAATAAAATTTCCTCAATTACCCTTGCAATTCAAAAGTAAGAACCACAGAACAAACTAAACATTTAGTACCAATGAAGGACAACATTAAATTAGAAAGTAAAGAAAGTATGGAGAGAATGATCAGCTAGAGCTAATACACTTATGCCATCATTTCGATGATCAAAACAACAGGGAAATAACCTAATCATGACCTCATTCTCTCCATTACATACAACAAAAGACAACAAAACAATAACAAAAAACAGAAAAGAGATTTATTCAGGGCATCTGTTCTCCAAGGTGTTAAACATAAATGAATATCCGGTCGCATATCACCCATTTACAAAAGAAGTTTACACATATGTCCTTGACACTCAACAGTAAAATCAAACCACGATTACCATTCAACCTTTACTAGTGCAGGATTCTTAATGTACTAAGAAAGTAAGAGTAAACAGCAACTTGGGTGTACATACTGACCTGAGTCAATGTACTCGTTAACAGAACTGACCTAGTTCAAAATAACAATCAATCAAAACCGAAATTGTTCAAAACAACAATCAATCAAAAAGCAGAAGTTCAGTAATATGGAAGAAAAAAGTATTATACCAAGACTTAAAACCCACACACATCATGTCCAAAACAGAGTAGCTGATGCTCTCGCGAAATTTTCTAGAGTCAAGTGTGCAAATGAGAGGTAAACCCTCTTTCAATTGTTAGTCTATCATTCTTAAGGATGAACATGACATGGACAAGGATTTTATGGACATGTTCTAGTAGAGTTTTAGAACATGTGATGTGTAATCTTTTGCAGTGCATTGATTCCTTTATGTTTTTCAGAAAAATAATAATTCGGAAATGTTTTGAATCACAGAAAAATTCCTAAAAGAAAGCGGGGGATCCACTTTTCCAGCACATATCCCAATGATAGAGGGACTATACCAATTACTATTAGATCTTCTCTCGGTAAAAATTCCGGGATTTTTTTCAGTTAGTAAACATAGACCAACCACATAAGAACCCCGAAAAAAATCCCGAGAGAAGATCTAATGGTGTTGGGACAATCCTTCTAGCATAGGTAAAGGGGCTGGAAAAATTGAGCCGTCAATTACAAAAGCTTCAGTGCAACCCGATATTTGGAATTTCAAGTGAACGTGAAAGTCTAAGATCACCCAAGCTAGGAATGTAAGCCAAGTTGTGTTTCGTCCCTAAAAACTCAAAACCGATTGAATCAGTGGCAAAGCCAGATAGACCACAAACAACTAATTTTTTTGGGGCTGGCCCACAAAGCCTATTTTGACCTTCTAAAGCCAATTCCCTTCTTTGTATGTTCACATGTATTCCCTTGAATGATTAGGGTACATATATTGACCAAAAAGTCAAGCCTTAGAAGGATTAAATAGACCTCGAGAGGCAGCAGTCTTCGGACATAATAGACCTTCCCGGTCAATCACAAAAGCTTCACTGCAAGGGTAGTATAGGCTAGACGGAATGTAAGCCAAATTGTGTTTCTTCCCTATCAAATCCAAGGGAAGTTAGAAAGACAAGGTGGCTACATAAAGTCCAGCTTATGAAAAAGTTGTGTGCTGATGGGGGAGCTATCTAATCAGCAATGGACCGTAAATAAGCACAGTCATTTCAAAACAAACGTAATTTAGACAATCAAACACACTATCAAATTGTGCTTCAAACATCTTAAACAAAAAACAGTATAAAACATATAAAAAATCATGTACCCATCCTTGAACTTCATTGTCTTTGCACGAAATTCCCTAAGCTTTCCACTCATAATCAATAACCTGTTTAACCATTACAAACTTGAACTTTAATACCATATCAAAGAGTCCAGTGGTAAAAGACTGCGCAACAATAACAGAAAATTTTACCTCACAACCGTCTGCACCACTTCCCATGACGAATCTCAAAACACCATAGTAGGCCCTAAGCAAAGAAATTCCATTAAGCATATACTATATATCCCGACAAATACAAGACAAATGTGAAACTACAATCAAGTGACACAGGACAATTACGCCACTTATTTCATAACAAATCTAATTTATAATAAGATGATATACACACCTATGAACAGAAATCCCACCAAGAAGCTTGTATCTCAGAGAGACTCAGCTTGAGCGATACCACAGAAGTCAATTCTGTAATCCTCTTTCCTTACTCACCTACACATCCAAAAACAAAACTTATCAAATCCCTAATTTCAGATCTATACCAAAACATAACAGTTAAGAGTTTCGTTTCTTTACCTAGAAGATTTTGAGTACGAGTAACCATCTTCAGCAAGTTCTCTTGTCAATAATTCGTTCAGCTCAGCAAAGAACACTCCATCAGCAACAGACTGTAATTATAATAAAAAAAATTGATTTAAACCCCAAAAAACTCACCAAAAAAAAATATGATGCAGAAACAGGGATTGTAGGAGGATTTACCTTCAGTTTTTTTTTGCTCGCCGTGATTTGTTGTAGAGATTAAGAAAATGAATCAAGACTTTGCCATCTTTCTTTGTTTTCTCAGTGGAAAAACCCCAGTTTTTGTCTCTGGAGAGGAGAGAAGGTTTTAGGAGCGAAATGGTTTGGTTATAAGGGAAGTGAAAACTACACTGAGACCCATTCTCACACATTTTTCTATTGAGAAACCCACGGATAGAAAATTGAAGGCGCGCACTCATTTATTGGGAAAAAATTATTCTCAAACCCATAATTATAAAATTTTGTTTTCTCTTTTCTTTCTTCTCTGTTCGTTCTTCTTCTTCTGTTCTTCCTCCGCCGAATTCAGATCATAGAATTGAGTTAAATCTTGTGAGTTAGGGCATTAGACGAAACTACTTCTTTTCGATTCTAATGTCCTTTTCCAGTGATAAAGTTATGACCTTTACATTCTTTAAATGTTTGATTTCTGCAGATTGAGCTTCAGAACGTGAAGAGGGGAGTAGGTGAAGTACGAATTTTGTTGGAAGGAAGTCAAATTGAAATTGATGGTATGTATGCACTGGTTGTGTGGTAGTTTGATTTGTTCTGTGTTTTTTTATTTTGTTGATTTTGGGTGTTGAATTGTAGTGAAATTCCGGGTTCAATTTTGGTTTTTACGGTAAAATTAAGATTTTTAGTGAAATTTTGATTAGTTATTGTGGTGCCGCATTGGATTGGATTAGGGTTTTTTGAGTAGTTGTGAGTGTTATAGTTGTTTTAGCGAAAGAGAACTCAGTTACAATTTTGGGTGCAAATGTGTGGTAGTTTGAATTGTGTATCAAGTGTGGATGTTTTAATTTTGAAGATTTCAGAGTGTCTTGGGAGTGACTGTAGTTACACAACCACAGAATTTGGTGAAGCTAATACATGGTAGTTGAATTGTGTATGAGATGTGAAAGTTTGGTTCTTGTAGATTTCGGAGTGTCTTGGGGATGACTGTAGTTGCGCAGCCACAGTTTCTGTGAATCATAATCGAATGTGGGTAGTTTTGTGGTGCGGTTTTTTTTGTCATTGTTATGGTGATTTGAATTTTGCGGTAATCATAATGACATTGATTTATGAACTAGAGGTTCTGGAAAAATGACACTGATTAAGCAATGAATGGAAGGGATATGTCAGCATTACTTGGTTGTTAGAAAATTGCAATTAAGAAAAATCAGGTCAGACTGATCTGTATTTCAAATCCGTTTCTTAATTTGTGTAAGTGTTTGTTAAGGTCTCTGACCTGTTTTACCAAGAAGAGAATGTTTTAAAGATTCTTCTTTGGTTTATAAGACTTTCTGATTGCAAGTTGCATATATCGCTAGTGGAAGGAATTCCTTAAGTAATTTGTTGTTTTCAATTGTTGACTGTATTTTATTGAGTGCCATAGTCGTCAATCATTTCGTGGCATCTTTGGGAACATTAACTAACTTACACCTTCCAATTTCAATTTTATCTTAAGAAAATTTCAAATTATGCTACACATGATGGCCTGTTAGATTCTAACTAAGTATTGTTAATGATGTATGCGTTGGGATTGTGCCCGCTTTGTATTACCGTTGGGTGGTAGGAATGTCATGCTCTAGTTTTTGAACCCCTGAAGTTCAATTACTGCTCTTCATCTGGTTCTTGCATTTGTTTTTCTTCGTCATGTAATAACAGTTTTTTTGTGCAGTCATTCAAAAATAAGGCCCTTTGGGCTGAAAAGGACAATGGAGGTTTACCTGATGATCAGGTAGCCTATGACAATCCTTCCAAAATAGAATCCAAGCGCCAATATAATTGGCTTTTCGATCCTACGGAAGCGGATCTCTTTCCAAGTAAGAAGCAGACTATAGATACAACAGACAGCAGATTGTATCCAGGAGTTTTGACTGCAAATGTTCCTCCTTGGGAAAATGGTACCAATTTTGAACCAGGAACTGGCCAGCAATTCAATGACCGAGTGTTTGGTTCGGAACCTGCTAGGGATGTCAGCTTTGATGAAAGCAATGTGCATTCAACTGGTTCAGATAACCTAAATATGGGAAGAAGTGTGGAGGATCCATTCAGAAATGATGCTTCTGTTGCTTTGTCCATGTCCCAGGATTATAATGCTTCTTCACTTAACTATGGTGGAATTAGAAGAGTTAAAATTAACCAGGTACGAGACTCAGAAAGTGGTGTTTCTATCTCCATGGGACACAACTACCAGGTCAATGAATCTGGCGATGGGATGCCCTTATCAATGGTTCATGCCTATCTTCACAAGGATGATAGCATCTCTGTGCCTCCACCTGAGAGTTATCAGACGAAGGAGTCCACCAATGATATTCCTATATCCATGTACCATTCGATGTCTCACTAAATACATGATACTAGTGGAGTGTGGAACAAGAGACGCAGATGCCAAGAATGAGATGATGTTGAGATGACATTGCAGCTATTGAATGAATATGATGGCAAGAGATACCACTGAACTGATCTGGTGAATGAATATGTCATTCAGTCGAGAAATTGTCTGCATAACATGTTATGCATTCGTGAAAATGGATGCATAACCTGTTATGCATCTACAAAATTTGTTGCATAACTTGTTATGCAGTCCAGAAAACCTGCGTAACCTGTTATGCAGGTTTAAGTGCAGATGATGGTGTAAATACATGAAAGAAGATGATGGTGTAAATACATGATTTTGACCAAGAGCCCCCGAATAACTGAAAGATAATGGTTTGCGTGGGAGTTAATGAAACATGAAAGAAGATGATGATGTGGTTATGGCTGCATAACATGTCATTCAGTCGAGAAACTGTCTGCATAACATGTTATGCATTCGTGAAAATGGATGCATAACATGTTATGCATCTACAAAATTTGTTGCATAACTTGTTATGCAGTCTAGAAAACCTGCATAACCTGTTATGCGTCCGAAAATATGGCTACATAATGCATTATGCATCGAGAAAATAGATGCATAACCTGATATGCATCCGTAAATATGGATGCATACTGCATTATGCATCAATTTTTTACATGTACAGCTAAAATCAACCAAAACAATGGTTACATAACTTGTTATAGATGCATAACTTTGTTATGCAGATACATAACTTGTTATGCAGTCGAAAAAATGGTTGCATAATTCGTTATGCGTCTGCAGAATGTGTTATGCATCGTTTTTGGTCACTGCATAATGGTTAAGTATCAAGTTTTCAAAAAATTTCCCTAAAATGAGGATCACCTCTGATTTGATATTCTTGTTTGTACTCGTTACGTAGCTCTTTTAAAAAGATTTCCAACGATATAAAATTTGTAAAATTCTAAGGCGCGGATTTTTAGATATGTTATGTCCAGGTTGCGCTGCCAATTATACCCCTGAAAAAGATAGTATGCATAACGAGTTATGTCTGAAATATAGTATGCATAACCAGTTATGTACTGATTCATATAATAATTTCATATAATTATGGGTGTCACGGTATACAATTGTGGGCCTGAGAACGAGAATATTATTTTTTTTGGGTCTCCCCCTAATTTCCCCATAAGGGAATGGATGAGATTCATAACCAACATTTTAATGGGCTTTGGCCCACTAGTAGAAGGTTGTTAAGTTGACCTTTAGGCCTCTTGAGATTTTGTGGGGAATTCTTTGTGGGATTGAAAACATAGACCAGTCAAGCGGCACGCAGAGAACCATCAAGTAGCCTCATGTTCTCTGTCACTGTAGTGCTAGGGGTTCGAACTACGTAATTGCCAGAATCCATTCCAAATTTGAAATTCATCTAGGGACCAATAATCTAGGGTATCAGGAAAAAGAAAATGCACGTGATGTGCCTATTGTGTGGCTATCACTTCATTCCAAAAAAATTTTGGAATTCGTTTAGGACCAATAGTTAGGAAAACATGAAAAAGAAAATGCACACGATGTGCCTATTGCTTCATTCCAAAACAATAAGGACCTGGGCCCTGCTTTTACTTATAAAATAATGTCTCTCCTATTGAATCCATATATAAATGTGTAATAGGTCATGAAGTGCTCGTATTTCAGATTCATTCGTTGGAACGTATCATAGAATAAGACGTTGAAATAACTTCTCTCGTCGATCAGAATCTTATTAATGTTTCATCTTGAAGCAGGTAGGGTGAGGACCAGCATATCGTTATGATCTTTCATATCTTCTTTATGTTCGGAACTTTTTATAAACGCTTTAGGGTAAACATCATGAACGGTTCGGGTAATAATTCATCTCAATTATCAGTCGAACTTCAATATGTAGTTGTCAAAAACTCTAATTTTTCACGAATTAAACTTACTCTAGTCTATCAATCAAAAAAAATAAGTAACATGTGGGTTTGTAGGAAATACCTTATAATACGCGTTTAAGGGGTTGGTTCTTCACTCGATTGAATCTCTAGTTCAATTTCAGTTTTTACACCTTTGTTTTCTGTTTGTTCTTCAATTGATGGATTAGAAGAGGATTTTGAACGCCTGCTTCATGTTGGTTTCTTTGTGCTCGTCATTATATAGTTGAGTTTAATTGAAAATCAAATTTTTACGAATCGATGATGACTGTGGCAATGAAAAAAAATTCGTCGACAGTTTGTGAGAGGTTTCGGCTGAAGGAAGAAGAAGAGATGTTTATAATGATAACTGAGTTAAATTTGTGATTTTTTAATTTTAGTTTTTTTATTAAGTGTAAAGGTTGATTAGTAGAGTTAACCATTTACGGGCATATAAGTAAGTGCACTACCCATTAGACACCCATTATAAAGTTACTCTAGATGGGAAAATACTTCTGTATGCCCTAAAACAGGTTCCTTAGTTGAGGTATAGTGGCTTTACCAAGCCCTAAAATTCAACTTTTGACAATCAAGCATTCGACTGCAACCTAGGACGGAATCATTCTCTGGTCTAAAGCCTAATTGTCGTTTTTATAGCTATATATATGTAACACACTATAGGGGATGATGAAATCATTAGAGAGGCTGAACCATGATAATAATGTCTATCTAGTTGGTTAGGGGTTTCCAAATGGTATTGTAAATTGTCTAGATTACCCTTTCCACTTTTTAACCTAAATCAAAGCTAAATTGAAAATATGTTTTCTTTCTTATTCTTTCATCTTCTCTTCACCATGAGCCAAAGGAGCTCAGTATTACTTCAATGATTGTAGTGATTATAATCAACCACATCCTCCAGTAGTTGAAGAACAACAATTTCAAATCCTTCGTATAAATTAACGAAAATGACTTATATGAGATATGTTTTGAGAAACCACCTAGGGTTTGTTTATTTTGTGTTTAATTTAGGTTAGAAAATTTAGATTTCAATTGCAAATTAGTGTTGGAGATGAAAATTGAAGTTCAAAATTAGGGTTCATGTGTGTTACGGTTGGTTATAGTTCAATTACTAACCGTAATTTTAGTTTTTGATGCACTTAAGGTTTGTATGTGATGAACTACGAACGGTAGACGAGAAAATCTAAGAAAGAATGTCTAGTCATGATTTGTATTTGCAACCGTAACGTCACTTATGGTTGGTGTCGACACCACCATTAGGAACCGTAAGCTTTCCTGTATGCCTCACAAAAATTCTACGACTAATACCTATCAACCGTAAATTAGTTACGGTTTGTAGGTTTACCACCATTACCAACCGTAGAATTTCCCTGAACTTTGACTGTTCAAGATTTTAGTTAATATACCAATCGTAAACTAGTTACAGTTGGTCTCGATACTCTATTTACAAACCGCAATTGGTTACAGTTGGAATGAAGGTTACAAACAAATCAACCATAACTAAATTACGGTTCATCTCGATGAGACTAACACCAACCGTAACTGGTTTTTCGATTGGATTGTCTCGAAATTCAACCAGTCAAGGTTGGTAGTTCATCAATTATGAACCGTAACTCACACTTACGGTTGGTTACGTGAAAAACACCAACCGTAAGTCTCTCTGAAAATCTAAAAGTTTTGATCTTTTTATGTATTTTAGATAATTTTGAGCAACAAAAAGCTAACTGGATCTAAGTTAGAGGTATACATGATCATATAGAGGTTCACCCATCTAAAATTTGTCACTCGAATCACTCATTTTGGTTGAGTGAATCAAAACCTAGGGTTTTAAATATATCACAAAAGTTTTTATTTTTTTCTCCTTTACGCTTTTTTTCCCGCTAAAACTAATCTGATTTTGTTTTAGAGTAAATATAATAGAAATTTGATTATCAACACTAAGCTAGATTATCAACACTAAACTATGTAAAGATTAATTACTCACTATCAAAAAAATTTTTATAAGGAATTTTTGAAATTACCATCTAATAATCCTTTTTGTCCTACTATATCAGCCCCTCTAAGAGCATCTCCAATAGATGGTGGATTTTTTATTTTTTAGTGACACATAGGATTTTAGACCTCCGTTTGACATAAATCCATCTCCAATAGTAGGGTCCTACAAGATAGGAGGGACCAATTACTAAATATGAAGGTGTTCAAGAAAGTGTTATTTACACCTCCGTTTGCACCTCTATGTCATCTTTTTCACTAATTTTCTTTTAATTCTAGGGTTAAAATTCTGTACTGTTGGAAATGATTTTTTAGATATGAGGTCCTACATTTACTCTATGTATTGATCCCATAAATGAAAAAACTGAATAAAAAATACACATGGGATTTTTTGCACCTACTGTTGGAAATGCTCTAATGGTTTATTCAGACCCTATAACAAGATTCATATATATATATATATATGGTTATAAACTCTTTTGCTGAAAGGAATTAAGCAGTATCACGGTGGAGATAAAGAGAAAGGCAATGACATGCATGATATTATTAATTTGAAGAAAAAGATCATAGAATGTAGGATTAGGCTAAATCACATATTAATCGTATTCAAGTTATTAGAACAAGAAAATTTCATGTCTTCATATAGAGTTGCAGAATGGAGGAAGAATCAAATGAATTAAAAGGTGCTTATTAGTTGAAGCCTGAACAGTAAGAACAATTGCCATTCATACACCTGCGAATCACATAGATGGAATAGTAAGCAAATCTGGTTATGAATATAAGGAGGGTAGATCAAGCAAACTTAATTTCTTGTGAATAGAAATCAAACTACATAGAAAAATGGAAGGAGCCTTTCCAATTCTAGAATGAAATGGCCAACTGGAAAGTCGACAGCTAAATCAACTCGGACGCCCGAGAAAGTGATGGAATGATACTTGAGGAACCAAAAGAAAAGAGTAAACATATATAGATTACAATTGAGTATTATCTATTTGGAGTGATCACATCATTGATCTTTACCAACCTTGTGCTAAAATGAAGTCTGTTCTATAATATATAATGAAGTGTACAGTTTTGATCGGGTAGAATGAACTGCTACAAAAAAATAAGTTGAAATCAACATGGAAGGGTACTTTGGTCCATTTAATATTTTTAAATAATTATGGACCAAACAGTTATGTTTTCCCAAAGGACCAAACAGACATGGGCCCACGTAAAAAAAAAAATACCAAAGGATATTTTTCCTGTTGAGAATTTCATCCCCGAGGTAATAAAAGCTTTGCTTTCTCTACACAAAGTATGGTGTCTGCTATTATCTAATCCACTTGTATTCTGCTGCACAACAAATGTCAAAAAAGTACGTAAATAAATACTTAAAAGAAGGAATTAGGTGGTATTAGATGAACCCAAAAAGAAAAGAAAAAACCATGAAGATACAGTTACATTTGCACATATATACACCTACTAACCAATCAAAGTGCTTCAGGAAACATACATGATATATGACCCTATTTTAAGTTAATAACTTACAAATCTTAGTAGATCACACATTTACATTCTGTTCACGCCTAATAAACTGGAAAGAAGAAGGTGAATCAAATTCATACTCAAGGAACCAAAACTGAAATTATAAGGGGAGGGATAGATCTAGTACCCCTAACTGCACGCATCAAGTTCTATGTATCTATGAAATCCACATTAAGATTTTTAAGAAAGGAGAGGGATTTAAGATCATAGGTTAAAGACTGCTCCACTTCGGGGCAATCCTTAATAGTTAAATAATGAAGAGAAGTCCATCGACGTAAATCTGGAAGAAACTTCACAACTGGACAACCACTCAAATTCAATTCCTGAAGAGAGCCACTGTAGAATTCTGGGCGAAGCTGAGTAACCTCGTTCTCATTTTGTTGATCTTCATTTACTCGAAATCCTTGAAACTTACTGCAACACCAAATCGTGAGAATTCGAAGATTACCATTATTCTGGAGTATGTTTATTGGAAAGTATACGAGCTCCTCTACATTTTCTAAATGAAGCCTTGTGAGCGAGGTCTGGGTTTTCCCAACTGAGATTACTAACCGATGATCAATGTCTTCTAATATCAACTCTTCCAGAGAAGGAATCGAAGGAATTTCCCTCAATTTCATACAGCGATCGATAAGCAGAACCCGAAGACAAGTATGGGAACAACACATATCTTTTAAGGAGAACAAGCGGAAAAGATAGAGGTCAGTTAAGGAAGGAAATCCAGCAATATCCAAACTACTTAAAGACATTAATCCATCAAGATGAAGGAGCTCAAGATGTTGGAGCTGCTCAACAGCTGCTGGAACACACATCCACGTCGGTAGGTCACACCCCATGAAGTTAAAAATCTCCAACTCCTTCAAACCAGTATGAGGTTGGAGAGCTTCAAATACTTGAAAATTACACGACTCCTTACCCCACATTTTCTGTTTCTTGAATAACTTATCCCACATGATGATGCCGGATGACTCTTTTTCCCCCCAACTTAGTCTCAATAAACGAAGATTATGTTTTCCTTTCAAATTTGCTTTCTCAGCATCTATTGGATCTTTAACATTCTGAAGATTCATAATACGCAGCTCCTCAAGACTGTTAAGGTTTCCCAACTCTTCGATACCATCAGTGCTGATTATTAGTTTTTCCCTCACCCAGTAATTCAAATTTTCAAGCCAAACTAGTTTCCCTATACCCACCGGTGTTTCATCCTTAAAGCTATAAAATCTTCTCACTTTCGTCCAATTATTTACCTCTCTGGGAAGCTCACAATCGGAAAGAGACACCGTCTCAAGATTAATGAGATGAACACAAGACTCTGGTAATACTTTGATGCTTGTACCAAACAGACTAAGATATCTTAACTGAGTTAATGCTCCAAAATCTTGGGGTAATTTTTCAAGTAACGCGCAGTAATCGAAATCAAATATCTTCAAATTATCAAGACCTTTGACACACTCATGTAAGGACTTTAATTTCTCACAGTGACTGACATCTAATGTTCGCAAATTGCCCAGATTACTGATGAAACCAGGTAGTTGTTCAATAAGGTTATAAGAAATATCTAAAAATCTTAGATCCTTTAAACCTGCGGCTGATTCAGGTAAAGCTTTTAATTTGCAGTGATTGAGATCCAACGTTTGCAAATTAGAAAGACTTGTAACCGAATCAGGTAGCTCTTCCATATCATTCCATGAGATGTTAAGATGTCTTAGTTTTCCCAGAGAATGAATGTTTTCAAGAAGATATTTAATACTACCTCTCATGTCAGTGAATACCAATGTCTCCAAGTTATAAAGTTTATCGATGGAGATAAGACCTTTTCCTACTTTTTTAAGATCAAGACAAGTAAGATGGAGATACCTTAAATGTCTCAGCTTGTAACTCAAAGAATGCAGCTTTGGAAAGGTCAAAAATCCCGGTGAGCGACCTACATGGAGTACACGCAAGTACTTACTTCTTAACAATACACCAGGGTCCATGTTTGAACCTTCATGGATGATAAGTGTCCGCAACTTACTTAAGCTTTTCAGAAATGTCGACGGTAAATCTACATCCAAAATTAACTGTAACCGCCGTATTTCAGAAGTATTTTTTAACTGACTCACCTTGAGAGACACCAATTCATGATCCCCTACAACAGCTTGGGCAAGATCGTGCACAAGATCATGCATCTTGTACGTCTTTATGTCTATGTCGTCCGAGAAAATCTTAGTGCCCTCCAAAAATGAACTCCACACCAAACTCTCAAAGTATTCATTTGCAGTGTCTTCGATCGATCTATCTTTTCCCGTGTTGGAAGCGTCCAGAAATCCTTCTGCTATCCACAACTGAACTAAAGTGTCTCTATCTATTCTCCAACCTTTGGGAAATATTGAGCAGTAAGAGAAACACTGTTTCAACTGGGACGACAAGTTATCATAGCTCAATTTTAGTATTGCTATGACTCTCTTTTGACTTTCTTGTGTATTCCATATATCGTTTGCTTGAATAGATAACCAATCGCCTTCTCTATTTCGTGTGCGCATTAGATTACCGAGAAATTTTGCTGCTAGAGGTAAACCGCAACACTTTTTCGCTATCTTCTGCCCTATGCTTGTCATGTTTGTTGTCCTTGGCGCTCCACCGTGAGAAAATGCTTTCTTCTCGATAATTGACCAACATTCATCATCTCGCAGTGGTCTCAGTTTATAAGGAGCAATACTTCCCTTAACAACATCTGCAACTTTGGTTTCACGAGTAGTAATTAAGATTTTACTCCCTTGAGCCCCAACACGCAATGGACTGCACAGTCTTTCCCATTGCTCCTCATCGTGGTTCCATAAATCGTCAAGTACTAGCAAATATTTCTTCCCATTTAATTGTTCTCGAACTTCTCTTGCTAATACGTCGAAGTTTGATAACGTATCAAACTTATTTTGAGTTAAGGACTCCATAATTTTTGTTAAGAGATTTTCCACATCAAAATATTCCGATACATGAACCCACATTCTTAGCTTGAACTGTTTAGTTACCACATCATCGTTGTAGACGAGTTGAGCCAGAGTTGTTTTTCCCAGTCCCCCCATTCCCACTATGGAAACGACGGAGACCTTTTCTTGATTGCTATCAGATGATGTTGATGACGATGATGCGACCTTTGTTAACATATCTATTATTGTTTTCTTATCATCCTCCCTTCCCATGATGTTTGATTCATTTATAGTGGACTCGGTTTGTCGGCTCCTTTCCTCACCGCTTTCACCATGAGGAGTAATAGCATTGCTAGCAGCAGGTGTAATCTGCAACTGGAATCTAATCATATCTTTTGTAATTGCATCTAACTTTTGGTTGATCTGTTTGATTTCTCTGGCCATCTTGAAGCAATATACAAGTGGGTTGGAAGATGAAACAAAGTCGCAGACCTTTTTATTCATGTTGTTCCCCCTTACGGACCGACGCATGGATTCGTAGGAAAACTCATCCATCACATCATCCGCATCATAAGCCACAGATTTAAGCCTTCCCAGCCAAATACCCACAGCTGCATCAGTTACTTGTTTCCTTTCAGCATCAGCTATGACAGCAAGAATCATCTCTAATGTGTCTTGAAGTTTTTTCAGGTCATCTTTGACACCCCAAGCAAGACCAATCTCTCGACCAATAACAGGAACCAATTTCTTTAGAATTTCTGTTACACCATTAGTAAGAATTCCTTCAGAAATCGACATAGTAAGAAAATATTTGTTAGGTAGATCTAGAGAGTTGTTGAAGATTTCGAATATTTGAGCACAAATTTCAGAAACTGTTGTATTACTCGAAAGTGATGTTTAAGAGTAATTAGTTGAGTTGGATGATAATGAACTGAACATAAGGACTACTATATGCGAAGCATTTAGGTCGTAGAAATTCAACCACACGACTCATTAGTGGAATTTTTACTTTGCTTCTCTACCCGGTGACCATGCATGGCATGCCTTATCCTTTTGGGGTTGTTTCCGGCAATTGTCTCGGGTATAACTTTTCACAGCATATTAGAATACGTAAAACATCCTTATATAACTTGGTGTGGTGGAAACCGAATCACAACAAAAAAAAGCAGCAAAATGGAAAGGCAATGAAATGGTGATATTCTTAAAGTAATATATTACAGCAAAAATGATTCTTAAAGTAAGTAGTTAAAGAGACTCCTCTCGAGTCCTTGCCTTGCGTACCACTCAAGACATAACTAGATGGTGTGCTGGCTACAGGCAGGGAAATGATTTGTCTCAAGTGATAGAATAAATGCTAATACAATTGGGTAGGCAAGATAATTAGGTGTACAATACTTGGTATTTATATCAAGTTGGATTCTTTAAAACCTTAGACTCAACACGATAGATTGTAAATTCAACATAGCCAAAATTGTGATTACTGGAAATCCAGCAACACACCCAAATGGAAAGTGAATAAGATCTAAGAAATTATAACACAAGAATTTAAGTTTATTTATTAATCTCAAACGAAATACAAGTTACACTCCTGGGCTACTAGGAAACCCTAATTTCTTTCCAAGCCTATGAATTACAAGGAAACCTTAACTCTTTCTCTCTCCTATTCTAGACCTCTCCCCCTCCGAAAGATCTCTCTCCTTTTACATTGTCCAAAGGTTTCTATTTATAGCCTCCAACAACCCTAATGGCATACAACTCACATTATCTCGCCGAGGTTACTTTATACTTCGTCTGGAGCATATTCCATAAAGTTTTCCCTACCTTTCGCTGACTTCACGTGGTCTTGTCGGGATACCTGTCCTATTTCTTGCTTGACAATTTATCTACTTCGCGTCTTACCTTCTTTGTCAAGTTAACTTTTCCTGGCTCTGTCTTAATACCCTGAGGGTCCTCCTACTTTAGTTCGGGGCGGGGAGCTTTCTCGCGCTTGGAATTGTACTTCGCCTTCTGATATTGACTGATTTGACGGGTCACTAACAAAGAACTTTGACTAGTATTTCCTTACCTTACTTGGTAGGACACGTGGCAATCCAAATTTGTGTACCTACATTTTTCCTTTTCTTATTCTGTCCAAGTTGTTGCGAGGATGGAATAAGAATCGTTGCAGTTTTCTTAACCGTCACGTTCTCCATA
This sequence comes from Papaver somniferum, assembly GCF_003573695.1. Taxonomy (NCBI): domain Eukaryota; kingdom Viridiplantae; phylum Streptophyta; class Magnoliopsida; order Ranunculales; family Papaveraceae; genus Papaver; species Papaver somniferum. The sequence goes on from NW_020632152.1 coordinate 4,095,571, forward strand.
CCCCTAATTCCACGTGGCCACGTTCCCTGGGTAACCGTCTGTCACCTGTCACCTTTACTTCGATCATGCTGTTTTCCGGTTTTACCGGTCCCTTATTCATGTTATAAATACACTTCTCCACCCTTACTTGAGTTTCTTTTCTGCCTCTTCTAATCTCTGTTATTTTCTTGTTTGATCTCTGCTCTTACTTTTACCTTGTTTTCTCGAAATCCTCTACTTTCTTCATCACCATGTCCCCTAAAGGCGTTTCTGCATCTGCTTCACTTAAAACTCTCGAGGAATTTCAAGCCGAGCTCCAGGATTTAGGTTTAACCTTAACTCCAGCTGTTGATTCTTCCCCAGATCCCGCTGTTTTTGCTACCTAGGAGATGGAACTGAACTACCAATGGCTTGGTTCGGACACTTGGTGTGCTGATAAGGTGATAATCTCTCTAGGTCAGTTAAGAGCGGGACTGTCTTTCCCTTTGTATGATCCTTCAAACCCCATTTTCTTGGAAATTCTCGGTAGGCTGCAGTGCGAGGTTTTCCAGCTTACTGGTAATGCGATTCGGATCGCCAACGAGTTCAAAGTACGTTCTCGAGATGGTATCTCGCAACTTCCTTCTTTAGCGGACGAATTTTATTCCTTGGATTTCAACATAGACTCTTTCATGGACAACTATTCAGCTGTGTTTACAAGCACCAGGGAGCATCATGAGTGGGTCTTGAGCTTGTTAGGAAGGTGGTTTCTTCCCCCATTAAGGAGCTTCTACTGTATGTGGATTCCCAACTTCGTCTCTCTGTTGATGACTGGGCGACGTTTCCTTTAGTAGTCGGCGGTCCTTTCGTTTGGGCTTACGACGAAAAGAGCTTTTCTCGCAATGGTCCCCTTCCCAGACATTGTTACCTCGCGGGATGTGATCCCTAGAGACTTCACTGGACTGTTCCTAGCGAGGTATGATTTTTTACTACCGCGATTTGTATCATTTGGAGCTATCAATTGTTCTTATGCTTCTCAATTTTTTTTAATATGTGATGCCTGCTGCTGGACTTGTCAAGGCGCGACATGAGAAGAAAGTGGTTGCTAAGAAGACTCCCTCTGAACATGTATCATTTTCGTATATTACTAGCGATCTTGTGATAATTTCCTATCCTGACGTCATGCCTCTTCACAGGGTGAACTACCCACTTCGGGGGTACCCAATGGTCACAAGAAACGTTCTCACCCTACCCCTCCTCCTTCTTCTCCGGTACCATCCTTATCGCCTTTTATTTATAAATTTTAGCCTTTTTTGTTTTTATCTTTTGACTTCGCAGAGGAGTGCTCCCCCGTCTGGTGCATCCAAGAAGCCGCGAAAGACCCTGGATATGGATGCCTTGGCTGCAATAATCCCTCCGCTCTCCTTGGTCGTCCCGTTCGCACTAAGAAACAGTCCCCTTCCGTTAGTGCTCTTGCTCCTCCGAAAGAAGATGATTCTGTTACCCGTTCCAAGCTCGCTGATTCCCCTGTTCATCCAGGAGTTGAACATCCTAAGATTTCTTCGGAGGTACCTCTCTCTGGCGAGAAGGGAAAGCAACCTGTCCGGCCTTCAATGTCAAATCCTCTCTTCGACCCTGACATGCATTTCCTTCGAGGTATCTAACACAAAGACCGAGAAGATCCGGCTATGAGATCTCGTGCTTTGGAGTCTTTGTTCGCCTTTGTTTCTGATGACTTCCTCTACCAATACTCGTCCGTTCTTTTGATTGCTTCAATGAATCTGTCTCTCCAGCAGCACTCTGCCTTGATGAACCAGGTGATTTCTTTGTGCCTTCTCCGCCATTTTTCCTTTTCGGCTCCGAGATCTATTTTCCGAGTTCAAGTTTTGCTTCGCAGGAATTCTACCGTCACATGTCCACCCTCGTGGAAATTCGGCTTGTTCGCGAGATGGCTAGGAAAGATGAGGCTAAATCAAAGCTTTATCGGAGGACCTTCAGAAAAAAAAAGATCATTCCCGCAAGCAAATCCAAAAGATAGAGAAGCTTTTGAGTAAGTTATTTTTTTCTTGGACGTCCCTATATTGTTCTTGCCTTTGCTTCCATTATTTTCTTATTTTATGCTTCGTCAAGCTCGATGCATGCAACATCAAATGAGTGCCGATGAAGCTTCCTCCTCGCTGGAAGATATTCTCTCTGAGATGGTGAACCTTACAACTCAAAATGATATTTATGTTTCTGAGAAATCCATCCTTAATGAAAAGGCCGAGACCCTTTTCTTGCAAGTGGACCGTCTGTCAGTTGAATGCTCCCGTAACGAGGAACTGAACCTCCATCTCCACAATGACAACCTGCGCCTTAAGTCAGAGCTTCAACGGGTCTCTAATTCCCTTAATACCTCGCGGGGCCTCCATTCTTCGTCGATAGCCAACTATAAGAAACTAGAGCAAGATTATGATCGAGTGATCAAAAGCAAAACCGAGCTCGCAGCTACTCTTCGTAGGTCTCGGAACATTGTGGACAATCTAAACGAGGAGATTGATTGTCTGAAGAAAAAGGTGGAACACTTGCAAGCTAAATTAGCCACTTGCTCTCGTCCAAAACCTGCGAAATCCTCTCCTCCGATCAAGCCTGCAAGTCTTCGTGGAAAAGGCGCTCTCGCCATTCAGTCTGACAAGAGCACTTTGAAATCCCCTCATGGTGAAGGTTGGGATAGAATGTATCATGAGTTATGCGTTCAACTTGAAGATTCCAACTTCAAAGTCGCCAACCTCGATCATCTATACTCTGATGTTCAGAGTGCTTTAAATACTACTGTCCTTCGGGCGGAAGGTAGTTTTTAGGTGTATTATTATCTTTGTTTGACCCGGCTTACTTCCTTGTTTCTAATGTAGTTTCTCTTATCTTCGAAGAATCAGATGAGCGTCATAAGAATCAAGTCCTTTGATGTGTTTTGTATATAGTGGTAAAAGTGGTTCGATTCTCAGACTTGCGAAGGATAAAATATAGACTTAAATTCTAAACTAAAATAGAAAACACACTAAAAAATTTAGCAAACTTAATCAAAGATGATATCAATAATAAAAGAACACTGAGGCTAAGATTCCACTATTTTCCAAGTTCAAAGTGATTTAACCCAATCTTTATAGTTATGCAATTTTCTCGTTCAATTTGATTCTAAAATATTGCAACAAGTAGATTTTCAAAAGAAATAATTGTAAATATCAAGTATGAAGCATCAAAAGTCTATAAACTAAACATACTTCATCGAAATAGATCACAATCACTCAAATAAAAATCATATTCAATTATAGATCAAGGAAAATAATCATAATAATAATTGCAATAAATATATGAAATAGAATATACCACTTCTTATTGGAAAAATAGTTTCCTCTATCACCTCAGCAATGGGGTTTAGCTCCTCATATTAATCATGATCTCAAAATATGTGTTTATGGCTCAAAAGATGGCTAAAAGGATGAAAAGTAATAACACGGCCGATTTGCAACAGCGTGAGTGTGTTACAGAATCTCTGTTACAAAGGAGAAAAAGTAGCTAAAGACCTTAGGAAATCACAGCTGATAAACGATAAATGGGTTCTGATGTTGAATAACGATAGTCCTTTGCGACAGTTGCTTGTGCGTCTTATGTTCTTCGTGTTCTAGGTATTGCAGCAGCAGAAACAAAACTTCAAGTTGTGATTTCAGCTTTCTGTTCTCTCCTAAACTTCCCCAAAGTGTATGTAACCCCTCTATGACTTGCAACCAACCTATATATAGCCAACAACCCCCAAGTAAACCCTAAATAACTCGATTTTATCTTCCTTCTTCTTTCACGGCAATTCACGGATTTTTCTATTTCTTCTCTTCTGTACGCGTCAACTGGGTCAGTCCCACCTCTACAATATTCCAGCAGGAACCTGTGAATTCAATCCTGGGCGTTAAATTCTTTCCTAAATCTTTATGGACTCTAAAATCCCGATAATATTTCTCCATGACTCTGTTTTGGTCTAACACGATGGAAACTCCTTCTTTCTCGAATCTGGTCGCCATACATTCCCTGTTTAGACGAAACAGGGTTATACTAATCCATAACGCGAGAAAAATCAGACCAAATCTCTTCCAACTACCGAATCAGGATACCCGTGAAACTCCACACCTCTGTTTCCTTTTTCCGGCTTATCTAGCCAAATTCGATCGATCAAACGAACATTCCAAGCCTGTTACGGTCTAGGAAGTCCAACCCAATGAAAATCAGCGCTTCAATCTCTCTAAAACTCGGTTGAATCTCAAACCCTAAATCTGTTCACTTCTGTCAAATATTCCCGCCAAAATGAATTTGAACTTTGGGGAAGAAGATGGTTGCCCCCTATCCAGAGTAGGGGGTGCCGATAGTAGGTGACTTGGGTGCTGTGGACAAATGTGGGTGTTGAGGATAAATTTGGGCTATACATAGCCTGGGTGCTCCTTAGCCAATTCTGGGGTCCGTTTAGCAACTGTCGTCCAGGGGTGCCCCGCGCAAATTTTCGAGCCGATTTTTTCCAAAAATGTTTATTGGCCAAAAATACCTACACACACATAAAACACCATAATAAGTACAAAAATGAGCACTATCAATATATAAAGTCGAGACAAATTAGACTCAAAAATGTGTCTATCATCCTTCGTATCACCAGGGAGAGAGATAAAGCTCGTGGTGACGTTTCTCGTCTTAATGAGGAGGTTGAAAGCCTAAATGATAATATGGACGAGATCATCGAATCTTCCAAGAAGGTATCCAAGACGTCCCGCAAGAATACTCATAGCTATTTGGTTCCACTCTTTAATGACTACTGCGCTGAGCATGGCATTCCTCCTCCTTCTTTTCTTTTGGAGGTTTTTTCTGATGATGAGAAGCCTTAGGATGAAGCTGCTGATCCTACCAAAGAGGAAGTGTCTCTTGATGATGACGAGGAACCTAAACTAGACACCGCGAAGGACAACGAGGGGTCCAAGGGATCTTCTACTAGCTTTACCGGATCAGGCGGCGAGATCCCTGAGACAACCACCATCGATAGTGCCATTCCTCAGTAGCAGTTTTAGTCTTGTCTTCTCTCATCTCAGATTAGTGTTTTATAACTAGTTCTTTTTTTATGGGCGCTCTCAAGCTTGGGGGGGAAACACTTTATTTTGGGAATCATCACATTTCATGATATTATGATTTTGTTTTATCAAGCGTATGTTTATTTTATTTCCGCCATTTACCTCAAGTATATACTGACCGTGGAAAACTCTCAAAAGAATAGTGAAGCCTTTAAGTATATACTTGCCTTTTATTCTTTTACGAGTTTTCATCTTCGTTTCTGCCTTCACCTTTCAAATCACCCTTAGTTCTGGCTTTCTTTCTTCACTCATCCATGTTGCTTTTTGCTTTTCGGCGAGGTTAAGAATGCTAATTTAAAAGAGTGAGGAGCATCGGTTGATAAAGTATGCACCCGGTTTTAGTTTTTTTTCTTTCTCAGGTTCCTTCTTTCCCTGTCCTGTAGCCTTAGATTGTATCTCAAGCGCTTTGTAGTTTTGTGCGGATAATGCCAAAAGAACAAAAAATATAAAAGTATATACTTGCCTCTTGTTCTTGTTGGCATTATCCGATCGAGACGAGATGGTTCTGAGAAAATGCTCTTTATAACTTCGTTGTTTTAGTAGTTGTATCTATTTCTTGCTTATCTCCTTGGTTTCCTTGTTTATGAAGTCTTAATGCGCCTCCTAATTAAGGTCTTATTGCGCCTCACCCTGTTTTTAAGGGTATTACTTCGGCAAAGTTTCAGGCGCTTGTTATTTTTGCGAATAACAACCCATCAAACTCGCCTTAACATTTTTGCTAAGTTTTCTTTCTGCGACAATATGACAGGCCTATATATTCCCATGACATTGCCGTCTTTTTTGGTCACACAACTCCATAATCTGGAGGGTTCCATCCCTTTATATCCCCCTGAGTGCCCCTTCAAGGAGGTTAACCCTAACATGCATGTTGATCTCTTCTCATCCGATTATTACGACTTTCAGTTGTTTTCGTAACTTTTTATCCTCTTCGCCGATAAGGCTCGGAGTTACGAAGCCACACCCTAAGTAGGGTTTCTTTGGGATCAAGTGCATCGTAGCCAAGACTTGCCAGACGGACATGGCCGGTAACGCTCCATACGTCCCAGGCACCCGCAGCTCAACCGAATACGTCTGCGCCTTGGTCATATTTCTGCACCCTTTACCGAAGGCCATCATAAAAGGGCCCCTCAGCGGATAGGTCTTATCATTGCCCCTAGATTTCTGCCTGAGAGTTGTCCAAGACATGCGTTAGGTCTTTGCCTCTTGCATTTTCATGCAAACTATGGTGCATGCCGTGGGTTCCCAGCCTTCCTGGGCGAAGGTTTTAAGTTTCCCTAGAAACTTTTTATTTCATATTCATTATTTGTCTCCTAATCTTGAGGTCTTACTGTCTTTGGTTACTCGGCGAATATTTATTTCATCAAAATTTTATTAAATTTTTATTGCTATGCTCTTGAAAATTGAGTACATCGATCGTTTCATTTTTATCATCAAAATAAAGTGAAAATTGAGTACATCGATCGTTTCATACGAATGTGCTCGGCTTGGTATTTTTTCAACTCTTTCATTCGTACTGCATTTCTTATCTTGAATAGTGCGGAAAATAAGGGCTGCCCGGTTGATAAAGCATAGATGAATGATCGCACCAACTCCTCTTCCGAGATTCTTCCCTTCAATTCTTTGCATACTTCTTCCCATCTTGCGACGAGACTTTGCAAGCTCTCATTCTCCTTTTCCTTAACGAGAAAAGCGCTGCTATCTCTGGGTTGTACGGTTCATTCCTTGAGCATTTGTTTACCATTTGCAAACCACTCTCTCTCCTTTTCTTGGGGATATTGCTTCTTCCTCGAGTAACTGCTATTGATTGTTGCATTCGATACTCCCTTTCCCTGAATTCTTTTCTGCTGCTTTCTATGGCCTTCTTTAAATCTTATCGCTCCTTTTGCTCACCTCTCCCCTGGCCTTCTCGTTTTTGCGTGTAATGTCTTTCTTTAGTTCGTGCTTCTCCCGCAACATATTTCTCCTCCTGCATATTAATATCTGACTGCTTCCTTTTCAAATGATTATTTCTGATAATCAACTTCTCGTTTTCCCTTTCTAACCTTATTTGTTCCCTGACCAGATCTTCTTTCCTTCGCCTCTCTCGGTAAAGTTCTTTCTTTAACCGGGCCATATCCTCTTCTTCGCGAATTTATTTCAATTTACTCTGTGAATTTTTTATTTCAACGCTTTCCTCGGCCTCTTGTCCTTGTGCCCTTTTTCCTCTTGACCGGTTCATCTTCCCTCCTTCTCGTGGAATTTGTTTCTCCTTTGTCGTGGGAGTTTCCTTTTTATTCTTTGTCATTTCATTTCCTTCAGCAACCTTCCCCTTCTTGGCCTTTCCACCTTGTTTTTGATTGACCTGGCCTCCTTCCTCTGGAATTGCGTTATTATCTTCCTCGATATGAATTTTTCCTTCATTGGTTCCTCCTCATCCTCCTGAATTCCGCTCAGTTCTTTGCGTTATTCCCCATTTCTCAGATCTCCTCTTATCTCGCCAATTCCGTTTGGCATTGGGAACCGGATCGCCTGGTGATATGTCAATGCAACTCCCTTTATTCCATGTATCCAAGGACGCCCCATGAGAGCATTGTAAGGGGAATCGACATCTACGACACAAACTGTGACCTTCGTCTCTAGTTCTCCAGCAAGAATCTTCACGGTCAGTTCCCCTTTCGGCTTGGACGCTGCCCCATTGAACCCATATATGTTATAAGTAGAAGGTACAAGATCCGAGTCCTTGTATCCCATAGTCCTAAAGGTATGGTAAAAGAGGATATCGACTGAACTCCCAGTATCAACTAAGATTTTGTCTATTGCCCAAATTATCCTTTCCGCAGCTTGCTCTTCCTCCCATCTGGAATATTGTCCGAATCCCAAGGTCACGACCAGAGGATTTGTGTGCGAAATTTCCCCATCAGGTGCATCCTTCTCCAAGAAGGTTATCTCCCTCTTATGCCATTCCTCTTACGACTCTTTCGTCATGACGCTGAATATTTCATTTCCCTCGAAATCCCTCTTGTGTACTCTTTTAAGCACATTGTCATGAAAGTCTTGGAGACTTTTTGCCGCGTGAATTATCGAATTACAGTTTAATTGTTGCTTTTCTCGGTCTATCTCAATCCGGTATATTGGCTAATTATCACAAGGTGGCGGTGGTGGCACATAGCTCTCTAAGAAATGCGCGAGTTTCCCTTGGTCTATCAAGCTAAGTATAATTCGACTAATGTTCCTGTAATCACCTGTTTGGTGTCCATGGAAGCGATGATACTTACAGAATTCATGACTTCGAGACCCTTGTGGGGGCTCTCTTCCAAAATTTGGTGGGAGTGGGATTTCCTCCGTCAGCACTATTGCCTCCCACACTTTTTCCATAGTTGCGTTAAGTCGTGGGAGTTTCACATCTTTAAAGATCGGTCCATTGGGACTCCTTTCCCCATATCTGAATCCCTGATTATTCCTAGGTTGGTATCTCATATTGTAGCTTCGTGGCTCATGATTTCTTCGTTTTGACTCCTCATACCTTTCTTGATCAATCCACTCCTGATTTCCACTCGAGACGGCTACGAGCTTCGTTGGGACTGGAACTGCAGGATCTCCCTTCCCTTGCATGGGTTCATCCTCTACTGCGTGCACCGTTCTTGGTAATATCCTAGAATTCCCTTCTTTCGCTAGGTCCAATGTCATTTCGCTGATCTGCCTCTGCTTTTCCTCCAACGATATGTATTCCTCCTGGTATTCACTCAGCTCATTCATCATTATTGAGTTTCGAATAATGAATATCTGTGTGTACAGCACGTCCGTTGGGATCAAAGAGTTCACGAAGTCTAAGATGAAGTTTCGTTCATCAACTCTCCCTGCTAACTCGCTGCATATTGTTCTCCATATCGTGATAAGTGGATGGAAGCATTTTGGTTGTAGGAGTTGAGGAACCAATCTGATTAGATGGAAACATCTAAAGAGTCTATTCATAAAAGCACAGAGCTCAGGTGTTAGAAATAACATGATAGTTTCACCATATCTCGTTGAGTCCTTTTCACTTCTATTTTTATTTTATTTTGTTTTTAAACTATGTACTCTAAGTGATTAGGTGGGGCTCACGATTCAAGTTGTTACCAATGCTAGGGTGAATTAGAGTGACTGAGATACAACAACAACAAAAAAAAGTTGAAAAAAAAATGGTAGTTACCAAAAAGTTGAAAAAAAAAAAAAAAAAAAATTGAGACCACACCATTTGACCAAAAGGAACAAATTCAATAAAGTCGACCACTGGTACCCTTGTATATGCCAGTTGTGTTGACCTAGAGTTAGGTTATCGACCACTGGTTCCCTTGTATATGCCAGTGTGTTGATATTAGTCAGACTAATATCTCAATCCATTAGGATAGGTTCATTTTGGCGGAGGCCTTCAGACAGATATGGGAAACGCCGTTCACTTATTTAACATCAAAACCATCTATGTTTTTCTATATCCATCTTCTTGATCTATCCATGTGATTAGTTTTGACTCCGAATATGATGTCCATAGTGCAACTATCTGAGTAGGACTCTGTCACTTATATATGAATTTTAGTATGCTTGAGTGCAAACTCGTGTACATCAATTGGAATTTCGCATCAGGGTACTTCCTCCTGTAGTCAATAAGTATGCCAACCAAGGAGATTCTTTAGTGCCTTCCAAGGTTCGTTGTAGATAGCTAGGGTATGGAGTAAAGGTTCTGTGGGTACACCTCTGGTAAACCCTCCGGAGACAACACTCCTCCACTAGGGCCACCTAGGGGTTCAAATGATTTTCCTTTCTAGAATAAATTTGCTCGAGGACTAGCAAATAATAAGTTTGGGGGTGTTGATAGACGCATTTATGTGTCTAATATGTCTCTATTGTATGTATTGTTAGTGATCAATTTTGTATTTATTGTGTTCTTTTATGTCTTTGTAGGAATTTTTAGAGAAATAAGCCCTTGCGGCGAAATGGGCTCAAAAAGCAGTGTTTTACACCCCGGAGAAATGTATCGCAGGCACCCCAGAAATGCACCGGAAGCATCCCAGAAATGTCCCGGAGGAACCCATAAAATTACTATTTCCACCCAAAAATACTATTTCCACCCAATTGCTATTCGCACCCAAGCTCTGGTTAAGGGGCATCCATCTTCTCTTTAAATTCAAAAACAGCTTTTTGGCGGGAAAAATATATTCAAAACTGGCATATTTGTGATCGAGAAAATGAAGGTGTTTTAGTGCGATTCAATCGCTGAAATTTGGTGGGAAGTTGTGATACGGGATAGGGAACACATTGTGGGCATTGGATTAGATCGGAATTGGCTGGAAATCCTGGTTTGAGTCACGAGCTCAAAACAGAGCAACGTGTCCTGTAACACGAGTTTGATTGTGTGTTTGCCATGCATGGAGTGTTTTGGAGGAGTTCGATGCTTCGGAGGCGTGGGGAAGGTTAACTAGAGCGTGCAGGATCAAAGTTTATGTGTGTAGAAGCCAAAAATCGAAATTATTGTTAAATATGGGCAGCGAGCAATGACGGGATTAATGGGAGATTATACGGTGTTATGGTCGGATATTTCTGTTCTAAAACACTATAAATACAAGGCTAAAGAGTTTAGAAGATTTGGAGAGTCTTTGGGAGAGTTTAGGAGCCGAGAAGAATCGAAAGAAAGTCACGCAGGAGAAAAGCTTGCTGCTGGTGCAAGGAAGAACACGAAGAACATAATACCCTCAGGGACAGTCGTTGATTAGTGTCGCTTAATTGCGACAATACTCAATTCCTTTCCCCGACTTCGGAACGACACCTCTGTTGTATCGTTCTTTTTGAACGCTCTATATGTGTCGCAAACACTGTTGTAAACCGTTTTTCTCCATTTTCTCTTGATTGTAAACAACTTTTGAGTATCAATGAATCAATTTGAGAAGTTTTTCATCATGAGTAGCTAAGCCCAATCCCAGGGGTGACGGAGGAAGGCATTCTTCCAAAAGTTATGTGGTAAAATTTATTTAAATTTATTTATGCAACTCTTTTATGATTAATTGCACCGAATAAAAATGGAGTTAATGATTTTTATTAATCAATTGTGTTTTCTCTTGATGGAGTATGCTTAGTAAATTGCTTTTGATACTTCATGCTCGCGATTAACAGTGGATGTTTTCAAAATCTAATTTAGGCAATGATTAGAATCACAATTTCCTTTGATTGGAGTTATATTGTCTAGAATTGCATGATAAGAATTGTTATTGAATCACATAAATTTTGGTGAATGGTGGAATCCTGATCCCCGGAAAAAATTATCTCCCATATTTTGTTAATATTGTGCATATAAAATTATTTATTTATTCTTATTAAGTCAAAAAAAAATTATCCTTCACAAATCCGAGAGTTTGAACCTTCACTACTACAACCACGAAAAATCTTTAATCACCAACCCCCGCAAGCTTTCTGTTGGCCTTCTCCTCAGGTTGAACAGTGTCTCTATCCCTGGTCTCAACAAGTTGTTGCTTACGTACGTCGTCAAGAATATCCTCTGCAAATATTTGAATGATGATATCGACTTTTCCGGGGGTCCATCAAACCAGGCTAATGCCTCCCCTGCTAAGCTCGCAAGGAAATATCGACAAAGTATTGCGTCATTTCGTCCCCATTGCATCAGCGAAAGGGTATATTGCTTCAAGTGTTGCACTGCACTTTCCGATTCACTGAATATGCTTACAAGCGTTGGTAACAGGCATTTCTCCGGGATGTCCGCATGCATGATCTCATAGGTGAATGGCGACTTATCTACTTCCTCTATTGCTTCTGCTAACTGTACTCTTCCACCTCTTCGTGAGTTATTAATTAAAGCCCTCATATCTCCTCTTCGACAACGGTGTATATATCGGATGTGTGCATTGAACCTTCCCTGGGGCCATTTTCTTCCGTCTGCCGCTGGTTCTTTTCTCGTCTGTATCCTACAGCTGATGTTCCGGCCCATTCCATTCTTCCCCCCTTATCTGCCAATCGTTTTCTTTTCCTTATTGCTATCACATGTGCTGCTCGAACTGATGCTCTAGCCATCAATCTATCCCTATTTCAATATCAACTGAACTTTTTCCAACCCTAATTATCTAGATCTCTTATTTTCACAACCTCGACTTTTTTCCTGTTTCTAGCGCCAAAATGTGATTACTGGAAATCGAGCAATACACCCAAATGGAAAGTGAGTAAGATCTAAGACATGATAACACAAGAACTTAAGTTTATTTATTAATCTCAAACGAAATACAAGTTACACTCGGGGGCTACTAGGAAACCCTAATTACTTTCCAAGCCTATGAATTACAAGGAAATCCTAACTCTTTCTCTCTCCTATTCTAGACCTCTCCCCCTCCGAAAGATCTCTCTCCTTTTACATTGTCCAAAGGTTTCTATTTATACCCTCCAACAACCCTAATGGCATACAACTCATATTATCTCGTCGAGGTTACTTTATACTTCGCATGTAGCATATTCCATAAATTTTTTCCCTAACTTTCACGTGGCCTTGTCGGGACACCTGTCCTATTTCTTGCTTGACAATTTATCTACTTCGCGTCTTGCCTTCTTTGCCAAGTTAACTCTTCGTGGCTATGTCTTAATACCCTGAGGGTCCTCCTACTTTAGTTCGGGGCGGGGAGATTTCTCGCGCTTGGAATTGTACTTCACTTTCTGATATTGACTGATTTGACGGGTCACTGACAAAGATCTTTGACTAGGATTTCCTTACCTTACTTGGTATGACACGTGGCAATCCTAATTTTGTGTCTTCAGAACGTAAGGGAATTCTTGTTGAGAAAGAACTGTATGTTTTCTTTTCCGGTTTTTTTTTTTTAGTGGGAAAATTGCTCTGGTGTCTTTTTATAAATTTTTTTGTAGCTGGAAAATCTGTAACCATATAATCTCTCCATTCCTTTTTAATAGGCTGGTTTTGTTTTTAGAGAAATTTAAGAAAATTAAGAGAACTAATCATTGAAAGTGGTCCTCATGACACTTGTCAATAAAAGAAGTGAAGTGAAATGGTCTCCATGACACTTGTCAGCAAAAGAAGTGAAGTGAAATGGTTCCCATGACAGTTGTCATCAAAAGAACTTAAGAGAAAAACGGTCCCAGAAAATTAAAGTAACATTTGACTTTCCCAAATAGGAAACCAGCCTATTAAAAAGGAACAGAGGGAGTACTTATATTTTATGAGTTTTGATTCAAGACATATAGGTTGGTACCAGTATCTATGTTATATAGCAAAGAAAGGAATTACTTCTTGTTGAGGCCATCAAGATGTTACAAATCACAAAATGCAATTTGAAGATAAAGACTTTGAAGGATCCGTTGGGTACACTTGGAAACCACCAAGGTGTAAATCATGTTCATCCTTCAGACATTCAAGTGGTAAGTGCTCTAAAGGAGTTGCAGTCAAGTTTGTGAAGAAGAAATGGATTCCCAAAAGAACCTTTGGAGTTAAAGAAAATGAGAAGGCTAATGGTCCTAAAGAAATTGAAAAGAATAAGGAAAAGGAAAATGGGTTGCATGAGACAGGGGTTACTGTTATAGAAGAGAACACTCAAGACCTAGAAATGACCTCCCCTAATCCTTCGAAATGGTTCACTAGAAGGTCCAAAAGTTCAGGTAAGAAAATTAATCAGAATGCACAAATTCAAATTTGTGATTTGAGCCCTTGTTGTGTATTGGAGACAGAAAGTGGAAATGAGAATACTAAAGAGGATGAACCTCCAATCAACTCGGTTATGGAGGAGAATTCAGGTGCTCTTTCTACTGATGAAGAAGAATCCAGTGGTGAATCGGAATATGAAACAGATTGCGAAGAGATGGAAGTAGAGAAAGTTAAGAAGTTAGCGGTCAAAGATACTAAGAAAACAAAAACAATGGAGGAAATATTCCAGAGAAGACCTCTTAGTGATGCAGCACGTGTAGACAAGATAATTCACTTCACTCAGTCTGGTGTTTTAAAAAGTAAACCTGAAGAGTACAAGCACATTCTTAAAGGCATCGTCAAAGATTACAACAGTTTGAGATCTTCTGAAACAGAAGAAGAGCAAGCAAAGATCTTCTGTTCAGGAGTCTCTGGCAATGAAGATTTGGGCAGGGGAAAGAGAAAAGAAATAGTTCGATCTTTCTCTAGATTCACCAAGTTTGTAGGAACACAATCGTAGTCTAGCAATGTAGTTAGATATGTATTTGTTTTTCCTTTGTGGATGGTGGAATTTGTTGTCAATGTTCCCTCTTGTTTGGGCTGTTGTTGCTCCCCTCTTGTGTGTGCTTAGGCGCCTCCTCTCTGTACGCTTCTTTTTTTCTTTGACAATAAATTTTACCCCTTTACTTCAAAAAAAAAAACATAAAGCAGAGAAGGTAAGTTCTTCTCACACAAACTCTTTATTATTTTCTCTGTTTTACTTGCCTAAGAGTGGAAATGTGATAATAAAAATTTCTTGAGATGAAAAAGAGAATGCAAACCTTTACATAATTTACTCCTTTAATATGCCTAAATTTAAACCTCTTGTGAATTTTTGAAGGGTTCAATCAAAAGTATAATCAAAATGGAAAAAAAAAACTAAAGAAACTAAAAAACATTCTTTTCTTTTGTATTGTTAGTATACATTAACACTCGTTATTGTATACAAAAATAGAACAACTCCAAATTTGATCAGTGACCAACTCCAGGACTTGGCACCGACGCTAGAGTTGGAACACCATGAAGATCGTTGTTGTTGTCGTCCTGAACAGGAGTATAATTATGAGAGAGCTTTCGGTCTAGAATCACCGAATGTCCTTTCTTGCTAGGTGCTGAAGGTTTTCGAGTTCCCTTTGGTAAAGCATTTAAGATCAGACTATCCTCCAACGAATGAATAATTGCACCCTTCTTCTAGATATCCAAGTTATTCTTAAGTTTTCTTGCATCAATTGAAGGTAATAATAATACAAACACTAGGCCTATTAAGAACATAATTGTTACTATATTTGATAAACGACCCATTTTAAGGTATATTTCAATGAAAATGCAGAAGGAAACTGTGGATACCAAAATATGGATCGCCACGTGGACATAGGGAAGAAACGAAAATCCGGTCAAAAGGTCCTGTATCGTGCCCCGAAAATCCTCGTCCGTGACTTGTCAAATCAGGTCAGAGTCGCCATTATTGGCTATTTGAAGAAGTATCATCTTTGTGCGAGATAGAACCTTATCACGAGGTAATCTCCTAGGGGAATGTGTGTTACAAAGGACAAAATGTAGGTACATGAAACGGGTTCGCCACATGTCGGACATAAAGAGGTATAAAATATCACTCCAAGATCCCAGTCAGAGACTTGTCAAATCAGATGTCAGTGTTATCTCGTCGAGGACCAATCACACGAAGAAAAGAGAAGATATGAGCAAAGGCAGGGATAATCACACGAAAATTCGAAGGACCAGATTGGAGTACCCAGAAAGTCACCAAGGACGAAGTCAAGAAAAGCAAAGTAGGATTACTTGGTTGAAAAGACAGGTCACGAAGTAGATAAATTACGGAGAAAGAAAAGAGATAGGTGTCCCGACAAGTCCATGTGAGGGTAGCGAAATAAAGGGAAAAACTTGATAGAAAATGATCTGGGCGAAGTAAAGGGCACCTCCGCGAGAATATGGCGAAGTAAAATGAGTTGTACTCCCTTAGGGTTAGTTGGCCTATAAGTAGAGGTCCTCGGGCAAGATGTTGGGAAAGAGATTTTGGTTGAGTGGGAGAGCTCTGCTTAGAGGAGATTAGGGTTTCCTTGTTTAAGAACTTGTACATTGATTTTTTTGTATGATTCATCAATAAAGATTTTGGGGTTCATATTATTAAACATATCTTAGATCTTGGTTACTTTCCTTTTGCGTGTACTACTAGGTTTCCAGTAGTTCCATTTTGGCGTCCAGAAACAGGGAACTTAGATCGGGGATTCTTCCCCATCTAAGAGGTTGTTAAAAAAGCGAGTTGTTGTGTGCATAAGTCTTGTAGATCTAGTGACTTATTCGTGTTCGGAGATTTAGAATCTGAAAGAGAAAGTTGGTGAAGTGACAGACGGAAAATCGGATTCTCAAGAATTGAACGATGGCAGGGAAGGCAAGACGATCGGAATCTCTAGCAGCGGTAAGGAGGAGCAAACGATTGGAAGCCCAGAAAAAAGGAGAAAAGAGAAAGGAGGATGTCACAGATAAAAGACGGGAAGTCGTAAGGCAACGTAAAGGAAAGTTGAGCGTAGCAGATGGATCTATGGTAGAACCTGTTCGAATCGTGAAAGCCGGGGCTATTACGGAATAGGAAACAAACCAAAGAGAAGTGCATGAAAGAAGTGGTGATAAGAACATGATACTGAAAAAGCCGAGTAAAACACTTTTTCAAAGTAAAAGGCGGATAAGGTGTCGGTCGGAAAGGCAGAGAACGAATGTGACAACGAGGTTTGGGATGGAATCTCGCAGGAAGAAGGTGAAAATTCAAAAACGGTAACGACCTCGTCTTGGAAAAGGACACCACATCGAGAAAAAGATCCTTCCGAAGATTACGAGGAAGAGAATGAACGAGGAATGCAAAAGAGAAGGTTGCTAGAAGGATACGACCGAGAAAGTAACCTAAGGAGGTTGTTGGTGGAGAAAAGAGCAGAAAATCGTGAGCTAAGATACGAGGAAGAAAGAAGGCGCGAGGAGGAAAACGAAAGTAAGGTGCGAGAAAGAGATATTGATGAATCAGCAAGAGGGATTATGGACCACAAAATCTTGAATGAGCTACGAAGGTTGAGGATTCATATGGGAAATTCCCAAAGACAAGACGAGTTACAATGGATGGGGAAGAAGTTTATAATGACATCTAAGGTGGAGACGACATCATAAGGATCAGAGGTGGAGAAAGTCATTGCACACAAATCAAAAGTTCCGAAGCGATAAAGTCAAAGGACAACAACCAAGAAGGAATGTAAAGCCAATAAACCAAGGAATAAGCGCTTGGGAAGAGTTAGAATTCACAAGTCTTAACACAACTATGGAGAGGATATGGGAAGAGGTGATATTAACTGAGGAAATTCCAGCACCGCCCAATTTTGGAAGAGAACCAACCACGGGAAGGAGTCAAGAGTTTCGTAGATATCATAGTTTTCACGGACACCATACGAACCACTGCAGGAGCATCAGGAAGATCATACTTTGCCTCATAAAATAAGGAAAACTTGCACATTACATAGAAGGTCGGGAATTACCACCACCACCTCAATATTATTATGAAGACCTAACGGGACAACATCGAATCAAAGCAGACCAAATACGGAGGTCGTTTGATTGCAATTCTATAGTACATTCCACAGAAGATTTCCGCAATTCCCAGGGTGACATGTTTTCAAGGGTATACAAGGTGGACTCTGAAGGAAATGAGATAGTGGCGGAAGAAAAGGAAAAACCACTAGAAGAGTGGCAAAAGAAGGACATATCGTTTTCAGCACGAGATGCACCATAGGGAGGGGTTCAACATATGGACTCATTGGTCGTCACCTTGACCATTTGTAAACCCTCGCTTGAAGAAGAAGGCCAACGAAGTAAAGAGAGAGTGTGGGTCGTAGATAAGGTTTTGGTGGACATGGGGAGTTCAGTAGATGTTCTCTTCTACCATGCGTTCACAACTTTGGGGTTTGAGGATTCTGACATGATACCTTCAGCATACACATTATATGGATGCAACGGGGTGGTGACGAAACCAAAAGGCGAGATACGTATGAGGATCTTCGCAGGAGAGTTAGAAACAATAGTTACCCTTTGTGTGGCGGACGTGGAGTCACCCTATAAATCTCTCATGGGAAGACCATGGATTCATGGGATAAAGGGAGTAGTGTCGACATACCATCAATTGATGTGATTCCCAATGGGGCAGCGGGATCGGCGAAATACGGGGAAATAGCGAAGACGCGGGAGAATGTGGCGAGAAAGATATCGAGAATCACGAAGGGAGAATGAAAAGGAAGAAGGAACAAAAAATGAAAATGCTTGAGTTAAAGAAGGAGGACGAATTAAGGGTGTACATGGAAAGAGCTAAAGAAGGATGGACAATACCGAGCGAGATACCCGAAGAAGAAGGAGAGCTCAAAAAGCCAATAAAGGAACCGACGCCACTAGGAGAACCGGTCATAAATTTTTCTGCAGTAGAACCTACAAAGGATGTGAATATATGAACCAACGATGAACCTAAGATCCTAAAGATTGGGACGAAAATGGACGAGGAAGAAGAAACGAGATTAGTTGAGTTACTGGGAAAATATGGTGACATATTTGCATGGATCATGGAAGAAATGCCAGGGATTGATCCACAAGTGGAATGTCATAGATTGAAACTGGACCCGACAATCAAGCCAATCAGGCAACGGATAAGGAAAATCGCCACAACATATCATGAGCAAATCGACAAGGAACTTCCAAAGATGATGGACGTCGGAATCATAAGGCCGGAAAAGTACCCAGATTTGATTGCGAACATGGTAATTGTACCCAATAAAAATAATGGAATAAGAATATGTATCGATTTCAGCGACCTGAATACCGCATGCCCCAAAGATAGCTTTCCTTTACCAAATATACCGCAGATGATGGAATCAACATCTGGGTACAAGAGGCTGTCCTCCATGGACGGGTATTGTGGATATAATCAAATACCATTGGCTGAGGAAGACCAAGAACACACAGCTTTCTTTTCTCCTAGAGGGTTATACTATTACATAAGGATGCCATTTGGATTGAAAAATGAAAGGGCACATATCAACGGATGGTGGAGAAAATTTTCGCGAAATGGCTACACACGAAGTTATAAGTTTATGTGGATGATATGCTGGTCAAGACAAAGGATTCGGGGGATCATGTGGAAGACCTGATGGAGATCTTTGAGCAGATGAGGAAATATAAAATGAAAATAAATCTAGCTGTTTGAGGGTGAAAACGGTTTCTGCTGATTTTGGTAATTTCGGGTGTGTGGGTGAGAAATGAGTTTAAACTCTAAACAATGTACTGCAAGGGAGTACTTTAGATTCGAGAGATCAATCTGTACAAATCCGACATAAACCAAGAAATGGTCGTTCCAGACTTGCTTCGGTCACAAAGTGAAGGAGAAGGGTTGGTTTTTGGGAGGGAAGCGGAGAGTATGTTGAGACCAGAATAGTTGATTCTGGAAGAGTAGTTGTTTCACGACTTGTATCAGAAAGTGGGAAGCTAACAAATGGAAAGCTAGAAAATATTGTCTGAGTGTTGTATGCTCCTGACCTGAACTTGTTGTTCGGTGGAAATAGGTAAGACCTATTTATACAAGTCAAAGTGAAACGTACCCTGGTCTCGTAAGAAATGGGAAACAGATGAGTAAATGGGAGGAGGTGGTAACCGGTAACGCCTGGAATTGAAGTTTCATAAAAGAAAGCGTTTCACCATTACTCCCTGTATTTACTAACCGCCTCATCCCTATGACACTGTCTTGTAACGGGCGTAGTGTACGCCGCACGCTGTAAACCGCCAAACCAATACCCAATGAGCATCCCCCAGTTTGTGACATGTGTTAATGTCTCGAGTGTTTTCGTGAAAAACATGTAGCATGTTGTTGTTGTTTGGCAAGTTGATCTTGGGAGACTTGCCAGCTCGGTGGTGACCTTCGACGGTCGAGATTTTGTATCTTTAGAGGAAGGGTAGTCGTTGATTATTGCAACCCTTCGTTTGGTATCCAGTGGTATGAAAGCAGGGTCGGCATGGCTTTAATATTGCATAGTTTAGGCGCGGCCAAAAGCTAGGGTTTTGGCATTGTTTGGGCTTGACCAAAACTAGAGACTGGCGTCGGGCCAAAGGTTGCCATGCGTTAGCTGGTAACCTTGGACGGACAAGATCTGCATCTTAGATGGAAAGGTGGCGGTCGATTGTTGCAGGCCTTCGTTTTGGCAGTCGTAAAGGGAAGGGCTGCATGGCATGGTTTAGGAGCGACAAGGTGGCTGGCACGGCATGCCATTGGCACATGTGGCATGGTCGGCATTCCTTGGCGCGGTTTAGGCGTGGCCAAAACTAGGGTTTTGCGTTGGACCAAAGGTTACCATGCGTTGGTTGGCGACCTCGGACGGCTAGGATTTTCATCTAAGATAGAAGGGTGGTCGTTCATTGTTGCAACCCTTCGTTTTGGAAGCCGTAAAGGGAAGGCCGGCATGGCATGGTTTAGGCGCGGCAAGGTGGCTGGCACGACATGCCATTGGCACATGTGGCATGGTTGGCATGTCTTGGCAGGGTTCAGGCGTGGCCAAAACTAAGGTTTTGGCGTTAAGCCAAAGGTTACCATGCGTTGGTTGGCGACCTTGGACGGCTAGGATTTTCATCTAAGATGGAAAGGTGGTCGTCGATTGTTGCAACCCTTCGTTTTGGCAGCCGTAAAGGGAAGGCCGGCATGGCATGGTTTAGGCGCGGCAAGTTGGCTGGCACGGCATGTCATTGGAACATGTGGCATGGTCGGCATGTCTTGGCGCGGTTTAGGCGTGGCCAAAACTAGGGTTTTGGCGTTGGGCCAAAGGTTACCATGCGTTGGTTGGCGACCTTGGACGTCCAAGATTTGCATCTAAGATGGAAGGGTGGTCGTTGATTGTTTCAACCCTACGTTTTGGCAGCCATAAATGGAAGGCCGGTCATGGGACGTGGCTGGCATGGTTTGTCATTGGCACGGTGGTGCGGCTGGCATGGTTGGCATGCCTTGGCGCGGATACGTGGCTGGCATGGCATGCCATTGGCACAGTGGTGCGGCTGGCATGGTTGGCATGCCTTGGAACGGAGACGTTGTTGTCATGCCATGCCATGGGCACAGTGGTGCGTTGACATGCCTTGGCGCGGAGATGTGGCTGACATGGCATTCCATTGGCACAGTGGTGCGGATGGCATGGTTGGCATGCCTTGGCGCGGAGACGTGGCTGGCATGGCTCGCCATTGGCACGGTGGTGCGGCTGGTATGGTTGGCATGCCTTGACGCGGAGATTTGGCTGGCATGGTTCTCCATTGGCACAATGGTTTTGGCATGCTTTGGCACGGAGACATGGCTGGCATGGCATGCCATTGGCACAGTGGTGCAGTGGCATTGTTGGCATGCCTTGGCGCGGAGATGTGGATGGCATGGTTTTCCATTGGCACGGTGGTGCGGCTGGCATGGTTGGCATGCCTTGGCGCGGTAGCATGAGAATGAGGGTTTGGCATAGATGATGTCGGTCAATGTTAAGGGTTCTGCCGTGGAACATGACCCATGTATATAAGAAAAAGGTACCCCGGTAATTCTTACGCAGGCATGCTGATCGATTCAATAAATGCGCTAATGGTCATAGTGATGTCATGTCAGATGCACAGTTTTACGATTTTAACCCTAAGCTAAAAACCACCATCAACACCAGCAAAATGTATCTTTGGGGTTGAAACAGCAAAGTTCCTGGGACACATAGTTTCACGAAAAGGCATAGAAGTTGACCCAGCCAAGGTCCATGCTATATTAGAAATTCCCTCACCCGCCACCATAAAGGAAGTACAGAAATTAAATAGGCAGTTTGTAGCTTTGGGAAGATTTCTCTCGTGGTCTTCGGACAAGTGTAAGAACTTCTTTGACATTTCAAAGAAGGGGACGAAGTCCGCATGGACGCAAGAATGCGAGGAGGCGTTGAAGGGTATAAAGGAACACCTCATTAAATTGTCAATCTTGCAAAAACCCGAACCTGGAGAGGAGCTGTTACTTTGCCTCGCGGCAACACCAAACGCTATCAGTGCCATCCTACTTCGGAGCGACGAGGGGGTAGAAAAACCAATCTTTTACTTTATCAAAACTCTCAATTCCGCGGAGAGAAATTACCCAAAGATTGAAAAATTGATATTGGCATTGTATCATACGTCGTAAAAATTGCGGACTTACTTCTAGACCCACAAAATTAAAGTCCTCACGAGAGTTCCTATAGAATCAGTCCTGAAGAACTCAAAGACAGTTGGGCGAGTAGAAATATGGAACACCCAAATTGATCAATTCGGGATAAAGTATGAAGTAAAGACTTTTACGAAGTCACACATAATCGTGGAGTTTCTCGCTGAATTTCCCTCAGAAGATGACGAAAGCATAGAGGAAATGATGGATGTAGATGACAATCAGTCAGACCCTAAGGACTTATTACAGGAGAACCATCCCAGAAGATGGGAGATATTTGTCGATGGATCATCAAACAGCTGCGGAGGAGGAATAGGAATAATATTCACCTCGCCCATGTGGATCAGGATAGTGTTCTGCTTCCGATTGGAATACAAAGCAACAAATAATGAGACTGGATATGAAGCAGTGATACAAGCTCTAAGGATCACGATAGAATTGGGATTAGACGAATTACGAATCACCAGTGATTCACAGCTTGTGGTTCGCCAAATTGAAGGAAGATAAAATGCAGTTGATCCAGTGATGCAAAGGTATCAGCAACTCGTGAAAGAATATTCAATGAAGATACGAAGCCTTATTTGGAGGAACGTATGCCGAGATAATAACAGACATGTGGATGCACTTGCTTTTATAGCTTCAATGATTGAAGATCCAAAAATCGGATACATCATGAATGAACGGTTAATGCAACCCTCACTAAACAGAGAAGAAAGGGAGTCCAAAGTGATGATGGTCGAGGAAGGAAGTGCAGGAATAAGCGATGATGATTGGCGAGCCCCCATATATAACTATTTAATGAAAGGAGATCTCCCACGAGATAGGCAAGAGGCAAATAAAATCAACATTAAGTCCACAAATTATGAGGTGCGAGAAGGAGTCTTGTATAGACGATCATATTTGGGCACGCTGATGATATGCTTGTCACGAAAGGAGGGGATAGAAATTATGAAATCAATTCACTACGGGGACGCTGGTAATCACAGTGGAACCAGGTCATTAGCTCTGAAAACTAGGACACAATTATACTTTTGGCCATATATGCACAAAGATGCAAAGGACATCTCCACGAGATGCGAAGCATGTCATAGATTTGGGAAAAGGATACATGCACCATCCACGAGCTTAAACTTTATATTAAGTGTCTGGACCTTCGCCATGTGGGGAATTGATATTGTGGGACCATTTGTAACCGGGACAAAGTAAAGGAGGTACCTGATAGTAGCAACGGATTATTTCACAAAATGGGTGGAAGCCAAAGCCCTACAGCACACGCGATATGGTGATGTGTATGATTTCATACTGGAGCATATCATTTGTAGATTTGGAATACGAGTCATGATCGTTTCGGACAATGGGAAACAATTTGAAGGAGAAAATGTAAGAATGTTGTTCAACGCATTCAAAAGTCAGTCTGTGAAGTCGACTCTGTTATACCCACAAAACAACGGGCAAGCGGAGGCTACTAACAAGACACTAGCAGACACATTGAAGAAACAGTTGGATGTCATCATAAAGGATGGTGTGAACAGATCCCAAATGTGCTATGGTCCTATAGAACCACCCAGCGAGATGCAACCGGAATTTCACACTTTTGTTTGACGTATGGAGCTGAGGCGGTGTTGCTTGCCGAAGTCATCCTTCCAACCACGAGGAAGGAAGCATGGGCGAAAGGGATAAATTCAGATTTGATCTTAGCAAAGTTTGACGATCTCAAGGAAAACAGGGAAATTGAGTTACAACATATGATGAATTACCATCAGAGGCTGTCAAGGGAATATAACAAAATGGTAAAACCCCGAAGATCTGTACTCGGAGAGCTTGTGCTACGAGAAACACCCCCATACCAAAATGGATCAGGAGGAAATTTAGAGCCTACGTGGAAAGGACCCTATATCGTGAAAAGGGTAGTTGGAAATGGGGCGTACGAGTTGGAGGATTGCGAAGGGAAAGACAGAGACGAAGAAGGAAATAGAATATATGGCGAGATCAAAAGGCAGGATCAAAAATTAGACCATTCTTGGAATCCAGTGGATATCAAAAAATACTATCCATGAATGTAAGTTATAACGCAGTAAATGCAACAAAATGCAGTTGAATTGAGTCTGTTAATGAAATATCTCTTTTATAATCAACTTACATGAGAGCAAGGTCTTTGGAATAAACCAACAAAACTTACGAGATAACCAAAGGAAAATAAGACCTCACATTAGGAGGCGAACAAGATTCACAAAACAAGCAGTTTCTAGGGAAACTTAAAACCTTCGCCTAGGGAGGATGAGAATCCACGACATGCACCCTAGTTCGCATGAAAATGCAAGAGGCAAGACCTAACGCATGTCGTGAACAAATCTCAGAGATATTCTAGGGGAAATAATAAGACCTATCCGCTGAGGATCCCTTTTATGATGGCCTTCAGTAAGGGGTGCAGAAATATGACCAAGGCGCCGACGTATTCGGTTGAGCTGCGGGTGCCTGGGACGTCTGGAGCGTTACCGGCCATGTCCGTTTGGCAAGTCTTGGCTACGATGCACTCGATCCCAAAGAAACCTCATTTAGGGTGTGACTTCGTAATCCCAAGCCACATCGGCAAAGAAAAAAAGAAGTCACGAAAACAACTGACTGTTGTAATAACCGGATGGGAGGAGACCAACAAGCATGTTAGGGTTAACCTCCTTGAAGGGGCAATCAGGAGGAATATAAAGGGATGGCACCCTCCAGAGTAGGGAGCTGTGTGACCAAAAAAGACGACAATGTCATGGGGCTAATGTTCACGGGAATAATTAGCACTAGTGGAAAACACCAATTCCGCGACCGCCAGGACACGTCATATATATGAGTTAAACGACCTCTTCTAGGGTTCTCTGAATGGGTCGTTTATAAAGCGTTTTTTAATTGCACGACCCTAACTGCGTGAGTCTCTGAACAGAGACCGTTTCTTGCGGTAACTAGATGTTGACCCGCGGTGTTGGTCGTAGATTTGAATTATAATATAAAAAAAATACAGATTCAGATCAGCTGAAATTTCTGAATGGCTGAATCTGAATTAATCTTAGTGGCATTTTAGTCAAACATCCAAGTCAAATTAAGACAACAGTCAAGTCAAGTTAAGTCAAACTACAGTAAACTCAAATTAATGTCAAACTGAAATTCAAATGCAACCTCAAATTTAATTGAAATCCAAATGCAACTGAAATTTAACTGATATTCAAGTGCAACTTCAAATTTAACTGAGATTTATAATCAAAATGACAATTTTAACATTCATTCATTTTATCCATTGGGTTTAAAATTACACAAAAAAATGATAAAACTATGAGTTCAGAAAAATACATTTCCAAGCTAGCTAACAACAAAACAATAAGCTCATCCGATGATGAACTTTGCCAATACTTCATATATCAAGTAGAGCAATGTGTTGTGTCCCTGGTTCACATACGACGAAGACAATCATTCCTGCAAAGCAAATCAACATCAGTACAATGACTTTATTCAGTTCTTAATACACGGTAGAACAAAATAAGTTACAGAGTATACTTCATAATCTCTTTTAACATAAGGTCAAGTCACAAACAAAGTGAATAAAGCAGTATGAAGATAAGGCAGTACAATTGTTGGTGGTTAAATTGTTTGCTTCCTCAGTATGGACTATTTTACTAAAAAAAAAAACAGATCTTTCTAAGGCAAGTAACAGATAAAAATCAAAATCAAACCATTGGCATTTTGGTGTGCACAAAATTGAACTCCTAAATTAAGACAAAAATGGCTCACAACTGCCCACCGGGTATTACAGTAACCCCAATGCGGCAGCTACAATTCATAAGCATCATATTTGAAGGGACTTGTGTGCAATGTTCCAAACAAATATGAATCTCAAACAAGAATATAGTTACAACACCCATTAGCACTTCATTCAAACTGAACTAGATGAGAGGGACTTGTGAGCATGATCAAGAAAATTTGAAGTATAGGACATTGGTGCAACTAAATTCATCCCTATATATGGTTATAGGGAAAAAACATGATACGACCACAAACCTTGACCATCAAATGGTTCGATGTGTACCTCTGGTGATGAAATGGGTTTGGTGTTGTAAGCCTTGGAAGTAGCTGCTCATTGCGATGACCTTCTGAGTTCAACGAAAGTTGTGAGAGAACATTTTAGATAATGATTGTATCCAATTATAGATAGATAATTTCACAAAAGAAGAAGATAAAAGTGATTATGTTTCTTTTACCTTGTTAAACAACTCAAAAATTGTTCTTGCAGGAGGAACCCATTCATAGTTGCAAAGTGGAACTCCCGAGGCTTCATCACCTGATGTTTTGAGCAACAGTAAATACTTAAACTCGTTAATACTAATAATAATAAATGTTATCTCAACCTCACGTGCTGGTATCAAAAACTAAGAAAGCTAGACTGATCGACCTTTTTATTCAAGCTCCTCAAGCTCGGATGCGCTTTTTACTTTGTAAGAGCGAACGCTGTTAGCTGTTTCAAAGTCAGGTCTCATGGGCCTTGTAAGAGTAGTGTAGGCTACATCTAAAGAAGTCAAGCCACATCATCCTGGATTAAAGAAAAACAACCAGTTACCTTTTCGTCATCGTATTTCTTGGCCTCGACTTCCTTCTCCTCCTTATTTTGGGATCATCTCTTTCCTTGTTTTCTTCAGATGCTGCTTCATAACTCTGTAACCAGAATATAAAATTAACCATGAGAACGATTCTGCTTATCCTAAACCAAGTAAAAGTAGAAAATATCTAAGAACAAGCCCTAAGTACTCATGCTTGATACAAGACATAAGCTAAAGACAAAAGAAAAGAAACATAGGATTCACCTTGATATCCACCATTACCATTTCCATCATGGTAACCAGTAAGATGCACTTTACAACCACTGCTCAATAATTTAAAAACAACTTCATCTTCCTTCTCATCAAACACCAAGTCCAAAAGAATCGATTATGTCAACCTTGCTCAAGGATTTTCACATTGAGGAACTTGTCAAAAGGATCAGCCTGTCAACAAATTGAAGTTTAGAAAAGGTCAAATGATGCAAATAACATTCCTTACAAAGAGTAAAATGTTGAACTAAGCTATAAGCTATGAAATATGTTGTTTGTGTTGGACAATGGCACACTCACCTATTATCAAATTCATGTAATAAAGATGCAGAATAGCATTCTCACGGCAGAAGCTAAGGTGAATATTTAGGCATCATATATGAATATTTATCATGATTGACAGACAGAGACCTTAACGTTTATCAGATTTGGACACTACATATGCACATAGGGAATGCACACAGATCATTCATTCCCTAAAATCCTTCACTGAAAACAAAAGTGAGACCTAAAAATCCATGGTAATGAAATATAAAGGTTAAACTTCTCATGTTAATAGTTTGAAATATCTTTTTTACATACCCATATGATGCAAGCTTTCTAAATTTATTAAAGTAGTACCGAGAATAAAAAATCTGATACAAAAATGTAACAACTAGTCATACTGTCTACACGGTTTCTAGCTTATACAGATAACAAATTGAACATCTTAAGTAATAAAATCATAAGTTAAATTTAGCGAACCACTTTAGATACGCAGTATTTATGGTACATTCAATGAAAACCAGCTACAACTTGAACTAAAAGATGACAAATTCACACAAAAATTACCAACCCATCCCAATATATGACACCTAACACAGTTTTTATCACTTTTTACTCAGAGTCTTAACATCACTTTGTAATATGATGGATAGAGATGGTATGACCTGCTAACCAAGAAAAATGGTGGGACTGATATGATATATATGAAGTAATCAATTACTTATATCATAGCACAGGATATCATCAGTATTCACAAGCGACAACAGTAAAGGTGGTAGTCTGTAGATATATAGACTTCATAACTCTCACTTTTCTTTCAATAAGAATATGCTACTCAATTCATGAAATCCAAACTACTACAATTACGAAAGCAAGTTTCATATGTTAAGTAAAAATCAGAATATATAATCTACCATTCCAAGTATCTACCAGAGGATCCTTCCATATCAATTGAGACAAAATTAGTCAGCAACTAAATCAGTTAACAACTGAATTTAAACAAACCCCAAATTCAGATAAAACTTTCACATCAAAATCAGTTACAATTAAACATATCCACCAATTACCTAGACCCGAATATAAAATCAAGTTGAATGAAAAGAAAAAAAATTAAAACCCAAATTTTGTACCTGATGAAGTTTGTAAAATCAAACCCAAATAACCACACCAAATTGAGAAATCAACCTGAAATCAACCAATAATCGAAATATGGTTAAAACCCAATGAAGAGAATCAACCAAATCAGCAAAAAGAGAAGAAATTTTTTTAAAACTCAATTTTTGTACCTGATGAACCCTAATAACCACACCAAATTGAGAAATCAACCTGAAATCAACCTGAAATCGAAAAATGGTTAAAACCCAATAAAGAGAATCCACTAGATCAAAAAGTAAAGTTATAAGAAAAGAAAATAATAGAACTTGAATTCAAACCCTAACTTTACCCGATGTTGTTTGAAAAATCAAACCCTGCACAAAATAAAGAGGTGTGAAGCTTTATCGAGTTTCCATTAGGTTTTCAAGTGAAAAAATTCATGGTGAACTCTGGTTCGTGGTGGTGGTGATGGAAGAGGTGGTGTTCTGCTGCGGATAAGGTTTCGGCGAAGTGAAGTGAGAGAAAGATATCGAGATATATATAGTCTCGATAATACATAAGTTCAATCTTGACCGTGCAAAATGAAACGACTAGATCTGAAGCGGAGGTCGAGGGTCGTCGAACCGGTAGCTCATTGATGGCAAAATAGTAAATAACCTTTCTAGTTCAGAGACGGTTGATTAGCCTCTCAGAATTTTTCCGTGTTTTTACAAAACTAGATACACTTACCTTTAGTCAACGGTCTAACTACAGTCAACGAGGGTCTCTGATGTGGGTTGCTAAATACCCATTTTCCACTAGTGTAGGCCTGCCACATTATCGCGGAGGAAAATAAAATAAAAGCTAAGACGAGGTTGATGGATTATCATTTGGAAGGGTAATAAGCGCCAGAGACTTCGTCGAATTAAAATCCTTCAGAAAGGATGAGGCAAAATAAGACCTTAATTAGGAGGCATAATGAGACCTCGAAAAGCTGCCAGGAAAGCACAGATCTCCTAACCAAACAAAGTAAATATAAAATATTGACTTGTGCAACACTGGCTTGATCATCTAATGCTCAACAAGAACAAGAGGCAAGTATATACTTCTATATTTTTGTTCTTCTTTAGCATTATCCTCACAAGGATCAGTGTCTTTCGAAAGTATATACTTGGAACAAAGGTCAAAAGTGCAGAAAGAAAGGCGCGGGATAGAGGCAAATTTATTCAAGGTCATGAGGTAGAGGCAAAGGCGTAGGCATGAGACAGATGCGAATAGATGTTCACGAATACGTAGTGAACATCGCAGAAGCAAAGCTGCGAGATTGAAGACAAACGCATATTTATAAGCAAAAGATGAACATTACGGAAGCAAAGTTGTAAGAAAAGGGGAAATACATTATTTACAAAATGATAAACATCTGAAACATCCTGAAATACAAATAAATTACAAGGTTACAACATTAACAAAATTCAAAATAAAAAAGGGAACATGCATCCTCAATCATCATCTCCATGATCCTCATCAGTGTCTATACCTTCATCATCCCCATCGGTTTCAGTATCCTCGTCAGCAGGGGAAAACTCATTAACAGCGGAAGTCGGTTCCTTGGCTATAGGTTCCGGTTCATCGTCATAAAAAACTTCAAGGTCCAAAGAAACGCGAGGAATGCCCTGAGAATCGCAGAACTCATTAAAAAGCCGGACCTTCTCGTCTTGAGCATTTCTACGAAGTCGCTTCGCAAGTAGGGTAGCGTCCTTCGTCATCTTATCAAGATCCTCGTGGAGATAATGAATATCCTCTTGAAGAGTGGAAACTTGGTTGGAAAAGTTATCCTTCTATCGGGATAGGATGGAGACCTGGTCCTCAAGTTCTTGCTCATGACCTAAAAGGGAAAAGGAGTTAAATAGGTAAGCTGACATCAAGAGAATGACAGTGCCAAAATACCAAAAGAAGGGAAACTCACGGTGAAGATCAGCCGAAATATTCTTTTCTTCTGTAAGATGTTTCTCCAGGTGGAGGATACGAGCACTAGAATTATTCATTAATTCCCGAGACTCCCGAAGCTCAACGAGATGAGCCATGCTGCGATGTTGCTCCTGAAAGATAAAAAGATTTTCTCTAAAATGTTAGGGAGAAACTACAAAAGGGAAAAACAAACATTAAACTTAGAACAGAAGATCACCAAACCCATTATGGCAGAATGTTGCTCCAAAGAAAGATTCAAAGAAGAATTCAGAATAAAGGATTGATCTTCAGCCTAAAAATCATTGAAGCTGAGATTGACTAAAGATACGGTAGCCTCAGATCTTAAGGAGCGATTTTCACGAGTTTAAAAAAATATCTCCCTTAAGAATTTCAAGTTGGGAAGAAGACCAGCTTCTTTCACTTCGTTGGTTCGATGATCACCTCTGGACGAAGGAGCGGCTCGTGACGAAATATTCTCGCGAGATGAGTGGGGTTGTTGATGCTGAGGAGGACCAGATTGAGGAAAAATTGAGGAATGAACTTGAGTCATGCTATCTAAATCCAAGCCATAACGACGACGCTGAGACGAGAGAGAGGTAGGAGGATCATCCTGAAATCCACGAGGTTAAGGAATGACGAGAGAAAAAGAAAGAAAACTGGGAAGGAAGGAGGTACCTGGGCGGTGGTAGAAGGAACCCCTTAGCGTTGACGTTTCCTCAGATTATTAGCAGGACCGTCTGTTGCTTGAGGCTCACCCCCCTGAAGGATAGAGAATTAGAAATTAACACAGAAAACAACCAAGAAAGAGGCCACGAGATACAAACCTGTGTTTGGACCAGTTTCCGGGAGCGTTCCTTCACATACCAGGCGGAGGAAGCGGATACTGAGACAAGAACAAGGACATTAGGGAATGATGCAAGCCAAAAATAAGGAAACCAAAAGAAAACGAAACTAACCTCCTTGGGCCTCTTAGGCCAGCAAAGTCTATCGGGATCATATTCGGCAAGATGAGCGTGTGAAGGGAGGGGACCAGTACGAGGATTTCCATTCTCGTGAACACCACACACCAATGGGCCTTCATCCACCAGAGGATACTTCATCCAGTCTTCGTCGCTAGAAAGATAAAGATATTTGTTCCACGACGGGCCAATATGATAAACATCTAGAAGAAGGACCTTGGACGAGTCCGATGGGGATTTGCGAGAATGTTTAACACCCCACTCTTGATAGGTTCCCGTGGTCATGTCTTTGCCAACGTAATTCGTGGAGAAAGAATCAATATTATAATCCGCAGGGTCGAATTCTTGAACCAGGTCAAGAATTTGGGAAGGGTCGCCGTTAGATCTCTTGACAAACTCATTGGCAAGGCGAATAACATTTCCACTCAATTGGTAAAAACCTCGTTAAAGCTTCACTAGAATTTCATAGAAGAGAGGATTCTTCGGGTCATACAAAGAAAAAGAAAGACATGCTTTCATTTGACTGACGGTGACTAGCATCCTTGTAGAAGTCTAAGTTTTCGTCTGAATCCATCGATAGTTTAGTTCCATGAACTTGGTTGCGATAACGGGAGGAGAAACAGATGAATCAACCGATGGAGATAGAGAAATACCCAGCTTCTGTAGATCAACTTTAAATTCCTCAAGAGTCGTGGATGTAGTAGGACAGGGAACTTTCTTGGGAGCCATTGGAGGAAAGCAAAACAAAACCAGAGATTACAGAAGGTATAGAAGGGAAGAGGAGAAAGTAGAGGTCAGAGAAATAGATATTTATAGAGACGACTGGTCAAACTTAATTACCCACGATCGAAGAATACGAACCGGTGATTAACGGTTACACGAGGAAAGGGACCACGTGGAGAGCATTGATGGGAAGAAGTGGCGGTTATCTAACTTCAGACGGTTCTTATTCTCATTTCCCCACGATCAAGAAGAATAAGAAAATGCAAAATGTGGATACCAAAATATGGATCGCCACGTGGACATTGGAAAGACACGAAAATCTGGTCAAAAGATCATGTACCGTACCCCGAAAATCCTCGTCTGTGACTTTTCAAATCAGGTCAGAGTCGCCACTATTGGCTATTTGACGAAGTATCATCTTTGTGCGAGATAGAACCTTATCACGATGTAATCTCCTAGGGGAATGTGTGTTACAAAAGATCAAATGTAGGTACACGAAACAGGTTCGCCATGTGTCGGACGTAAAAAGGTAGAAAATCTCACTCCAAGATCCCAGTCAGAGACTTGTCAAATCAGATGTCAGCGTTATCTCGCCGAGGACCAATCACACGAAGAAAAGAGAAGATATGAGCAAAGGCAGGGATACTTACACGAAGATTCAAAGGACCAGATTGGAGTACCCAGAAAGTCACCAAGGACGAAGTCAGGAAAAGCAAAGTAGGAATATTACTTGGTTGAAAAGACAGGTCACGAAGTAGATAAATTATGGAGCAAGAAAAGAGACAGGTGTCCTGACAAGTCCATGTGAGGGTAGCGAAAGAAAGGGAAAAACTTTATAGAAAATAATCCGGGCGAAGTAAAGGGCACCTCCGCGAGAATATGGCGAAGTAAAATGAGTTGTACTCCAGTAAGGTTAGTTAGCCTATAAGTAGAGGTCCTCGGGCAAGATGAAGGGAGAGAGATTTTGGTTGAGTGGGAGAGCTCTTCTTAGAGGAGATTAGGGTTTCCTTGTTTAAGAACTTGTACTTTGATTTCTTTGTATGATTCATCAATAAAGATTTTGGGGTTCATATTATTAAACATGTCTTAGATCTTGGTTGCTTTCCTTTTGAATGTACTATTGGGTTTCCCGTAGTTACATAAACTCTGATCATTGGTGTGACTTAATCTTTTAATTGTATCAGTACCACAAACATTTCTATTCTTCTCAAAGGATCTCCCTGTCCTTCATTTAAACCCTCTCGTGGTATCAGGCAAGGAGATCCCGCTTTGCCATATTTATTTATAATTTGTATGGAAGCATTTTCTAGATATTTATTACATGCTGAGCATAATAATCTCATCCATGGAATAAAGGTAACTAAAGATGCTCCAAGTGTTTCGCATTTTCTTTTTGCAGATGACTGTTTGCTTTTCACAAAAGAGAACCACAATGAAGCTGATAACCTCATGTCTCTCATAAAAGGTTTTTTAGCCAGATTTCTGGTCAAGTTATAAATTTCCAGAAATTTGGTTGTTTCTTTAGTAAAAATGTGCACCCTGAGTTGTGCGTCTCCCTTATTAGATCAATGAATGTGAAAAAGGTTGAATTGATGATAGATATCTAGGGATTCCCCTTTTTCTCAAGAGATCTAAAAAGGATTCCTTTGCTCACCTTGTTGACCATTTTAATAAACGTGCTGATAAATGGAAAGGTAAGCATTTGTCGCAAGCTGGAAGATCAGTTATGGTAAAACATGTGCTGCAATCTTCTCCAGCTTACCATATGAATTCCTTTCTCCTTCCCAATGAGACTGTACACCAAATGGATAATGCACAAAGGGACTTTTGGTGGGGTAAGAAGTCTCAGGGTGGCATCTATTTAATTAATTGGGACAAAATCTGTTCACATAAAATGAAAGGTTGTTTAGGATTTAGAAATTTGAGTAAGATGAATCTGGTTGTGCTTACTAAAACAGCTTGGAGACTCATCCACTCTTATTCAGAATTAAGGGTGCAAATTCTGAAATTCAAGTATTTCAGAGATTGTCACCCATTGCATCATAAAAACCTAAGAACACTAGTTGGGTATGGACTAGCATCTGTAAAGGTCTTAGTATTATCGCGCAGCATAGTTTCTTTGAAATCAGGAATCGTCGTAATACCAATGCTTTTCTTGATAACTGGACTCCTAATCCTAAATATCCTCTGCGTAATGCTTATCCTAATCCCACCATTGGTTTAGTTCAAGCTTTTTTCACTAGAGAAAACTGTCAACAAATTCTGCAACTTCGGTTACCTATATCTGGCGAGGACAAAATTGTTTGGCCATTTACCAAGTCTGGTTCTTTTACTACTAAGTCTACATATAAGTTATTAGCAGGTGAACTCCCCGACCCTAATGTCCCTAGTAACCCTATCTACAAACTGATTTGGTCCGCCCCTGTCATACCCAAAGTCCAATTATTCATTTGGAAATGTTTCGAAAGCATCTTGCCAACTAAAGTCAGACTTTCTAGGTATGATCCTAGTCAAGACATTAGTTGTAGTATGTGTGACTCTAGCTAACCGGAAAGTGCAGAACATTTAATCCTTCACTGTAGCTACTCGAGAGATGTCTGGGCTAATGTTCCGAATGGTAGCATTATTCTATCTGATGCAGGTACTAGTATTTCTATCCAAGAATGGATTAAAAAATGGTTGGAAAGTGGGCTCAGTAGAGATTTTCTATGCTCCATTTTCACCACTGCTTGGTGTCTATGGAGAGACAGGTGCCTCAGGGTGTTCCAAGATCAACAACTAAATCATTTTCATACTTCTAGAATGGCCATCAATCTCTACTATGATTCCATGAACTACTTAAATGCTAATTCTAGCCAAAATCCTCAGCCTACTAGAACTGATTCTTCCCCTCCCTCTAACTCTGATCTCCCCCATAATTGCGTGTTGGTGTATTGTGATGCCTCTTATGATAAAAATTTTAATCAAAGTGGTATTGGTATTGTGGTTACTGACATTGCAAGAAACTACCAAGGGTGCAAATTAGTTGATGGAAGGGCCAGAAATCTAGAAGAAGCGGAGAGTATGGTTGTGTTCGAAGCGCTGAAGTGGCTGAAAAACAAAAATCATGTCAGCATTTGTGTCAGGAATGATGCAAAGAATGTGATGGAATATCTTCTCAATAATAAAAACCAAACTAGTTGGTTCTGCAGTTCAATTTTAGATGACTGCCTCAGTCTGGCAAACTCTTTTGATTTTGTTAAATTTGAACATGTTAGTAGAGACTACACTTCTGATGCAGATTTAGCTGTTAAACATTATTCGAAACATCATGTCACACGAGAATGGATGGACATAATCCCACCATCCTCCTAGCAAAAAAAAAAAAAAAAAGAGAAATCACCACGACATCACTCGAAGGCTGGCAGATCAAGCTTCTTAACCAAGTAGGCAGATCCACCGAGATTCATAAAAGAAAAAAAAATGCAAAAATCTAATGTCAACTTTTTGACTATTTTTTGTATGGCTTTCTTAGGATCAAGCTAGAGGAACAGCCAACCAAGAAAGAGAGAACTGAAGGAAATAAATCAGCAAGCAGCCTTCAATATTCTTCCCAAATTACGCCCATTTCTTCCTTTTCAACAAAAATTGACTTCGAACTAAAGTTGACGAGCCAATTGGAAGAGTTTGAAGGTTAGTGGATTGTTAATCCAATCAAATTCCAATTTTCCAATGAAATGAGCCTCCCTTTCTTTAAGCTTGGTACTCTTGTTTTAAAAACCGCTTGTAAACCTATCGCTACCAGATTAAAACTAGAAGCTGGAAAACACCCCAGATTTCGCCAACTCATCATCAATTTAGCTCAGGTTTGCTGCTTTCATCTTGACATTTTGGTTTATTGGGTATAAATTATTTCATAGATCTAAATGTGATATGCTATATGCATATTTCACCTGGTTGAGAGAATGCGGAATCAATTGCTTTGTTAAAAGCTACTTGGCTAAGAAAAAATATTCTATCAAGTGTTTCAATAGTTTCTGATTGTAGGACGCTAGTAGATAATATAGATTTGACAAGCACAAATGCTTCTTGGACAACAAAAAACACTTTGCAGGACACCAAGGTAATGTTGAAAGATCTTCCTCAGGCTCAGGTAAAGTTTACCACAAGGAAGTTTAATTTCGCTGTTGATTACATAGCTAAAGAAGCACAGATCAAAAACCTTCAGCATATGTCGACCAAATTGCAGCAGAAAATTCAGGAAACTAGCATTCTTTCTAACATTTTTGATGACACGGAAATTGTAAATCTTATGTATTCCCTCCGTTACTTTTTAATAGGCTGGTTTCCATAAATAAATGTTTCAAAAATATATGCTGGTTTCTTAATTGGGAAAGTTAAATGTTACTTTGGTTTTGTGGGATCACTTTTCTCTTAACTTCTTTTTATGACAAGTGTCATGTGGACCATCTCACTTTACTTCTTTTGCTGACAAGTGTCATGGAGACCATTTCACTTCAGTTCTTTTATTGATAAGTGTCATGAGGACCACTTTCAATGATTGGTTCTCTTAATTTCCTTAATTTTCTCTAAAAACCAAACCGGCCTATTAAAAAGTAACGGAGGGAGTATTATATTTGCTAGTTCATAAAATTTTTATGTTCCCATAAAAAAAATAATATTAATCCTTAATAGTTCTATTAAATTCCTTTACTTCCCTACGGTGTGGGTGAATCCGCGGTTTTCAAAATCCAACCGCAACAAACCGCTAAAAGTGCGGATTTGAGAATCACACCCGTGTCCGGCCCATAAATCTTGTGGATTGGATTTTACCAATAATTTTACGGACAGATACGGGTAAAATCCGCGGTTCCGGACTTTTTGCTCACCCCTGGTTCAGAAATGTCCATCGTTCACTTTTTTCCCATGAAGTGACCATGTAAATATAATGGGCCTAATTTGGTATGAGAACAAACTTTTTAAAATTTGGGTTTCACAATGTTGCTTTCTGTTCTTGTTGAAGAGTCACTGAGGAAACAAAAATTATGCATGGCAGAAAAGATTTGGACATTCTGATCAAATACAACACCACATTAGTGAAAACTTCGACACGACCATATTTCAAACCCAACATGACTCTATAATGGACGTAACATACCATTCCAGACTAACAGAGTTGTGACCAAGTGATAGTGAATTCAAATTTACGCTTTTTAAACATGATGCTCTTTACTAACAATAAGCTAATGGCAGAGTAATTCAATCATTAAGAACGTAAGGCACATAGAAACGGAATGTGATTTCAACAAAAAAACAAAACAAAAACAAAAAACTACAGTTGTAATTAAGTTTTAGTGATTCAAAAAATTGTTTGGCAAAAATTAACAATGAAAAAAAAAATACTACTTGGCCCATACAGGTCTGCGACCTTGGCGTTATTAGCACGACGCTCTAACCAACTGAGCCGTTTGTTTTCCAACTTGAAAACAAGGTCCTGACGTCTGCTAATAATAGCTAATGGCAATAAGAACTTAAGGCGCATATTTTGTGTCCTCAGAACGTAAGGGCTGCATTCTTTGTTGAGGAAGAACTGTATGTTTCTTTTCCGGTTTTTCTTTTTAGTAGGAAAAATTCCTCTGGTTTCTTCTCATAAATTTTTGTAGCTTTACCGGAAAATCTGTAACCATGCCAAATCTATTTTGGAAACTGAAGCTAGAAAACAAACCAGAACACAAGATGTTGTCAAGGTGGAACCTTAGCAATATCTCCCATGGTTAAGCCGTCATGATTTAACACAAGAGCTCCAAACATATTTTTTACAATCTTTCATATTTTAACTAAAAAACATCTTTTGTTTTGTATTGTTAGTATACATTAGCACTCGTTGTTGTATAAAAAAATAAAACAACTCCAAATTTGATTAGTGACCAACTCCAGGACTTGGCAACACCATGAAGATAGGTGTTGTTGTCGTCCCGAACAGGAGTATAATTATCAGAGAGCTTTCGGTCTAGAATCACCGAATGTCCTTTCTTGCTAGGCGTTGAAGGTTTTCGAGTTCCCTTTGGTAAAGCATTTAAGATCAAACTATCCTCCAACGAATGAATAATTCCACCCTTCCTCTGGATATCCAAGTTATTCTTAAGTTTTCTTGCATCAATTGAAGGTAATAATACTACAAACACTAGGCCTATTAAGCCTCGCGTTTTTAGGGGCCACCCGAGAGGATTTAGGGGCCATCAATTTATATCCAGCCAAAGACTCTAGTTAAGAGGTACCATATATGATATTGAAGTTACATAAATGCCTTTCTGGTAAAACTGTATAAAAACCAAATCAAAAAAAATTCTACTCATTTCAACTCTTCTTCTTCCAGTTTCATATTATCTTCCGATTGTGGAAGAAAAAAAAACTTCCCCTCGTTCTTGTGTTCAACCGAAACATCGCCGCGAATCGTAAAATCAAAACATCGTCGATTCGTTTATAAAACAATGGATAAGGGAAATGAAACCCACAGACCTAGAACCAAAAACGTTGCTCGGGGTATCGATCCAAAGATTGGGATTTTAGCAAGAAATAAAGAAATTGTTGCTGCAAATGAAGAAGAACGCGAAGAAGAAGTACCCGTCGATGTAGTCGGTGGTGGCGATTCCGATAGTCAAACACTTCGTCAACTTCAAATGGCCCCAATTAGGTAAGAATCTATCATTTTTGGGGTTTATTTCGCTTTAATTCGACGAATCGAGAAAAAAAAATTCTAGGGTTTTCGGTTATTTATCCAGATTCGGGCGATATTCATGCTTATTTACTTCCGAATGTAGTCGTGTTCTTTATTTCTCAAGAACATCGACAGTATTCGGGAGAAATATTTGATGGTTATCGGCCGAATATTGTTGGCCATATCTTCCTGGATACAAACTGGTAATAATCGGTAGTTTAATGAATTTTTTGGCTCCCGAATATATTTAAGTAGACACAAAATATTCGGAAGTACACTCACTACCGTATATATATATATATATTGAAAAAATCTCAAAATTTCTGATATAGGAAAAATCCCATTTTGGGGCCAGTATTTATTCGGAAGACAATATAATGTTTTATACCTCCGATTGTGTAGGATAAAATTTTAGAGTTTCTGAACTCCAGTTGATGAATATTCGGTTGTAAACATGTTTAAAAATATTCCGATTGTTTTTCATTCGGGAAAAAATATGTGTCTTCTTACTTCCGAATTTGTTTATTCGGGTTATTGTTGTGTACTTTGTCTTCCGATTGTGTAGGATGAAAAATTTAGAGCTTCTGAACTCCATTTGATGCATATTCGGTTGTAAATATGTTTAGTTCGCTTTCGATTGTTTTGTATTCGGGAACAGTATGTGTCTTCTTACGTCCGAATGTGTACATTCGGGTTATATTTCCATACTTTGTCTTCCGATTGTATAGTTTGTAAATATTGTTCCTTTCTTTGTTGTTTAGACAAAGTCGAGAAAGGATGAAGAAAGTGACAGCTAGTGCTAGGAGGGAAAGGAGTGCCAAAGATAATTCAAGTGCTCAACAAAGCTTACAAGAACAAAGCAGTCAACAAGGAGTGCAACCAAGTGCTGAACAAAGTGTAGAACAACAAGGCAATGAACAAGGGGTGCAACCAAGTGTTGAACAAGCCGCTCAACAAAGTGCAGAACCAAGTGCTGAACCAGTTGATCCAGTGCCAAGAGTAGAAGAAGAAGGACAACCAAGTGGTACCCAAAAAGCCAAAAAAGGAACAGATGGTGTAAAGAAGGATATTGTTAAGAAAGCATCACATCTTGTCCCTCAGCACTTGAAGAAGAAGGGTATTCCAGCAGGCACAATCCTTGGGCTACCGGCGGATGGAGGAAAATTGTTATTTGGATACAAAGACTCATGGGCCAGAGAAATATACGAAACCTAGGTAATAAAATTACTATTTTTTATTAATGTATTGTCTATGTGTTATATTGTAATATTTGTATTAAGGATTTTTTTATGTACTTTAATAGGATCATCAAGATGCGGTCCGTCTACTCAAACCTACCGCCGCACCAACAAAAATGCTTGCGTGGCCTTTATCCGGTGAATGTGAAAGGTTCAAGTCAATTGTTGCCAACTCGGGGTTAGCTAATTCCACCGAGAATTCATTGTTGGAACATGATCGTGTGGACATATCGGCGTTCGTGGAGAGAATGTATCCTGAGACCGATACTTTCCATATGCCGTTTGGGGAGATGACGATTACCCAGGATGATGTTGTGCAGATTCTTAACCTTCCCGACCAAGGCACAGCTGTGAAGTTTAACTACACAAAGCAGTTAAGTTGGGGACAACTTTATGCTCTAACTAAAAAGTGCTTAGGTTGGGATGAAGAGACAACAACAGCAGAGTTTAGGAGGCATGCAAGTTACAGAACAAGACAGATCAACATTACATCTTTGATGAATATGTTCCGAGGCACCTTGGAGAAGGAAAAGAATGGAACGTTAACTGATGAGCAAGTGAACCACGCTGCCACCGCATATATCCTTTGTGTATTAGGATTAGAGATGGCAAACAAGCCGAAACCCGCGGATAAACCCGTACCCGGCCTGTGAAAACCCTAACCCGGCTTGGTTGGGTTATAAACAAGCCGGGTTAGGGTAAGAGAAATGGTGGCTTGTTAGTAAACGGGTTAACCCGTGCCCGGCCTGTAAACCCGCAGGTAAACCCGTGTACAGTAAATTTTCACCGTTGGATTATGTAGGACGGGTCAACTTAATCATATCCCTACGATAAAGAGTTAAAAACACCAAAACCCTAACAGATCATTTCTTCTTCCTCTTTCTTTTCTTTTTTCTCCCCACCGTCTTCTCCTGCGGCTGCGGCTGCGACACCCTCCTCAGTCCTCAGTCCTCCTCAGTTCTCACAAAACACAAATCAGTCATACATATTTACAGACAGATGCTTCACCGTCGATCCACCACCACCACCGCCGCTTCACAAAACTCCTTTTCTCTTGATTTTCGATGGAGTTCTGAGTTTGAAACGAAAACAATGATGAATTGAAGCAAGAACAAGAGATGGGGGATTGATTTGAATTGGTTAACGGTGATTGTGTGGATGTTTAGACGGGTACTGGTGATTTTGTAAGAATATGAGATCAGATGTGGATGGATTTGTTAGAGTCTGTTGAAGAATGGGTCTCGAATTGATTCGAAGTTTGGCTGGAAAATCAGATGGGATTAATAGAAACGGATTTGGGGATTTGAGGTTGTTGTCGATGTCAATTTCAGGCAAAAAAGACAGGGGATCTCGAGGCTGAGAAAATGGTGGTTGCTCTTGGTGTTTGAAAAGTTGGGTTGAGATGGATACTGAAGTTAACAACAAAGATTTGAATTTGAAGGAAATTGATGTTGTCGTGACTGGTTATGGCACTGTTTCAATTGATTTTGTGTTGGTGATTCAAGATGCATGTGAGTGAGATGATGGTGCTTTATGTGTGTTAGTGGAGAATGTAGCAGCTGTTGTGTTTCAATTGATTTTGTGTTGGTGATTCAAGATGCATGTGAGTGAGATGATGGTGCTTTATGTGTGTTAGTGGTGAATGTAGCAGCTGTTGTTGCAGTAGATTGGCAGATGACTTTTGATATTGCTGGCGGTGGTGCTGTGGCTGCACACTGTGTTCCTTTAAATGAAAAATTAGTATCAAATTATTGTTTAGTTTTGCAATTTTGAGTTATTATATTTTGATGTTAAGGTTTCATTGGAGTGACGGTTGAATCTGTTGGTTGAATTGAATCAAAATGAACGTTAGGTTGCAGGGAAGGAGTTTTAGATGGCCTGAATGTGGGCGGAAATATCCCAAAAATCATAGGAAACTCCATTCTGGCAAGTTGACTCAACAGAAACCAGCTAGCCCGTGAGCCCGCAAGCTTTACCCGTTACGGGTGCGGGTTGGAGAAATGACCACCCGTGAAGAATATCAACCCGCAAGCTTTGGCCCGTGTAAACCCGTAACCCGCGGGTTGGTCACAAGCCAGCCCCGGCCCGCCCGTTTGCCAGCTCTAATTGGGATGTGTCATATTCCCCAATACTTCTGGCAACCGGATCGACGCCAACATTATACAACTTTTGGATCCTCTCCATGAAGTCGGTGACTATTCTTGGGGCACGGCATGCCTAGCATTCTTGATGTAAGAGTTGAGAAAGGCTTCGAGGTTAGGAACCTGCCAA
Source organism: Papaver somniferum (assembly GCF_003573695.1). Lineage (NCBI taxonomy): Eukaryota > Viridiplantae > Streptophyta > Magnoliopsida > Ranunculales > Papaveraceae > Papaver > Papaver somniferum. Next base: position 4,137,618 of record NW_020632152.1, read on the forward strand.
GTTGCCGGGAACGTGGCTCTATTGCAGGTTTTTTCTTTAACTCTATAACTCACTCTATAGTTATTCGGTAGACAATACATACGATGCGTATTCATAACTCCAAATGACGCATATTCGGCAGAAAATGATCCATCTCTTTTTCCGAATGTTGGTTATTCGGTGGCTAGGTACTTATTTTGTTTTCCGATTATATATAATCGGAAATATTCTTTTGATATTAGAACCGAATATACAGGCCAGAAAAATTATAGGTTACTGAACTCCAAATGACGCATATTCGGTAGGAAATGATCCATCTCTTTTTCCGAATGTTGGTTATTCGGTGGCTAGGTACTTATTTTGTTTTCTGATTATATATAATCGGAAATATTCTTTTGATATTACTACCGAATATACAGGCCAGAAAAACTATAGGTTACTGGACTCCAAATGACGCATATTCGTTAGGAAATGATCCATATCTATTTCTGAATGTTGGATATTCAGTGGATAGGTACTTAGTTTTATTTTCGATTATATATAATCGGAAATAATGTTTGGAAATTACTACCGAATATACACAATCTATTTACTAAAACTTGGTTTCTTATGTATATAGGCATGGATCTATGACTACTTCCCTATCCTGAAGTTGGCCAGAGAGAACCCGGGGTTGTGCAAAGGTACTCATAGAGGAACAAAGTATATATTTGAAGACAACCGTTCTAGGACAAAAGAGAAGCAGTTGATTCGCATGAGGGAGATTTTGGACCAATTGAAGGCCTCGGACGTATGCTTTGATCCATACAAGGAAGATCGAGCCAGTGGGCATATAAATGTTCGGTCGGACTTGTCCCTTTATTTTGGACCATTGTGGCACCCCACCGGATATGTGATGTATAACCCCTCTAGGGTGATGCGACAACACGGGTATATACAACATCATACTGTGGATAAAATGGGGGATTACTACAAATTGGAGTTGGAGTTGTGCTCTTCTAGTGGTGAAAATCTCACGATTGTTCACACAGGCCCACCTACTGTTCTTGATAACTGGGATAAGAGGAATGCTTCATTATCGACACTGGTAGACGAACCACCCGAGGTGATGAGAATTCTCCAGACTATATGAGTTGGTATAAAAACGTATTACATCCTTGGTTATCCGTGAAATCAAATCCAACACTACTGCGGCGGGTTCAAGTTATAATTGTATCATCAAAGACAAACCAGCTGGTTATGATAGACTGGTGCGTGTTCTTATATTTTTGTTCATTTTATATTATTCCTATAAATCTTAGGTAATTACTGTTTGATGTTATGTCATTACGTATAAAAAACAGGTGAATAGGTTCAAGCGTGTTTCCAAAATGTTAATTGCATGCCTGAAGAGTGGAGATCCCATGCCAGCTGAGAAGATCAAAGAGGCTAGAGACCTAGTTGATAATATGGATAACGAAGATTATGCTGCCCAGTTTGGGGAGAAGTCACGAAGAGGCATCCTCCCAAGGTGGCAGTATCAAAGACGGGTAAAAGAACTCGAGCTTCATCGAGCGCTGAAGGTGCTCCAACTGAAGGTGCTCAAACCCGTGGTCGTGCAGGACTGGGAGGTAGTCACGGTCGTAAAGTAAAGAAGAGCATATAAATGACAATGATTTGTGTTGTACATTCGGAAGTTTGGGTAACTAAGTTGACTTCCGATTATTGCAAGTTCAAAATTTGAAAAGTATCAGTTTTTCCCAAATTCTGATTTTTGGGCCATCGTACATTCGGGACTTTACAAAAAAAAATTATCCTCCGAATATTACAAGTTCAAAACAAACCATGCCATGGCTCTAGGTGGTTCCAAGGGCCAATATAGAAGGTTAGACAACCCATATTCGGAAGTTTGGGTAACTGAGTTGACTTCCGATTATTGCAAGTTCAAAATTTGAAAAGTATCAGTTTTTCCCAAATTCTGATTTTTGGGCCATCGTACATTCGGGACTTTACAAAAAAAAATTATCCTCCGAATATTACAAGTTCAAAACAAACCATGCCATGGCTCTAGGTGGTTCCAAGGGCCAATATAGAAGGTTAGACAACCCATATTCGGAAGTTTGGGTAACTGAGTTGACTTCCGATTATTGCAAGTTCTAAATTTGAAAAGTATCAGTTTTTCCCAAATTCTGATTTTTGGGCCATCGTACATTCGGGAATTTACAAAAAAAAAATTATCCTCCGAATATTACAAGTTCAAAACAAACCATGCCATGGCTCTAGGTGGTTCCAAGGGCCAATATATAAGGTTAGACAACCCATATTCGGAAGTTTGGGTAACTGAGTTGACTTCCGATTATTGCAAGTTAAAAATTTGAAAAGTATCAGTTTTTCCCAAATTCTGATTTTTGGGCCATCGTACATTTGGGACTTTACAAAAAATAATTATCCTCCGAATAATATACTCGTGTTTAGAAATACCAACCTAATCGGTAGATAAAAATTTAAGTTCGCTACCGAATATCTTATTCGGAGGGAATACGTGTATCGTTAGCAACCGAATGTAGTGCATCATTGATACGAAACCTCAACGGCCATATTTTCAGAAACCTCAACGACCATATTTTCAAAAATTAGAGTCGTTGGAACTCTAATCTATGTAAGGAGGTAACCCCTCTCAGTTATTATTGAGTAAAAAATCAGAATGAAAAACCTTTTCAATGGCAAGGGCATCATCAATCGACAACATACTTCGAAGATGCAAGCGAACAACTGCATCAATTGCAGCAATGGAAGAAGAAATACAAAAAAGGACCAAAATGTGTATCATTACCAACTGATTATAATATTCGGAATCAAAACGTGTATCAAAGAGCCCGATTCCTACATTCGGGAGACAACATTGTATTTTTTGCGACCGATTAAATCATACATCTTCACAAAAAAGTTTCCAAAAAACTTGTACAAATTACATGTTCAAAATAAAATTGATCAAACATCGTCATCATCCGAGGGGATCAATTCGAGTAACTCAGCGGGAAAGTTGTTATCCATAACGCGATCCCAATCAACCATGTTAGACTCATATTGTTTCACCCAATCCTTGCAATGGTTCATCGGGAAATAATCGTGCCACTTACTCAACGGAGGTAACGGACAATCTTTCTTTACTCTTAAACCGATAAAATGCATTTCATTCACAAATGCCATTACGATTCTTCTATCTTTAACCGACTCGTCGCAAGCCGTTCTTGTGGGTGCAAATGTCATGCTAAGTCCATATATAGGAGGAACAAAGAAATGTACCACGCAATTTAAAACGTCCGCTAGGAGATACCCAAATTTAGGCATTGTCATCCAATACTTGGATCCGATTGTCTTCAATCCCTTTCGGCACTTCACACGCGCAACTAAGTCTTTGAACTCTTTTTCTTTGTCGTATCTATCTCCTCGCCTCATCATCTCCATATAAAAACCCTTGTCCTTCACTAGTTGTACCGCCATCTTATTTCTTAAATATTGGCATTGGGTGACATCTTCGATATCCGTCTCTCTAAAGTAACCCATTTGTTCCGTAGCAACGTGAAACCCACAATTTCCATCCCCATCAACCTCGTCGGTCGACAAAACAAATGGAATGATAAGTGGAGGGAGTTGTTCCAAATTCTCTTTGTATATTGTATATGTGGATCGATTTGGTCTTCCATTAAGATCTCTAGGGCAACAAAGAGTACCTTTGTCCTCTTTTATAGTAATAATTTCCCATGGTTGTGACAACCGTTATCAACTTTATACATTTTATACTCTTTACCTTTAATACCATCGGGCTTATAGAAGACAATCTTAAATGGGCATCCTATCTTCTTGGTATTGCTTCGGTATTTCATATAGAATCGTCTTCCGTACGTACTTACTATTCTTTCCCTCGTGACTCTTTCGCTTCCCACCTCGCTCACAAATCATTTCAAATCGAGTGTCACTAACATGATTATTTTGAACTACCACGCACATGTTATCTTTTGCCTTGTTCATAATCCATTCCTTTGCCTCCTTCTTACTTCCAAATGTCTAAACGTGCATAAAACAAAACAAATCTAATAAGCATAACCATTTAACATATAAATTTTGAAAAAAAAAGTAGTAATGAGTATACCAAATCGTTTGCATAGTATAGGGAAGTGTCGGGCCTCAAATAGAAATCATAACAAACTCTTCAACGACCTGCATATGAAAGCAACAAATTATTATACAATAATCGGAGGTTATTAAATAAGTCAAACTGCCGAATATACTATATTCGGAATCCTATCGGTTACCCAAAACACCCGATTTATGCAAATGAATGTACACAGTTTACTGAGTGCAAAAGATGATATAATCGGAAGCTAAAATATATAGTAAAACAGCCGAATATAAATAACCGGGAGATAACTTTAATCGATAAACATCCGATTTTCAAGTTTTCGGAAATTTTATTTTGAGGCCGCTGTTATATTCGGTAGTCAAATAATGTTAAACTATTACCGATTGTAAAAGATAAGAATACTGAGTTTTGAATTTTTTTGAGGAATTCGTTTTTGGGGCCATTCGGGGGTAAATAACTCTACATAACTACCGAATGTAGATTTTTTTGGAAAACTAGTTTAGGATTTTTTCTCATATTCGGCAGTAAACTACTATATTGTAACTACCGAATATACATATTTGGTACTCTGTGTGTTATATTCGTAAGTTTATTCGAGAAATTATCTACCGAATCTGGTTAATTCATGGCATTCAATTCATGCAATAATCGGTTTTTCTTGTTTACAAAAGCACACAAATGCATGCAAATCGAGTATTTGAGTTTCTTCACACAATACATGTGTTTTACATGCATCGTTAGCTTCAATATCAGGCGATTCTCCATTTTCTTCCATGAAAGGGTCGTATAGGTTTTCCTCTCCACAAAAGTTTGGATCATTCAACATATACCCCAAATCATCTTCGTCATGATTCTAACCTTCTTCTTCATATCCATCCATTTTTGTAGTGATAAAATGGGTTTTCCATTTTTTCCTTCACCTTCTTCTCTATAACTCTAACAACTCAAAAATGAAAAAGAAATGGAAAAAATGAAACAGAAATCATTCTAATACTGCACCGACTACAATCGGAAATCTAGGTAATATTTTGGCTTCCGATTGCAATCGGGGGATAAAAATGTTATCATATCCTCCGAATATATAAGGGTAATTTTGCCATTACGAATTACGCGAGATAAGGGCTGGCTACATTTTTCCTTTGGATGACCTTTTTTGTTTTATTGTTGGCCCCTAAATCCTTTCGAGTGGCCCCTAAAAACGCGAGGCTATTAAGAAGATAATTGTTACTGGATTTGATAAACGACCCATTGTAAGGTAAGTTTCAATGAATATCCAGAAGGAAACTTTGGTGTATGATTGTTGAAGTGATGGTTGGGCGGCTTTAAGGAGCCTGCAGGTAGGGCACAGAGAGTGAACTTCAGGTACACACAAAGCGCGTAGAGAGAGAAAGACGTGGTGGACAACCTGGTATTGCAAGTCAAAGTCGTGTTCTACGAGTTCCAATTTTCAAATTTGGTCCACTAAGTAACCCCCATTGGTGTCTCAAAGTACTCTAGTCTATATGGTCTATATATTCAGCACTTTCGATAGAGTTGAATCGAGTGATGAATTTTACAGCAGCCGGTTCTTTAAATGCACTGTGTTTCTAGGTGACTTCATCTAGAGCATCAAATTTCCACGACAAAGATGGCTGTGCAGCTGACATGCATGCTTCAAAGTGAGAGATAGGATCAAAGCATCCCACTAGAAAGAGCTACCGAAGAAGATGAACAGGATAAAACTCTAATTTCAGATTAATGAATATTTTTTGGTACGAGAAAAACGGTAAAAATCATTATCTTACACGGTGAAAAGCATACCACCGAAACTGAAACCCACCGTTAACTTAAAAAATGAAAAATCATTGCTGAGGTTTCGGACAACTCAGAATATAAGTTAAATTGTGGGTTATCCTTCAACAAATCAGAGTGGCGCAGCGGAAGCGTGGTGGGCCCATAACCCACAGGTCCCAGCATCGAAACCTGGCTCTGATAAGAGAAGGCTTCCGTGATTTCTATTTTTGTTTTTTACTTTCCATTTTGGGTCTGAAAGAAATACCAAGTTTTTCTATTTGTTTGTTGCATCATCTAGAAAGATCATCAACTGCTAGAATCCAACACCCTGGCTGAAATGCACCTGTGATCCCATTCAAGATAGCTTTCTCTTCAACTAAGGAGATGCAGATGTATTTTCTAATTGGGACTCATTGCAACTATTTTTTACCAGTCAAAACCTATTTCTCTAGTTCTAACGGAATCATAGTTGCAAAACTGGGATCAGCATCAGCATAAAATTTTAACTGCTTATCTGCCTTCTGGAGGAAATTAAGCCGTCTCCAAGTGATAGTCAAAAAAAAAAAAGTATCTCTCTGATTTTGAAAAACTAGACTATAAGTAGTACTTACAAAAGAAACGCACATAAATTTGTAAAATATTATCATTCAAAATACTCTGATGAGAAAATACAGAACTCAAAAATAACTGCAAATTAGAAACATCCATTAAGCTAGTAATACCATCCTTCAAGGGGGAACTGATTGAGGTGGCATTTCAATTTCGGTAGGATCCAGCATTCAAGGCCTGCTAATGAAATTCTCTTCATCCTTAGGTTGGTGGATAGTAACAGCATCCTGTAAAATGAGTCATTGAACCATTCGTTCCCTGAGGGTCCAAATCCAACATGATTTTCACATTGATACCAAGAACACCCTGCTCAGCAACTGACGGATAAACTTTAAATTAGGAGATGAAAGGAATGCCCAGAATCAAAAGAAATATAACTCAATTATGCTGTCATTCCAGCAATCAAACCAATAGGAAAATTACCTAATCATCACCTCATATTCTTCAGTATGAAAGACACTAACAAAACTGAGATAAAACAAATAAACAAAGAAGAGATGCAATGAAATATTCAGATGCAAATTACCCATTTACAACTAAAAGTTCCTCAACTGTAAGAAACACGGAACAAACTGAATGTTTCCTTTAAATGAAAGATAACATTAAAAGGTAAAGAAAACAAGGAGAGAATGACCAGCTAGAGCTAATACAAATCTGTCATCATTTCGATGATCAAACCAATAGGGAAATAACCTAATCATCACCTCATTCTCTCCAATACATACAACCAAAAGATAACAGATCAAAACAACCTAATCATCATCTAACATCAATGAATATTCAGACGCAAACTACCCATTTACAAATGAAATTTCTCCCTTGACACTCGAAAGTTAAAACAAACCAAGGTTACTTTTCAAAATATATTAGCGCACGATTCTTAAAAGAGTTCAAAAAGTAAAGATTAAATAACAACTAAGGTGTACAAACTGACCTGTCTAAGAAGGGACGTGTTTAACTGCTGAATCAATGTTAACAACCAGAACAGATGAAATGTATCCATCCTTGAACTTCACTGACTCTGCACTAGCTGCTGTCACAATAACCTGTTTAACCATTACAAACTTGAAGTTAATATCATATCAAACAGACCAGAGGGAAAAATATGGTATATATGCAACAATAGCAGTAGATCATACCTCTCAACCTTTGGCACCACTTTCCATGACGAACACAAAACACCATAGCAGCTCCTATTCATATAGATTCCATTAGCGGTATATAATTACTCAATGAGCTTTTATGATTCACAAATCAGACATCTCAGTACAAATATATAAAAAGCAGTAGCAACTCAGACAGCACATCATCAATAAAGCCCAAACAAACAGCTAGCATACAACTCCCAAAATATAGATTGAACAACTCAGTTTGACAAAACATCCAACAATGCAAGTCTTGCATTATACATAGAATTACTCATAAATCAGAAACCTCCGAAGCAATGCAAGTTTTGCAGTTAAGGAGCCTAACGAACTCCAAAGCATGTAAGCAGATATAGATGAAAGTTTTGTAATCAGTATACAAATGGTTGCAGACTACTCCAATAGATGAAAAAGAAACAAAAAAATGTAAGCAGATATAGGAGGGCATGAGGCTACCCAAGCTTACAAACATGAAATTATCTTGGAAAAGCATAACTCATTTGGTCATCTTCCAACACAAAGTTGGTGCCAAACTTACCCATTTGCTCTATAGATGACATACAACATTCATGTGTAGAGAAGTGCAACTGTGCTTTAATTGTAGGAAGCATAACATACATGAAGCATCCAGCTCTATCCGAACTTAAAATTGCGTGCATAACCATAACAAAGGAATTATAACTTGCAGATAAAAAAAGAAGTAAACTGAAAATTAGGCGTTTTACTAGTAAGAAGGGAGAGAATGATCAGTTAGAGCTAATATATTTTTTGCCATCATTCCGCAGATCAAACCAATAGGGAGATTACCTAGTCCTCACCTCACTCTCCACTATCAAACTAATAACTGAAAAAGAACTAACAAAACTGAGATAAGACAACAACGAATAAACAATGAAGAGATTCTGGGCAACAGATCTCCAAGGTGTTAACATCAATGAAATACTCAGACGCAAATTACCCATTTAGAAATAACATTTCCTCATTTCCCCTTGAAACTCAACAGTAAGAAAACACAGAACAGATTAAATGTTTCGTTCAAATGAAAGACAACATTAAAATTAAAAAGTAAAGAAAGTATGGAGAGAATGATCAGCTAGAAGCCTAGAGCTAATACATTTATGCCATCATTTCAACGATCAAACCAATAGGGAAATAACCTAATAGTCACCTCATTCTCTCCAATAAATACATACAACCAAAAAAAAAAAGCGGATCACAATAAAGGAAGACAATAACAAAAAAACAGAGAAGAGATTTATTCAGGGCTTCAGAACTCAAAGGTGTTAACATCAATGAATATTCAGACACAAACTACCCATTTACAATTTCCTCGTACGCCCTTGAACGCAACAGTTTAACAAACCTCAAAATATACTAGCCGCAGGATTCTTAAAGAGTTAAGAACATAAAACTAAATAACAAGTTGGGTGTACAAACTGACCTGTCTAAGAAGGACGTGTCTAACAGCTGAGCCAATGTACTCATTAACAGGCTGACCAAAAGAAATCATGTTCCCATCCTTCAACTTCATTGACTTTGCACGAGCTGCACTAAGCTCTCATAAAAACCTGTTTAACCATTACAAACTTGAAGTTAATATCATATCAAAGAGACCAGAGGGGAAAAATCTGGTATATATGCAACAATAGCAGTAGATTATACCTTGCAACCCTTGGCACCACTTTCCATGACGAAGTCAAAACAGCATAGCAGGCCCTGAGCATAAAAATACCATTAGCGATATACAATGAGCTTTTGTGACAGCCCAGACAACATAGAGGAACTGAGGAAGTATCCTGCTCTATCCATAAAGTGGTTGTCCTAGAGCTAATACACTTACGCCATCATTTCGACGATCAAACCAATAGGGAAATAACCTAATCATCACCTCATTCTCTCCAATACATACAACCAAAAGAAAACAAAACAATAACAAAAAAACAGAGAAGAGATCTATTCGGGGTATCTGTTCTCCAAGGTGTTAAACATGAATGAATATTCAGACGCATATCACCCATTTACAAATGAAGTTTCCACATATGCCCTTGACACTCAACAGTTAAATCAAACCATGATTACTATTCAGTATTCAACCTTTACTAGCGCAGGATTCTTAATGTACTAAGAAAGTAAGAGTAAACAGCAACTTAGGTGTACATACTGACCTGTCTAAGATGACATGTCCAACAGCTGAGTTGATGTACCCGTTAACAGCCTGACTAGAAGAAATCATGTACCTGTCCTTGTACTTAATTGACTTTGCACGAAATTCTCTAAGATTTCCACTCATAATCAATAACCTGTTTTACCATTACAAAAAATTGAAGTTTAAATATCATATCAAGCAGATCAGTGGTAAAAGACTGGTGTACATACAACCATCGGCACCACTTTCCATGACGAATCTCATCAAGAAAGTATGAATACACACCTACGAACAGCAATCCCACCAAGAAGCTTGTATCTGAGAGAGACTCAGCTTGAGCAATAGCACATGATGGCATAGGACTCTGCTGCTAACTTAAACCTCTTCCGTACTACAGTAGTCAATTTTCTAATCCTCCTTCCCTTCTCACCTATAAATCCAAAAATCAGCCTCTCAAATCCCTAATTTCAGATGTATACCAAAACCATAAAAGTTGGTAAGAGTTACAAGAGTTTCATTTTTTATACCAAGAACATTTTGAGTACGAGTAACCATCTTCGGAAAGTTCTCTTGTCAATACTTGAGATCATCAAAAGACGAACTGTAATCATAATAAAAAAAATTGATTTAAATCTCTAAAAACTCACAAACAAACAAAAATCAGAAAAAAAAATTATCCAGAAACAAGGATTGAAGGAGGATTTACCTTTCGTTTTTTTCTCATCTGTGTCGCCATGATCTGTTGTACAGATTAAGAAAATGAATCTAAAGTTTGCCATATTTCTTTCTTTTGTCAGTGGAAAAACCCTAGTTCTTGTCTGGGGAGAGGAGAGAAGGTTTAGGAGCGAAATGGTCTGGCTCACTGGCTGTAAGGGAGTGGATCAGATTCATACCAACTGACATTGTAATGGGCTTTGGCCCACTGGTAGAAGGTTGTTAAGTTTAGACCTTTAACTTAGGATTAGGGATGTGCAACGGACGGACGGTTGCGGATTAGGGGTCACCCGCAACCAAACTGTCAAAGTTGAACCGTGACCGGCCCAATTATCCGCGGATTTAACCTTTGCGGATCAGCGGATTGTACGGACCGGTTGCGGATTAACTGCGGATTATGGGTAAAAAAGCCAAAATGCCAAGTGCCAACACCTCACTGTCCACTGCTTGAGTCACTAATCAATAATCATGGATATCACCGATGCAACAGCAGCTTCTTGGTCTACAGATCTATTCGAGGTCCAGAAGGAATAGCCCATGTTAAGGCTATACACGTTATAGGTCCACTGTGACTATTTGAGCCCTCCAAAGTCCAAATAGCTACACTCAAACAATGTTGGGCTTAGTGACCCAAATGCGGTGCGGTTGAATCCGCGGTTTTCAATATTCAACCGCACCCAAACCGCTAAAACGTGCGGATTTGAGAATCCCATCCGTGTCCGGCCCATACATCTTGCGGTTTGGGTGAAATCCGCAATTTTGCGGACGGATACGGGTCAAATCCGCGGTTCCGGTTTTTATGCTCACCCCTACTTAGGATGTGCAGGGGACGGACGAATCCGGATTAGAGGTCTCATGCGTCCAATCCCTCAAAGTTGCGGATTTGAAAAATCCAACCGTGTCCATCCCAATCACTCCAGGATTTGACATCCGTGGATCAACGGGTGATACAGACCGGATGCAGATTAACCGTGGATTTAATGAAAGAAAAAGTAAAAAAATACTTCTGAAACCTAAAATCGTATGGACAAGATATCTTTAATAAAGTCACAAGAACAGTTGCAAAAAAGTCAGTGTTAGCTTCCCATATCAAATACGGAATTCTGGAGGCTATTTTATTTAGGCTGTGTTTGATAGTAAAGAAAAGAAACAATTCCATGGAATCAGATTCCTAGAAGAGGCAAGGAGAGACTTTCCACGGAATTCCATGGAATTAAGTTCAAAACATACTTTAGACCACGTTTGTTTTACAATTTCATGGAAACAGATTTTTGATCAAACAACGGAAAACATGTTATTTCCATGAAAAGATGACTAATTTCATGGAATTAACTCCTATCAAACATAGCCTTACATTCTGGTCCAGTTCCAAGTTTTTCTGCAAATCCTCGTAACCCCTTCTAGACCATGTGTAACGACAAAACCCAACCCTTGGGACAATTCATTCACCTTTGTTTATGATGTATTATTTAGTCAAGTCTCACTAACAAGCCTATTTATACAGCTTAGCTCAAAATTGTAACTTCAAACCAAGTCTACAAGTCACTGCAAACGCGAGCAGTGAACCAGGAAAGTTCCCATATGCACATGATAAGTATGTTATCGTCAACATTAACACTGCAAGCCAATTGCTATGAAATTCAGGCGCAGCAACTCCATGTTACCTGTAAATACACCAGCTCATACATATTTTCGTTAATATTTCTATTAATTTTCCTTATAGCTCTACGGTGCGGGTGAATCCGATGATTTCAAAGTCCAACCGCAATCAAACCGCTAAAAGTGCGGATTTGAAAATCCCACCGGTGTCCGGTCCATAGATCTTGCGGATTGAATTTCACCCGCAATTTTGCAGACGGATACGGATGAAATCTGCGGTTCCGGACTTTTTGCTCACCCCATATAACATCTTTCGTTGATACGTTCGCTTTTGATTTCGGGTATTAAGCTTTTCTTTGCTCTTCTCAGATGCTCGACATTACCAATGTTAACATCTTCCAAAACTTTGTAAACCACATTTTCTCAGGTACTGCCACAGGTGCAACTTCAGCGGAAGCATTAGTAATTCAGAAATCAGTTGAGTGGGCACTGGAGCAAAATATTCAGCATGTCAATCTCAGAACAGATTGCAAGGAAGTTGTCAATTTTTTAAACAAGTCAGCTAGCTGTGAGTGGAGGACGAAAACAATTCTGAAGGATGTGCTTTCTCTTTTAAAGTCAGTTAACTCCGTAGATATTAAGTATGTACATAGAGATTTCAATGGTGTGGCTGACAAACTCGCGAAATGGAGTCGTGCAAAGAAAGTTTTTTTTTTTTGTAGCCAATGATCCTCAACTTAATCATTTGAAATGTAAAGTTATGAAAAGTATTGTAGAGGGTGAAAACATCGTGTTGTATAACTTCTAAGTTCAATATATTTTCCTTTTATTAAAAAAAATAGATATACTGTAAAATTCACATCTTATAAGAAAAAATATGCAGAAAAGAACGTGAGTATGTAGTAGTTTTTGGAACATCTTAGCAGTTTTTTTTATCAGAAAAACATTTGAGTACGTAGTTGGTTGCACCTACATTAGAACAACTATGTTCTCATAAAATCTCTGACATGCTCTGATTTTATTAGCATTCTTCAATGCAATTTTCATCGGTATAAGTTGGTTACACCTGCAAAATGAAAAGATTAAAAATGTACTTTTAGGAGGGGAACTCGGACAATGCAATTATCAAGCTCTTTAATTTTATCGAGTACATATTCACATTTATTAAATAATATTAAATTAAGTCCTTCTGGTTATTCTTTAAGCATATAACCAACTTAGTTAGCCAAGCTAAAATGGCAGGACAGCATCCTTAAATACGAAGATACCAAACGTTGTGATGCTTATACCAATCCTCAAATATTTTTAATTAACAACAATAAATTTAATTTCAGTAAATTATATCTCTATGGATTATATCTTAATAGATCCGCAAGGTTTAACGCGCAAGTATTGCACTCCCTCTTCCATGCTATATAATAAATTTATTATTGCTGGTTCCTTTTTTCGCATTAAGTTTTTTGAGGTTTAACTTAATCTTTCTTATCATGATTATAGTTTTCAACACTATGCGCAATACCTGAAAAAGGTCTATCTATCTATGTATGCATATTTGAATCACATAGATGGATAAGAGAGTGGATATGGAAATAGTGAAGTATGCAAATGTTGACTAAGGTAGATGTTATCTGAAATATTTGTATGATATGTAAAGAAGTACCTCTAATCATCGAAATTAGAGTCCATATTACGAACAACATCATAAGATATTTTAAATATAATCGCATGTTTCTTTTTCGTAGATTACACGATTCTTCCTATGGATCCGGAACTCGACTTTTTCCTTTGGAGCCAGAGGCAGGAAAGACACACATATATTGCTTCCAAGTGTTGAAAAGTACATCGAATCTTTTGGTCTCACTATTAGCAATGTGATCACGCCCGAGCCTGTTTTTTTTTATATTGGCTCACTTTTTGAGTGTATAAGACAATTGCATATTGTTGCTTCGTTTTTATTGTGTTTGTCCTTGCTTCAACATCACGATACTATGATCTCAAATCACTTACAGAAACAAATAATATCTGCAAAAATAAAAAACAGAAAGTGATTTAATATTGACAGATTACGAGTAATGGATGCACAAGTTCTTTTCTTGATTATTCAACGATCTCATGATTTCACAAAAGTTACGCTCTGTACTTTTTTTTTGCAACTGGATAAAAGAGGAGATATTGTTTGATGAATTATTTCTCCTAAGATATAATTTTGATTCTTTTGTTCGTAAGTGGCTAAGATGAAAATTGTGTGCTTTTAACTTCTACTTTGCAACTGGCTAGGAAGGGAATGATTAATATTTGATACCAATATACTTGTAAATATGTTAAAATCCAAGAACAAACTTTTTTCCTTGAAAATATCACTCTTATTTCTCTTTTTGAGAATGACATCTAATGGGGGAGAGTTCAATTTTGAACTTGTGTTTAATTGTTATATCTTTGTGGGGAGTGCGGCTGTGGAATTTGAAGAGAGAACCATACCTAGAAAATCTCTACTTGGTGAAGATATTAAGTTGGTAAACTTAGTATAATATTTTTAAGAAGCTGGTATGTTATTTTTAGTCTTGATATCTTAGGCGTAGTTTCTGACAGAAAGTGGGAGAATTATTTAGAAGTCATTTACTAAGTGATAAGGATTTTCAGAGTAATGTCTAAGAGGAAGTGCATTACTTGCGCATTTAAGCATCAAATTAATAGACAAGTAAAGACTAAGGGTGGAACACAACGTAGTATTGCTTTAAAGTTTTGGTACAATGGACTTTAAAGTAAGTAAAAGTAACACGCATTGGCATAACAACTCGAGTATATGATTATTCATTCTAAACACTCTAATCAGAGTGGTCTCATAAGTTGTTATTTAGTTACAGATCTTCAATAACAATATGTTGAATGAACACATGTAGAACCGTAGAATAACTTGAAGAATGAATAACTCAACAGATGTTGAGAAACAAGAAATCGATAAACATTATGAGGATTGAACTAAAGATTTTTTATTTAAATTCTTATATGATTGATAATTTTGTCACCAAAACAGACAAAAAAAAGATTTTTAGGACATCGCTTAGTCAAACTCACAAGTTTTGGTATGTCAGTCTTATTGTCAACCTTAGATAAAAAATACTATATTGTGATTTATAGCCTACTAAAGTCAGTCTCAGATTAGGATTAAAGAACGTAGTTGAGTATCAAAATTCACCGAATAATCCTTAAAGATCGAAGACTGAAGGACAACAAAAACATATGCGAGAACTTCATCAATAAAGGTATGTGAAGAATGCATATCCTATTTACTCACTATTTATACCATTCTATCTACTAAGAAAACGTCGTATGGCTTTAGTATATTTGACAAACGGAAAAGAATAAGTTTTGAGTTCAAGCTTGTACTTAAAAATTTCGAAACATGAATTAAAACATTAGATGTTCATGGGATTATCGTTTTCGAGGTTGACGGAAATTTGTTGTTCAAAACACTATGACCGTGGAAAAAGATCCTTAAAACATCAAATGATACTAATATTCACAAATTGTTTTTCAGTTCACAAACGGGTATAAAACTTGATGTTCCTGAAGGCTCCAAATTTGCTCTTTGTTCCCAAACTGATTTTATAGTTCGTGAACAATGCACTTTATTGACCATGACCTCTAGTAACATGACATCACCATGACCTCTAGTAACAATGCACTTTGTTCACAAGCAGGGGACTTAATGTTGATGCTAGTTTTTAGCTTAGGGTTAAAATCGTAAAACTGTGCATCTGGCATGACGTCACCATGACCTCTAGCGCATTTATTGACCATTAGCACATTTATTGAATCAATCAGCATGCTTACGTAATAATTACGGGGGTACCTTTTTTTCTACATGGGTCATGTTCCACGGCAGAACCCTTTGCATTGACTTCGCCTGTGCCGAAACCCTAATTCTCATGCTACCGCGCCAAGGCACGCCAACCATGCCATCTGCACCATTGTGCCAATGGAAAACCATGCCAGTCACATCTCCGCGCCAAGGCATGCCAACTATGCCAGCCGCACCACTGTGCCAATGCCAAACCATGCCAGCCACATCTAACGCGCCAAGACATGCCAACCATGCCAGCCGCACCACTGTGCCAATGGAAAACCATGGCCTCCACATCTCCGCGCCAAGGAATCCCATCTGCACCACTGTGCCAACGACAAACCATGCCAGCCACATCTCCGCGCCAAGGCATGCCAACCATGCCAGTCGCACCATTGTGCCAATGGCAAACCATGCCAGCCACATCTTTGCGCCAAGGCATGCCAACCATGCCAGCCGCACCACTGTTCCAATTGCAAACCATGCCAGCCACATCTCCGCCCAAGGGCATGCCAACCATGCCAGCCGCACCACTGTGCCAATGGAAAACCATGCCAGCCACATCTCCGCGCCAAGGCATGCCAACCATGCCAGCCGCACCATGTGCCAACGGCATGCCAAACCCTTGGACCCACTGTTCCAAGCCAACCGCACCTTGCCATGTCCCTAGCCATGCTATCTGCATCATGTGCCAACGGCATGCCAATCCCTTGACCCCATCATGCTTACCGTACCTTGCCATGGTCCTAGCCATGCTAGCCGCACCATGCGCCAACGGCATGCCAAGCCCTTGGCCCCACCATGCCAAGCCAACCGCACCTTGACGTGGCCCTATCTATGCTAGCCACACCATGTGTCGGCGGCATGCCAATCCCTTGGCCCCACCATGCCAAGCCAAACCACTTTGCCTTCTCCCTAGCCATGATGGCCACACCATGCGCTCATGGCATTCCAAATCCGCGACCCACTATACCATGCCGACCTTCCCTATACGGATACTAAAACGGAGGCGTGCGACAATCAACAGTCGCCCTTCAATTCCAGGAGCAAATCCTAGTCGTCCAATGTTACCAGACAACACATGGTAACCTTTGACCCAAAACCCTAGTTTTGCAACGCCAAACCACCGCCAAGGCATGCCATGCCAATGACATGCCAACCTTGGTGCGCCACCATGTTTGCATTCCCTATGCGGCTACCAAAACGAAGGCGTGCGACAATCAACGGTCGCCCTTCAATTCCATGAGAAAATCCTAGATGTGCAAGGTTACCAGACAACGCATGGTAACCTTTGACCTAAAACCCTATTTTGGCCACTCCAAGGAATGCCATTCCAATGGCATGCCAACCTTGTGCCACCATGCTGGCCTTCCCTATGTTGGTACCAAAACGAAGGCGTGCGACAATCAACGGTCGCCCTTCAATCCCAGGAGCAAATCCTAGCCGTCCAAGGTTACCAGACAACGCATGGTAACCTTCGACCCAAAACCCTAGATTGGCCACGCGAAACTGCGCCAAGGCATGCCATGCCAATGGCATGCCAACCTTGTCGTGCCACCATGCTGGACTTCTCTATGCGGCTAACAAAACGAAGGCGTGCGACAATCAACGGTCGCCCTTCAATCCCATGAGCAAATCCTAGCCATCCAAGGTTACCAGACAACGCATGGTAACCTTCGACCCAAAACCCTAGTTTGGCCACGCCAAACCGCGCCAAGGCATGCCATGCCAATGGCATGCCAACCTCGCCACACCACCATGCTGGCCTTCCCTATGCGTCTACCCAAAACGAAAGCGTGCGACGATCAATGACTACCTTTCCTCTTAAGATACAAAATCTCGACCGTCAAAGGTCACCAAGCCAGCAAATCTCCCAAGCTCGACTTGCCAGGCGACAATAATATGCTACATGTTTTTCACGAAAACATTCGATACATCAACACATATCAAAAACTGGGGGATCCTCTATGGGTATTGGTTTGGCGGTTTACAACGTGCGGCTTACACTACGCCCGTGATAAGGAAGTGTCATAAGGATGAGGCGATTAGTAAATACAGGGAGTAATGGTGAAACGCCATCTTTTATGGAACATTAATTCCGTGTGTTAATGGTTACCACCTCCTCCCATACTCACCCATTTTTTCCATTCCTTAATGAGACCATAGTACGTTTCACTTCGACTTGTATAAATAGGTCTTACTTATTTCCACCGAAAAAAGTTCAGTCAAGGCAATACAACACTCAGAAAACATTTGATAGCTTTCCATCTATTAGCTTACTACCTTCTGATACAAGTCGTGAAACACCTACTCTTCCAGAATCAACTATTCTGGTCTCAACACTTTCTTCGCTTCCCTCCCCAAAACCAACCCATTCTCCTTCACTTTGTGACAGAAGCAAGTCTGGAACGACCATTTATTGGTTTAGGCCGAATTTGTACAGATTGATCTCTCGAATCTAAAGTACTCCCTTGCAGTACATTCTTTAGGGTTTAAACTCGTTTCTCACCCACACACCCAAAATCAGCAGCAATCGTTTTCACCCTCAATAATTGGCGACCACAGTGGAAGATTGATCTTTCGGTCACGATGTCAATTATTGATCCTCGATCTCATACCTCGATCCAGACGTCAAGACAGTAGAATCAAACGATCCGCTCAGGAAACGACGACTCAGCTACCAGGCGGCTCGATTGCCAGTCGTTACACGGCAAAGAACGACTGGGGACTTCGAGGGGTTTGAAGCGAACGGTCCGCCCAGGGATCGGCGGCACGACAAGGAATGACTGGGGACTTTCCACAGTCATGGCGACGTTTCCCACAAAAACTCGGTCTTACACACGAAAGATTCCTTTTCATCAGGAAAATCTGAAAAAACGAGTAAGTCTTACCTAGAAAAAATACATGGTTTTCTATTTCAAGTTTTCACAGGAATGATAAAACCGATAGTCATGTTACGTTTCATCCCATGTCATCTACCAACACACGGTTCCATGGTTTTCCTGGGATGTTTGCGTCGCTTGCAATCATAACCAAAACAATTCATTCCAAAAGAATAATCCAAAACCATCAAGGTAGCATTTGTCTATCAACCCAAAAAAAAAATAGAAAATCAAAACCATAAACTATGTGTTTCATTCGCCTTTCAAAAAAAACCTAAAATAAGAAGTTCAAAAGAGAGAAACGTGTTCAAGGAAAGTTTTCCAAGAATGGCTTGATCTTCTTGGCGAGAGCCTCCTTTGCGCTTTGAAGAGACGACCTCTTCAACTTTAGCTTCCTGGACAGCTTGCCGACTTCCACTTCCTGCTTCTTCACGATATCCGCAGAAGGGCCTTCGACTGTTTCGGCCATCAACTTTTCAACCTCAGAGAAATCTTTGAAAAACCAGGGAGCATTGAACTCGAACTTCATGCACATGTCACGATGGAACCTCCAGCTTGTGATTACATCCCCAGAAACAATATGACCAGTTACGTTGCAATGTCGTCAATCGATGACAAAGTTTCCTCCACACGCTTAACCAACGCGTACCGGCTAATAATTTTCTTGGTCGTGGCGATATGTCCGTAGGTTTCCCATATATTGGTATATAGCGCTGCATGTTTGGCTGGCACGCTAAATCCTCCGATCAACACATGATCCGGATGAGGAACCAGGTATGCAGGATTGCGCGACAACATCATCGACCGACAAAGGATTCCTAATGACAATTGCACCTGCGGCCACTGGGGTACTTTCCACTGTCTGGATCGCAACGATGCTTTCATCAACATCCGTTTCAAGATCACCTGGTGGGGCTACCACGGTTGGAGACAAAGTCGTATCTTCACCAGTCTCCGTTTCAAGGCCGTCTTCAGAAACGTTTTCCCCCTACGATATCACGGATTAGATATTTTCCAAAGAAAAAGGGAAGAGAAGAAAGAAGAAACAGTATGCGAGATACTTACTGATTCGCTTTTAGACCGACTAGAGGAAGATTCAACACTGTCAGAAGAACTACTCTCACTATCACTGGACTCCGAACTTTCTTCCTTCTCGGGTTCCCCATCGCCACTGACAGGTTCAGCATCGACACTCTTCGTCTCAAGAAACATTGTTTTCTGACTACTTGCAAGTTTGGTAAATGCATTCACACTGTTGAGACCCTGCGCAACGCAAAAATATAGACACTCAGAAAAGAAACAAGGATATGCACGAACCAACTAAAGTCAAGAGGAAAATCATACATACCTGCATATTGGACGAACTGAAAGTTGGTAGAGCCGTCGAAGCTGAATGGAAACCATCTGCACGACTTTTAGATATTCGCTCCTTCACTTGGGGACTATCTTCACTCGGGCTAACAGATTTTCTCTTGGACGAAGAAGGATCCCTCAGCAGTGGATGCACCTCTAAAACCGCGGGAGAAGGATTACCGCGACGGTTTTCTACCACATCATTCACGAATCCATGAAAAATGAGAAACTCATCCTGCCAAAATATGTTATACTTGGAGGTTGTTGATGGATTTCGTTCCGCTAGCAGGAAAGGAAGACTTTTACCCGACACAAGAGCATTAGCATTGAGAACATACGATAACGAGACTTCTGGAACAGTCGGCTGACGAACAAGTGGGACCCCTTGGTCAAAAACCATATGCCGAGCCGCCCTATCAATGTTGTAAGAGACTGCTTTGCAAGATCCTCTAAAGAAAGACGGCACGTGACCGGGCGTGCAGCTTCGCATGAACACCATCTCTCCAACACTCATCTCCTCTTTATCAGAAGACAAAGACATGCCCGGAGCAGGAGCAAAGGTACTGATCTGAGTTATGGATGCATGTATCGGAGCCCATGGACGAAAATTGATCGGTGCGAGTTATCAAGGAATCCAACCAGGTTCGAACCGGTCTTTGGGCACCTATTCGACTAGCGTAGTATCCTAGAGCCACCCAAAGACTCGAAAAGTACGGCCAACGGTTTTGGAGCATACCTTTCGAAGTTCTCCCATAGCCACGCTTGGAGAAAGGCGGCATGAACATACGAATCCACTTTCATGCATCCATTTGAAGCGCACATGTCCGCGACCAGCTGATCCAAGTGTGTGTACATAGAACCAAGAAACAAGCCCCCAATAGGGAGAACGACACCTTTCGCCGATTTTATGGAAAACTTGATGAGTTCCTGTCTCATATCCTTCTTACCCGAGCGGGCCGAGACGTCATCGAAAACATCCCTGGATAACCAAAGAGCTAAGAACGCCGCGACATGAAGCGTACTATTCTTCTGGTTCGGCTCCAACTCATTGGGAAACCACTGATACGCCCACCATCCATAGAAGCACCTCGTCTCATTTTCTTTCCGAACGAACCCTTTTGATTTTTCAACCAGAGCGGCGTGCATTTCTTCTTCATCTGCAGACAATTCGACATCGAGGTTTCCTATTACGCGAAGGTTCAACAACAAGGCCATGCTCTCTAAAGAGATAGTCATTTCTCCCCACCTGCATATAGTCGTGTGAGTGTCTGGACACCATCTGGAAATAAAAGCAACCAAGCCCGGAATGTCTTTCCTAATCCGAAGCACCATGGAAGCCGCGACAGCAACAATAATATGCGCCTTGGTCAAATTAGCTTTTACACACTCCTGGCTCATCATGAATCACATCCATTTCTCAAAGGGATGCAACGGAATCACATAGACTTTAAAGTCAATAGGAGAAACATGATACTCTTTCCTCTGAAGACAAAACCTTATCACACCTCCTGGCCGAACCGACCGGGACTCTCCTTCACTTTCCGGACCAGTCAGAAGAATCGACACATACTTGGGATGATTTTCCTAATCGTGGCGGACGTTGTGAAGAAATCATCATCTATATTTGGCTTGGAGTTTCCAACATCTTTCGGTACGATAGAACTTTTCTCGAGTGACATCTTAACGAAAGTTTTCTCACGCTAGTTCCACCTTCGAAATAACTACAATGGAACAGTACAAAAAAAAATATATATTACGGAAAGTACATGGAAATTTTATCACATAGAAGACCCATCCTGGACGCATGCCAATTTGTTTGAAAGTTATAATGCGCAAAGGCAAAGAAATGGGGACTGACAGACCCTGCATCACCATCTCATGCCAAAGACTGCACCCTGCAGCGAGAAATATGTGCCAGATCAAGGAGACGCGCCCCACCATGGGAATTATATGCACGACATACCAGGAAAAAGGGGAAACTCTAGAATCTATGTTTTCGCGGAATAACGGTTACTAACACATGCATGCCTACTTTACGCAGTAATTAAGGCGGCCAACATCACTACGATATCTACACCTAAATATTACTACAAATTCGTGCAAAGCATACCTACGGCTAGGATTCATACCGACTCAGGAAGGTAAAATTTCTACGAGGTCGTGAAATGTACGACTACAACTAGGGTTTGCACTAACACAAGAAAACAGGAAAAACAAGTTAAAGAGGAAGTGCTGAAAGACATAACCGGGATTCCCTCGTCCGCTTTACTATCACTACACGACCAGAATAAAGCAAAAATAAAGGTGTGAAAAAGGGGAGAGGCCGACCCCCTTTTATAAGCGTGATATTTGGGATTTTGAATAAGGAAATGACTTCTTATTCGAGTCAAGTAAGGAAAAGAGGCAATCGGGCCCGCGAAGACAAATCACCATGCTAAGACCGTCCTCCATGCTTTCCTCGCCCGCGCCATTGTCTTGGCCCTACCACGCCAAGCCGTCCGCCATGCTTGCCTATCCAAATCCGTCCGCTATGCTTGCATGGCCCGCTCCATTGCCTTGGCCCTAGCACGCCAAGTCCGCGCCATGCCTTACCACGCCAAGACGTCCGTGCCATTCCTTGTCGCGCTAAGCTGTCAACCAAGCCCGTCCCCACACTCGCGTCATACCAAGTCCAAGCTAGCGCAATG
Source organism: Papaver somniferum (assembly GCF_003573695.1). Taxonomy (NCBI): domain Eukaryota; kingdom Viridiplantae; phylum Streptophyta; class Magnoliopsida; order Ranunculales; family Papaveraceae; genus Papaver; species Papaver somniferum. Next base: position 4,160,472 of record NW_020632152.1, read on the forward strand.
CCTGCGACCCTCCTTCCGAATCGCGCCAACATCAACAACTCACTAAGCCAGCGTCATGATGTTCCCTAACCCGTCCAAGGTAATGCATGGCCAGACTAAGACAACAATTATTATCTCACCCATCCACGGTCTGCACCACCAGTACGATTTATGTAAGGCCTCCAATACGGGAAGCACGAACTCTCTTTATCTCTCTAAAAGGTTAGTTGAACTTTCCTGACCATCTTATCGTGACTTTATTATTTCGATTTCTGTCCTATCCTATCACCATCTTATGCTTACCTCGCAACAATGCTCCAACTCCGAGCTAAGCAGGGGACTTAATGTGGATGGTGGTTTTTAGCTTAGGGTTAAAATCGTAAAACTGTGCATCTGGCATGACGTCACCATGACCTCTAGCGCATTTATTGACCATTAGCGCATTTATTGAATCAATCAGCATGCTTACGTAATAATTATTGGGGTACCTTTTTCTACACGGGTCATGTTACACGGCAGAACCCTTTGCATTGACTTCGCCTATGCCGAAACCCTAATTCTCATGTTACCGGGCCAAGGCATGCCAACCATGCCAGCAGCACCACTATTCCAATGGCAAACCATGCCAGCCACATCTCCTCGCCAAGGCATGCCAACCATGCCAGCCGCACCACTGTGCCAATGGAAAACCATGTCAGCCACATCTACCGCGCAAAGACATGCCAACCATGCCAGTCGCACTACTGTGCCAATGGAAAACCATGCCAACCACATCTCCGCGCCAAGGCATGCCAACCATGCCAGCCGCACCACTGTGCCAATGGAAAACCATGCCAGCCACATCTACTGCGCTAAGACATGCCAACCATGCCAGTCGCACCACTGTGCCAGTGGAAAACCATGCCAGCCACATCTCCGCGCCAAGGAATGCAAACCATGCCAGCCGCACCACTGTGCCAATGGAAAACCATGCCAGCCACATCTCCGCGCCAAGGCATGACATCCGCACCACTGTGCCAATGGAAAACCATGCCACCCACTTATCCGCGCCAAGGCCTGCCAACCATGCCATTCGCACCACTGTGCCAATGGAAAACCATGCCAGCCACATCTACCTCGCCAAGACATGCCAATCATGCCAGCAGCACCACTGTGCCAATGGCAAACCATGCCAGCCACATCTCCGCACCAAGGCATTCCAACCATGCCAGTCGCACCACTATGCCAATGGCAAACCATGCCAGCCACATCTCTGCGCCAGGGCATGCCAACCATGCCAGCCGCACCACTGTGCCAATGGAAAACCATGCCAGCCAAATCTCCCCGCCAAGGCATTCCAACCATGCCAGCCGCACCACTGTGCCAATGGCAAACCATGTCAGCCACATCTCCGCGGGAAGGCATGCCAACCATGCCAACCACATCTCTACGCTAAGGCATTCCAACCATGCCAGCCACACCATGTGCCAACGACATTCCAAACCCTTGGCCCCACCGTGCCAAGCCAACCGCACCTTTCCATGGCCCTAGCCCTGCTAGCCGCACCATCTTCCAACGGCATGCCAAGACCTTGACCCCACCATGCCGACCGCACATTGCCATGGTCCTAGCCATGCTATCCGCACCATGCGCCAACGGCATGCCAAACCCTTGGACCCACCATTCCAAGCCAACCGCACCTTGTCGTGGCCCTAGCCATGCTAGCCGCACCATGTGCCAGCGGCATGCCAAGGCCTTGGCCCCACCATGCCAAGCCAAACGCACCTTGCCTTGGCCCTAGCTATGCTAGACACACCATGCGCTGATGGCATTCCAAATCCGCGACCCCACTATACCATGCCGGCCTTCCCTATACAGCTACCAAAACGGAGGCGTGCGACAATCAACAGTCTCCCTTCAATTCCGGGAGAAAATCCTAGATGTCCAAGGTTACCAGACACCGCATGGTAACCTTTGACCCAAAACCCTAGTTTGGCCACGCCAAACCACGCCAAGGCATGTCATGCCAATGGCATGCCAACCTTGTCGCGCCACCATGCTGGCCTTCCCTATGCGGCTACCAAAACGAAGGTGTGCGACAATCAACGGTCGCCCTTCAATTCCAGGAGCAAATCCTAACTGTCCAAGGTTACCATACAATGATAACCTTTGACCCAAAACCCTAGTTTGGCCACGCCAAACCGCGCCAAGGCATTCCATGCTAATGGCATGCCAACCTTGCCGTGCCACCATGCTGGCCTTCCCTATGCGGCTACCAAAACATAGGCGTGCGACAATTAACGGTCGCCCTTCAATCCCAGGAGCAAATCCTAGCCGTTCAAGGTTACCAGACAACGCATGGTAAACTTCGACCCAAAACCCTAGTTTGGCCATGCCAAACCGCGCCAAGGCATGCGATGCCAATGGCATGCCAACCTTGCTGTGCCACCATGTTGTTCTTCCCTATGCGGCTACCAAAACGAAGGCGTGCGACAATCAACGGTCGCCCTTCAATCCCAGAAGCAAATCCTAGCCGTCCAAGGTTACCAGACAACGCATGTTAACCTTCGACCCAAAATCCTAATTTGGCCACGCCAAACCGCGCCAAGGCATGCCATGCCAATAACATGCCAGCCTTGTCGTGCCACCGTGCTGGCCAGTGACGGAAGTGGGGGTGGCTTACCCAGGCTGCAACCCCCCTAACATCAGTAGAAGCTTGTTTACGCCGTTGTGATTGTTGAGAAAAAATGAAAAATCCCAGGTACAAAATTGGATAGCCCATTACTACACAGAAAGAAACCAAATCTGACGATGTATCTCGAGGAGATCTAACGACATATAGGAAATTTGAGATGTATCTCGAGGAGATCTAACGCCTTATAGTATATGTATAGGTGTATGATTATTACAGCAAACATGACATGAGAGTGGAGTCGGTGGACTGAGGATACTATACTCAAATTACAGCCGTTTATACTTTCACGTTTCTTAGGTTACACATTTGTCCCATTTCAGATTCAATTATGTGCTATATGTGAGATACATTTGTTTAACTAAAATTTATATAAATGTATTCGTTCATAGAACCATTTTCATTATTTTCATGTAATTTTTTTTTTTGATAAAAAATCAACTCTTCATTAATAATCCAATGTTAAGTTTATAAAGAGTTTCAAGACATCAAGATAGAGTGATAAAGAAATACCATACAATACTAGTACACGACGAAGTATTCTAGCAAGAAAAGAGAAAGAACACCGGAAAATGACTAGAAAAGTGTATGTATGAATCGATTGAATCGGAGGAGAAATGGATTTCGGATCACAAGTCCGCCATTTTTGTTGATTTTCTTCTTCTTGAGAAAGAGATGCTCCAAAATAGGAGTGATTTGCTTTGAGTCTTGAAATTTTCGATGAAGATTCCAGCCGCCGGATAACATCACCGATGATCTTGAACCCTATGAACATTAACAAAGAACGACCATGAAAGTCGATTGAAGATGCTATGAAAGCATATAAATAACCACCATCAAGATGGAGACAACTTGCCGCCAGCAAGGGGGAATAAATCCCAAAACTTAACCCTAAAAAACATCAAATACCTAGCTAATCTATGAAAATACTTGCTTAAACTAAAAGGAAAAGATGGGTACTGCTCAGATCCACTCCAAAAGGAGCAGATCTGAGCAGTTGGAGGTTGCCGGTGTTAGGTTTTACTCGCCGGAAGGAAATCGTCTAGGAGAGAGGAGGTGAAGAAGAGAGAGAGCAGATGGTACTATACAAGGGTACAACTGCAAGGCTAGTTATTTTTAGATTTTCAACTACATTTTCAGATTTTCATGTAATTGAAAATCCGAAAACGTAGTATAATTATGGATGCAAATACAGACAATTTCAACACTTATGATGTTTATATGTTCATACATAAAATATTTTAAATCTAAAAATTATTTTAATTTTTTTGCAATTCGAAAAATAATTAATAAAATTAAAAAAAAAATTGAGCAGCCTTCGACCGTCTAGTGAAAATAAGATTATGATTTTCCATATACAAACTTTTCCTCCAAAATTTAAAGTTTAGTCTTTGTCTCACTTGACTTCCCCTATAATATAATATATAAAAGAATTCCTCACGTCTACTTAACAAGTTATCCTTGGTCCAAAATAGGACACTGCACCACTTAACTAGATGTATCATTGTTGCACCCGTTAATTTTTGCTTTTCTTCCTCGGAAAATTAAGTGTATCGACAAAGATTACATAGTGTAAGCGCAAAGCAACATTCCAGAAAGACAAAAAGAGCCGCGTGATAGCAGAAATCGCAACCATTTCTGAGCATTTTGCTTTGGAAACAACTCTCTAACTGAAACTCGATATGCAGAAAAGAAATAATAGCTTGTCGCATCACGTATTATAACACCATCTGTCAATATTGCAATTGAAAAAGTAGAATAGAGTATTGGCTAAAAAAAAAAATTATCCCATCCAGACACAAAATCCTGGTTCCTTCGCTGATGCTGGCCTTCCCTATGCGGCTACCAAAACGAAGGCGTGCGACAATTAACGGTCGTCCTTCAATCCCATGAGCAAATCCTAGTCGTCCAAGGTTACCAGACAACGCATGGTAAACTTCGACCCAAAATCCTAGTTTGGCCACGCCAAACCGCGCCAATGGCATGCCAACCTTGCCGCGCCATCATGCTAGCCTTCCCTATGCGGCTACCAAAAACGAAAGTGTGTGACGATCAACGACTACCTTTCCTCTTAAGATGCAAAATATCGACCGTCAAAGGTCACCAAGCCAGCAAGTCTCCCAAGATCGACTTGCCCGGCGACAACAATATGCTACATGTTTTCCATGAAAACATTCGAGACATCAACACATATCACAATCCTCTTTGGGTATTGGTTTGGCGGTTTACAACGTGCGGGTTACACTACGCCTGTCATAAGGAAGTGTCATAAGGATGAGGCGGTTAGTAAATACAGGGAGTAATGCTGAAACGCTCTCTTTTATGGAACATCAATTCCATGCGTTAACGGTTACCACCTCCATCCATTTACTCACCCATTTTTTCCGTTCCTTAATGAGGCCAGAGTACGTTTCACTTCGACTTGTATAAATAGTTCTTACCTATTTCCACCGAACAACAAGTTCAGTCAAGGCAATACAACACTCAGAAAACATTTGCTAGTTTTCCATCTGTTAGCTTACTACCTTCTGATACAAGTCGTGAAACACCTACTCTTCCAGAGTCAACTATTATGGTCTCAACACTTTCTTCGCTTCCCTCCACAAAACCAACCCATTCTCCTTCACTTTGTGACCGAAGCAAGTCTGCAACGGTCATTTCTTGGTTTAGACTGGATTGTACAGATTGATCTCTCGAATCTAAAGTACTCCCTTGCGTTGTTTAGGGTTTAAACTCGTTTCTCACACACACACCCAAAATTACCAAAATCAACAGAAATCATTTTCACACTCAAACACCTGTACAAGTTAATGGATGGGGATATGAACTAGTCACTATCTTTCAATGGTAGAAATTATTTCATTAAGGTTACACATGACACCGTTTTGTCAATGAAATACCTTGAAAATGTAGAGAATTCAATGTTTTGTTGTTGTAGACGACAAGACTTTAACATTCACATATCCCCCAATGGACAACCTCGAATCTCAACTGGTGTTTTACATGAGGTTTTAGAAGTTGTTGGAATTGATTTTATAAGGTTTGTTTTGATTTCCAAAATTAAATCGGTCAATTATTTTAGTTTTTAACTTTAGTGAATGAAATCAAATTAACTCATATATCAATAGGAAAATCTTGGAAATTCGCCTTTTCTCTCAAGGGATGTAGCGGCAGATAAGCAACATAATCTCTATCCTCTCTTGGCACTGGCGGAGTATATATCCCAAAATGAATGTTACCATTAGGGAGGTAGCTTGCCGAAGTTTTTCTCTTCTAATTAATTCATAGGTAGATTTTTTTTTAAATTGTGTTATTAAATTGATATTGTAATTTGTATTTTACAGAAAGCTACAGTTAATGCTGAGCTCCATAAACAACGCTCTTGATATGCCCAATGAGGAGTTGATATTAAGATCTTCTGACGTTACTCAGGTGTTGTTACCCAACGAGGAGTATGTGGGAATTGTCATCATAATCTTAAAAAATATTTTTAGTAATGTTTCTTAGGCGTATAGATATCAAATTTCAAAACATACCGAGTTCTTTCCTTGAAAAACAAAACGAAAAAAAACACACCAAGTAGTTAGAGATTCCATGAAAGCATCTATGTAGCTAAGATTATCAAAGTAATTTTGCTCATCAACTTTTAAACTAATTTCAGCTTTTATTAACAAACTTAAAACTATGTAAATCATTTTTCATTTATAGATTGATTACTTTTTTGGTGCAAAGCCTACCTTTTTTCAGAATTAAGTAATATGTGCATTATTTGCACTAGTTTGAAACCCTAATTTATTGCTTTCTTGTTAGTTTTCATTTCATTATGCACTTGTTTTGTTTGTTCTTTAGGTTTAGGTATTTTGAGGTATTTTAACCAAAATTAAGTAGTACTCGTTCAAATCTAGAATTTCTTCTCATCATCTAAAACAGAGCGAAAATATGAAGCCTACGACGAAAGAATGAGGTCATTTCGATGTTGTACGAAGGAGTTAAGATTTTTTTGAAGCAAGTTAAAGTTGTGAAAGTTGTAAAGAGCACAAATTGATAAAGTACGGCCTTATTTCCACCTCCAGCCAATGCAAATTTAAGATTAAAGGGGGCTTAAAAATATTATGTCATACAAAAGAACCAGACTAATTTCCTACATCGACTTAACAACAGTTTTGAATTTACTACCGTTACAAACTTAAAGTTTTGGTTCAGGGGTGGCTTAAGCCAGGGGAAATCCAACTTTAGTTCCGCTCCTATTTTAAATGATAGAACTAAGATTTGAATCGTGTGAAAAAATTACTACTGACATTGTTTCTGTCTTATATGAAATGGTAACAACAACAGTGTAAAATTTACTACCTATGTAAGTTTTTGGTTTGGGGGCGACTTAAGCCAGGGAAGTTCAGCTTCAATTTCGCCTCAGCCAGTGGTGAATATTTGAAAATTGGAGGGACTTGAACAAATCACGATTTATTAAAAAGGATATCAAATCTCTAAGGGGATACCAATTCCGAAATTCAACTATCAGGATTGCTTTATTTTATATGGAATGGTATCCCCGCAGAGATTAGGTATCCCCTTTATAAATCATGGAAAAAATCATGTCATTCAAAAGAGCCAAAATAATTTCTTGTGGGCATGACAACAATTTTACATGCTACCACTATATGAAAAAGTTTTGGTCATAAGTTTATTGTGAAAGGTAGAATGTGAAACTTATAAAACTATGGATCATACTATAATATTCACATCAAATATTGAATCATCTTAAGATTAGAAGCAAAATCAAGGGGGAAATAATAGACAAACGCTACTACTACGACTAGACGTAAGTACGATTCTTCCTTCATTGAACTCGGTTTTATTACTTATCAACTTCTCTTGACACCATCTGATTTGGGAAGTCGAAATCAAAGACATATTGAGTACCCTTGATACAAGTTTCAACTCTATGGCACAAAACAAAATATCCCTCATTGTTTCTGATTCTTCAACTACTTTTTCCTGTTGTTGTTGTTGATGATGATAATTTCTATTCAACCAACATTTCTTCTTCCCCTCTAGGCCTTTCAACAACAATTGCTTCTACAAAATTTACCACTACATGGTTAGTTCTACAGATATAACAAAATATTAATGACGCCAAACCAAACGTCCACGACGAGCAAAGCTTAACAAGATTGATTAGGGTTACCTGTTGGAGTTGTTTTGTTAGGTCAGCAACTACTTGCAAATTTATAGGGTCTTCTACTACTTGTGGGTAAGTCCACAATGAACTTCTAAATTTCCACCAAGATTTTTTATCTTCTGTATTAATAAAGATGTGAAAAGCCCTGATGGAATTTTCTATAGCTGCTAATACATCTCTGGCTCTCATGCTCTCCCCTTTTAACCCTTCATTTTCTTCTTCAAAATAGCCTAATTGCACAACACCCACGATTGATAAGCAAAAAAAAAATCGGAGTACGAAATGGTAAAATATTATTTTAGAGCATGTTCGGTAACTAGAAACATTAATAACTGTTATCTATTTTCTTCACAAAAAAATCCTTAAAAGTACTATGTTTGTTACTTTTAAAAATCATCTTAAAATTAGGTTTCTGAATTGGCTTTTGATTTTTTAAATGTAACTAAATCGAAATATTTTTTTCTATGTGGTATATATCCAAAACAATTTTAATATTATCTTCGTTAGAAATGAAAACAACACAGAAAAATGAATGTACCTGAGACTTTTGGAACTTGAAGAAGACTTTTTAAAGAAAATCTTCCTTCGACGTAATTCCAATATCTCTTACTTTCATCTCTTTCGCTTTCAATGAATCTCTCCAACAACACTTGAAAATTTTGAAAATTTCCGGCCACATTGTCATAGAAAAAACCATTTTTAGAGCAAAGTGCTTCTACTTTTCTGTACTGGTGATTTAAGGCTTCCCAACACAGACATGTTTGTCCTACATAAACTTTTTCAATATCACTTTCCAAGCTTCTCGTAAGCTTTCTTTTATTTATTTTGCTCATAAATGGAGACGCCATATCCGTTGGCTCTATATACTCAAATGGACTGCTAAGACTTCCCAAATGCTTGTTGAAGATTGAATCTACATATGAACAAGTTAAAGGTTAGTAACTCTCCGACAATATTGGGTAAAGTCGTTTGGTGGCAAGAATGCCAAGATATGTACAATGGTCACTTTGTTAACAATTGACCGGTCAAATAGATGGTCAAGCAACCTAAATGCATCACAAATTCACCACCCAAAATAAAATTATGAAAAGAGTTGTGTTAGCGTATACTCACTTATAGCGCATGTTCTTTCTTGATTGAGTAGATCAAACCACCTCATCCTCTCGAGGTATTTCGTGTAGAATGGATCAATTTCTTCTTCTTGTTTCACAATTTCGAGTTTGTTTTCCTCAATATGATCAAATGATGATTCCAAACTACATGAAAGTGGTAAAGTTTCGTCTTCGATATCCAAATCCATTTTGACATCAACTGTATGAGAGAATGATTGTTGCAAAAAATTATCGCCAAGATTCTGACAAACTAATTTTGTTTCCTTCACAAACGTATTTGCAGGCACCTCCAATATTTCTTGCAAAAGCTCGTTTGGATGAACAACTATAACCTGCTTGGCAAAGTCAGTACTACCTCTTTGAAACTTTATTATACTTTTGGACGACGATTCATCAAAGATTTGTTGAAATGCATCAAAATATTCGGTGACTTCGATTTCTAAAGCGTCTTGCAAAACATCAGAATTATTTGATTTTGCAAATGAAATGAAACGAATGGAATACATTTTAAAATTTTGTAATATCCATACACTAAAAATCCAAAGAATACTAAGAGGTTGTGAGATAATGAATGATAACCATATTCCTGCTACTTTGAACCATAGAAAAAATTGGCAAAATATGAGAAAAAACGGATTGACATAGAAACTCAAACAATACCATTTCTCGAATCCGTCGCGAATAAGAACTTTTTCAGTGATATACCAACAAGAACCAAGCAAAGTCATCAACGAAAATTCGCAAACTCTATTACTACTACAGCTACTGCTGATCTCTCATGCTCACATTTATAAGTTTCTTGATTCATCAAGAAAATGAGTCTTGACTTTAAAGAACTGTCTAGGTTTGCTTGAATCAATCTCCAAAGTGTAGTAGGAAATGACTTGGAAATTGATCGAATCTCTCTTGAAGATTATCCTTAAGGATATAATATGAATAATTCAAACTTTTCCATAGAAAGATGACAAAACATATACTATAGTTTTGAATATTCACATGAGTAGTTGGTGCATGCATGTCTTGACTTGATAACTTGTAGGCTTTTGTTTAATTAGTTGAGATAATAAAATTTAACTCAATTTGTTGTGCATGGCCAAAGGGATCGATAAGAACAAAATTTGTCATTTTGGGTTCAAACCAACATTACCAAATGCATCATTCTTGGGCCATATTGAGAAGAAAAAATGTAAACTTTGACCTTGTAATTTTCCACACCATGTCCTTGTTGAGTAAGGAAGAAGCTGTTGAGATATGTAATGGCTTACTTCAGCTTCATATTAGGGTCATTCATCATTGTGGATAAGCCTCCACGACTACACGAGACAATGTCTTTGTCTTCTGTATTTAACCAACTATACATTTTTATTTTCTTTTTCTTTTCTGAAAAAGAGGCAAACTTGGTATATTGATCAAGTATTTATCACGTAACATTTGAGGGATACTTGGTATGTGAATTGCAAATTTAATCCATCGGATAAGTTTTACCGTAGATTCAAATCCTTTAACACAAATAAAAAATAGCCAAACTAGTCTGTTCTTGAGTTTTCTCAGGGAAAGAAAAAGAGGTCGTTTTTCTTATTTGGAGCTTTTGTTTTTTCAAAATATAAAACTAAATCCGTCGGAATGCAGAATCGACTCAACTAAAAGCTCTAAATCGGTTCTATTTTGAGTCGACTCAACTAACTAGCGGTTAAGATATTTGAGTTCTGAATTGCACCATACTTAACAAACGACTTTCTTTTTCACAAGTAAAAATCCACCAAAAATCTAACAACGCTAGCGTTGGTTTATTTTATCCCAGTTTCCAACGCCAAAATGCCAAAACGCAGCCTAACATCCGATTTCTGAAGCATAATTCACTCTTTCACTGAATTTCGAGACATAGGCTGGCTGCAATATAAATTCATTGTGTTCACCAAAAAAACATAAATCCATTAATCACGGGGAAAATTACGTACTAGAAATCAATTTGTATTGTCTCAATTGGCCATGAAGGCCTAATTCTCATCGCAAGAAAAACGCAATTGTGTATTTTGGCATTTGTATATTTAGATTTTAGAAAAAAAAAAATCATTCGTTGTTTTCTTTTTCTTTTTTCGTTGTCCTAAGACCAAACAACTAACTAACCACTCTCATTTCTCTCACCACAGCTCTACCAGCCATGTCAGCACTAAGCAAATGTCCAATATCATCAGGGGATGTGAGAACCACACACCTTCCAAAACATTTGCAGCACCTCCCTTCGCTGAATAGTCTGCCACGGAATTGGACTTTCTATATCTTTGTTTAAACGAAATAACATCAAATACATTTTCAAGCCCTTAACATCTTCCACAAGAGCTCACGGATTCCAATAAGGAACATGAACTTCCTTTTTGCATAGTTGAATAGCATATGTAGAGTCGCTTTCTACCTCTAACTTCTTGATGCCTAGATCTTTAGCCACAACCAACCATCCCTGATAGCCCAACCTCTGTCATGTTATCGTCATTCTTGAAGATATGTCTAGCATAACAAGCATAAAATCCTCCTTGGGACCAGGTAATCTCGATTTGTATTAGTAAAGTTATCTTCCATGACTCTGTGGGTACCACATACCCACGTCAAATTGTAACCCAATCTTCTATCAATAAAATGCATGCTTCAATAATAATAATAATAATAATAATAATAATAAAAATAAAATCCTCCTTGATCTCCTCTAAGAACCCCGCTGATACCAGCCAAACCCAGGTGGTTAGAAGCACCATCACTGTTGAGTTTAACATAATCTTCTGCCGAAAAGACCCAAAAACTGGAACCTCCACAATTCTGTGTTGATTAGGTTACAACTGCCCAGAAACATTCAGAAGCTCTCTTGCCTCCTTGCTCTTGCTAGCACCTTCAATGGATGAAACACCATCCATTTGAAGATACTATCATTCATCCCATTCGTTATTTCATAATCTTTCGAAAATTATTAGTTTCTTTTCCGGTGTAAAAATAAGCATCAGTAACTCTCTGGCCATTTATTACTTTTCTAAGCAGTATATTCAAGTCCCTAGTGTCAAGTGCAACCTTGACCCATTGAATCTTAGTGATACTTTTCGATACTCTAATAATGGGATGTATTTTGGTTTCGATAGAAAGCAAATATAATGTGATTTTAGATGTTCTTTTTTGTGAAGACATATATCTTGCATAAACACTGGGATATTTGAATAAAAAATTTGTTGAGTTTGATCTTAGAATATTTGCAAGACTTTCCACCAAATGAATTCCACATATGATCCTAATTAATGAACTTAAGGGATAATGCCTAATCATATACCGTTAATAAATTAGTGTAATAAGTACGAACAAATGTGTGTATTCGAGCAAAAGAATACGCAGCTGCGCGAAATGTGCATTAAATACGTGTATTATGTATAATTCAAACATAATCAACGTATTTTATTGATATAAATATTCAAATTTTCAAAGTAGGTCGATACTAGCAGTATCAAAATTTTCAAATGTGCATTAAACGAAAATGCCGTTGGGATTGTTACAAGATTTTTAGCACAAACTGAATTCATACACCTTTCTACTTCATTTCGACTTCCGCCCATGCAAACTGAGACCGCACAACCAAGCTTGCAGTAATCATGAGCAGAAATTACCTTATGACCACACTTTTTTAGGCAGATAGATGGGCAAGCCTCCGTCCCTACACCCCTTTTTGCAACTGTACATTGGACGACACATTCGTTATAGCAGTCCTTTCTACATGCATTCCGAACACAAGTATCGCCATCATGAAAGCAATCTTCATATGGTTCCCCTCCATTTTAATCGACGGTTGAAAGCCTGATATTAACTCGCTCTTATTCTTGGTTTTCTCAAAATTTTGATGTAAACTATTCCCCTTTTGAGACAAATTTATAGGATTCACCCCAGCACATAGCATTAAATTTATAAAAAAATATATTTATTAGGCAAATCATCTTGTTTTTTAATAGCATATCTTAAAGATTACGGTACGTATAACATTAATATGGAAATTAATTAATTAAGATATTGAAATAATTAACTAAAATACATTGCAATTAAATGATCATGTTGTTTGGTAACACTAAAACCTCCATGTATAAATAACAATCTATATATTAATAGAAAAATATTACGCAACTTGGGACAGTTATATATACAGGATTTTGCCAATCATTGACATTGAAAATGATAAACAAAAATAAAAAAAATCTGAGAGATGATCTGAGGGGCTAAGCCCCTTTGCCGAGGTGATGCAGGAAACCATTGTTCCAACAAAAATGGTATATTTCTATTTTAATTAATTTTTACATCTTTTATGATTATTTGCATTGAACTAATATTGAATAGTTTATTTTCAGTGAATGATTACGATTTATTTTGATGGATCATGCTTATGTTAAGATTTTTAATGTTCCATGCTCGATATTTCAAAAATCTACTATAGAGACAACATATTAGAATCACTTTGAATGTAATGAATTACATGAATATTGATTAGATTGAATCACTTAATTGATTAGTGGTGGAATCTTAAGCCTCAGTGCGTTTTATAATCTTGATACCATGTTTTGAGTTTAATTTGAGTCTAAAGATCATCCTTCACAAGTCTGAGGAACGAATCACTTATTTCCCACTTTCAAAACTACATCAGCTACTTTAAGCACCCTTGTAACTTTCTCATGGTTAGTTGGTTACTACTTCTGGTAGTAGCTCTGATTTTTCCCTTTTACAGTATGAATCCCTTTTTTGAGAAAGTTAGAAAGAAAGAAATGCTATTAAAAGAAATCAGATGCAAGTAAGCAGAGTTATTCGAGGAAAAAAAAAGAAATTGCTGAGTTTTGAAAATTGATATCAACATTCGTTGTTAGATATGGAGGGAGATATACACTGGGTTGGGTCTTGTTGTGGCCAAACTGTTGGGATTTACACCACAACCCTTTTGATCTTTAGGGAAAACGAAGAATAACCAAAACACCAAGACATACGATAAACACTTAATCAATCAAACAAGACACATATTTACGTGGTGAAAAGATGAGGGTACCCAAATATACCTCAAACTAAAACTTTTCCACCTATAAGTCCTTTCTCCGAAAGTGATTGTCTATGGATACGAGATCGAGACAATACAACAACGAAGTATGTTTACTTGATAAAAGGTTCGGACTTAACCAAACACAATAGGACTACTTATCAAGTAAATAAGAATTAATTACTTTAAAATATAATAACAACAATTATAATTGTGGAAAATAAAAGTAAATGACACATCAAGATTTTGTTAACGAGGAAATCGCAAATGCAGAAAAACCCCGGGTCCTTATCCAGAATTGAATACTCTCGGGATTAAGCCGATATACAAAATCAAACCAACTTCGTATAGTTGAGACCAATCAACTAAAACCATAGTTCACCTAGTTCCGTCTGTATTCCCACGCCTCCGACCTATAATAAGTCACGTACTTGGAACAATTCCTTTGGTTCGTATTCCAAACAGTAAAGGCACAAAAAATCTGTTTGGTATCAACTCTTTTCAACCAAGTGATGTGAGTTCGACAAAAGGCTCTTCTGTTTATCTCAATAAACTCATTTGTCAGGTTCTTAGATCTATCTTATTATCAACTACCAAAGAAATTGTTAAAATTTTGCAATCAATACTTTTAATCACAAAGAATTGTATTGATGCCGATCTACACAACTAATCAATCTAATCTACCATAAGGATAAAGCGATTATAGTTGGATCCTCTTTTACCGAAACAAGTATTGTGCACACCAAAGATTATGAACCCAAATCAGAAATCTTCAAAGTCTACTTTGTCTTCAAAAACCACCTGCACACAATCAACTTGAATCTCTTGTGATCAATCACGCACAGAACGGAGTCTGTTAACAATGGATTATCACAAGACGTCTCTAGATCTACAAACAGTCTAAAGATCCCCGTCGAAACTTCGATCTAGTTTGAGTGAATCTTATATCATAGGAGAAGATTTTTAAGCATAAACAAACTAGGTGCAATCAAAGTTCAACCACCGTTAGTCAATCAAATCAATCGAAAACAAAAGATAAACCGCAATTACCTAGTTTCCCACCAACGGTACTAACAGAGCTTCTCAATCCCAAAGAAGTCGTTAAACTGAGAGGCCATAAGAGATTTCGCCTAATTAGGTTACTCTCCTCTCCGAATAGGCGGATTCACTAGTAGAAGCATAACTGAGATAGTTTTGTTTTCTCTGAGGATTAGTTTGCTCGAAATGCAAACTTTGATATTTATAGACCAACGACGTTTGGACACCAAAGAATTTCCAAAACCGAAAATATTCTCAAGATATGCAATAAATTCCAGATTCGGTTTCTATAATTCCTGGAAATGCTTTGTTTAAATAATGACCGAAAATCTCTTAGAAAATCTCCAACTAGCAAATGCACATTACTAATTTTCATTTTCCAAAAATAAAATTAAAAACCTTAAATAAAATATTCTCAATTTATTTTATTCGATCCAGGATTTTCTTCCTTTAGTTATTAAGGAATATCTTTGAACAATTAAAGATAAGCATTACTGCACAGGTTCAATGTATATCAACATCTTTACTTTGTAAGTCCTCTTTCATACTTACAATCTTGAAACCAATCTTCCACACTTCAAAACAAGTTTAGAATTGGTTCATCTGACTTTCAAGAACTACGTGATTGATCAAGAACACTCAATCACCAAACATGGGTTTCACGGTTCTACCAAAACAAGTTTCGGTTCTACCTCCATGTGAGTACTTTGCATAGTCACGCTAGTTAACGAAATTCGGTTGACTAGGTACTAGGATCGGTTCCCCGCATATATATGGTATCTAACTTGTACTTGTTGCACATGTCCATAGGATCGGTTCCCCTTTGCCTAAAAACGTGTTGCACATGTCCATAGGATCGGTTCTCCTTTCTGCTAAAAACTTGTTGCACCTCATACAAGGATCGATTCCCCTTTGTGATAGGTTGTACCTCTTATTAGGATCGGTTCCCCTTTAGCCAGAGTCGGTCATACCAATAACACTAAATCGATCATACCATCTCAGGAGATTAATTAAGATCGGTTTCACTAATAAAAGTCATACCAATACAAAAGTCAGGCCTTTTTGAATAGTTTTACCAAGAACATAAACAAGTCATGAGCGGTTATAATAATCACACATATTGGTAGTTCAAAAGATATGCAATGAATAACAATACCAATATTGCCTGATGATTTCTCTTTCGATTCACAAAACAAGTTCATGAATTTACTTCCTTAAAACAAATGTAAATTGTTTCATAGGATGAAATCTTCACCTTATACCCATACATAATCACAATAGCATTCAAACGATTATGTCGATGTCTTATCTACAAATTTTAATGGTTAAGCAATAAAACTCGTATTGTATTCTTTAATACTATGTATAACTAGAGTATAATCATTCATGCTTCGCAGTTTTTTTCAATATGCACGTCTTAAAAGATAAGTTAGGGAATGAAACAGTTCAAGTCAAATATCACTAACCTCAAGAGGAAGGATGATGTTTTCGTTATAGCTCCTTACTTCGTCAAGTCTTCGCAATACTTGTAATGTCTCATATCCTAATACTTCCAATCTAACCTATACGAAGTTGACTCTAGTACGTAATCAAGCGACTCTTTAAATGAGATTTGGCTCACTAAAAAATGACAACCAAACTTGACATACCAACGCTTGGTGGATTCAACCGAGCTATGCTCTAACAATCTCCCCCTTTGTCAATTTTAGTGACAAAACTCTTACATCATATGGATATACAAATTACAAGAATTCATTACACATACGCTTGATTCCCGAATTCAACAACACAATAACCTGTATACATTCAATCCATAAATGTTGTTGTTGACATTATCATAACAAAGCTAATACTCCCCCTAGAGGTAAGATAGGTAGATTTTATCAATCTGCACGTCTTTGTTATTCCTTGTAGTCCATATAACTATAAGCATCATATGATATGCTACTCCCCTAGTCTAGCTTTTACTCTTTCGTTAGATAAACGTTTAAGCACCAATTTCCTTTCCCTTATTTATACCAATCAATATAAATCAATACCAGTATCACTTGTTTACTACATATATTTCTCTCCATTTTTGTCACAAAATGACAAAAAAACGAAAAAAAATAAAGGAAAAACCGAAAGGATCTTACAAATCTCAATAGACTTGAACCTATAGAGTTAAGCACGAGGGTTCCACACACCGTTTTTGGTAACCAATATCAAAACCGAAACTAAAAAGTAATTTTATTTTGATATGTTACCAAGAAAAAATTGCCCGAAGCAATTTTCCCTAATAGTTTAGCAAACCAAAAATCGGCTGAGCACCTTAGTTCCGTTGATACACCGATTGTATAAATACAATCGCTTGTTCAATAAGACCAAAATAAAGATAACTCTATTTTTCTCATCAGGTTCTAATTATCCATATAACTTAGACCTTTAAATTTTAAACAAGAAAACTACTAGGTTAGTTAACTAGCATTTCTTGTTAAGGCATTTATATTAGAACAACTGTTGCCGTCACTATCTAACAACTTTGTCTTTTTGTTTGACTTCCATCTTTCCACTACGTAGTCTGTTCTCCTCTTATTTTGTAAGAAAACGATAAAGTCATCTTCTGTTTTTGAAAGAAAATTACAAAATATTATTGAACACATTTTTGTGGACACCGGTAATGAGAAGCCACCGGAAAAAAAGGTTAGATGGTACGAGGCTCCTCGGAAAGAATATAAGATAAAATACATTGGGGGATAGCTTTGGAAGATAACCACTCACTGGTGCACATTTTTATTTTTCAAATAAATAAATAAATTTGTACAGTACCTGCTGCTTTGGTGAGAAGGATTAGGCTTTATCTCTTTCCATAGAGCATTGGTCAAATGCGGTTTTTTCAACTTGACTAAAGTGAAGACATAGTTTTCTGTTTTTTTATACCTGAATTTTCATTAAATTCATGTGAATTCTCTTTAATTCTTGGTTTGCTTCAATCATCGGTGGTTATTTTATACATCATCGATTTTCTAACATGTCTGAAAGTATGAATTCTATTTCGGAAACCACAAAAAATAAATCATATATGAATAATTCAGATCGAGAAATTTTATTTCTTCAGTTGATATTTTTGATTTACCTAAATGTGGTAATCATGGAGATGTTGTTACAATAAATATTTTCTATGATTTGATTGATGATAGTATTTAGGTAATGAAATTTAGTCTAATTGGTCATGTAGGTTTAGAGAAGATCCAAATTGAAGATGTTGAAATGCATTTTAGAAATAAATGGGATATGACAGGAAATTTCAAACGAATTCCTATGGGTAGAGGTTTCTTTAATTATAATGAAACTTGATAATGAAGAAGATCATGGTCTAATCAAGAGTGGTTTTGGGTAATTGATAAGTCCCATGTTGAGATAATGGGAACCTAACTTTAATCTTGAAATGTTTAAATCATCTACAACTTTTCTTTGAGTCAGACTTCCAAGTCTGAGTACTGAATAATGGAAGAAAATATTTTGTGTTGGTAGACCTATTTGTGTTGATGAAATTGCTCTTAGAAGAAAAGTTGGATAATATGCAAGTTCACTAGTTGAAGTTGATCTTGCAAAGAAGATACCTTCCGAGTTAAGTATAAACTTCCAAATTCCAAATTATAAAATTGTTAGTCATTTAATAATTGAGTGTTGGGTTCAAAGAATTATGTCGCTTGTTTTATTTGAAATCTATTATTTATTCCTCATGTAGACTATCCAAATCGTAATCGTTTATTGCTCATCCAGTTCCGTGCGCGGAACAAAATGTGTGATATGATAATTGACAGTGGTAGTTATCAAAATTGTTTCATCTTGATTGGTGGATAACTTTCTACTTATCCATCCTAAACCATACTCCATTAGATGGGTTGACGGCAAAAAGCAAAAATAATGTAGATTCCTAGTGTCTTTTGTCGTTCAAATTAAATCCGAAGATATAATGAGACAATAGTTTGTGTTGTTGTACTTGCTCGCAGATGGATATATGACGTAGATGTCGCTAATCAAGTTAAAGGTAATAAATATTCGTTTATCTATGATATGTACAAGATCATATTACAACCATCTAATGTGAAACCCAAGCCAAGTCTATAACAAGAGGAAACTAAGATGTTGGTTTCCCCGGATATATATCATGGTAGATGCTCAATAGAAAGGTACGCTTTATGCCTTAGTTGTACAACCTTATACTTTTGATATTCGTACAACTATTCCTACTGAATTACCACTCATAGTGTGATACCATCAAAATATTAATATTATGACATTATCGTTTCAAGATTACCATGAGTACAAAATTTCATAGCAGTTACTAAATTCATGTAGAACCAAAATAATCTTCGTCACTGGATTCATTAGATTTGTGACCCCTAACTTTGTATTGGCATCAAACAAAGTATAAGCAACAAGCTCGGGTGATAAAAAAAAAGTTACACAACTTGACATATTAACGTGCATATCACCAAATTCGAGGCATTGAGGTGTGAGCATAAGTACGGATCACATTATCGACACGACCCTGCAAATTTATGACCACGTGTGAGCATAAGTATTGCTTGCACCATCGAGAGATTCATCTCTGATCCTAACCTTTCTATATTATCAAGTTTCTACATCAAATGACTTTGTCACTTGTGTATGATGTTACTAAACTTCATTTCCAAACTTCTACAAACATTGATATCAATTCGCTCGATATTACACAATTACAAAATCAAACCAAAGGAGGTGGATCGTAAGTCAATAGGATAAACAAACATAAATGACATCCTCAATGTACCTTCTATTCATGGAATGTTGCATAGGCTTGCGTTGCGTATATTCATGAGGCTCCAATCATATATTTGCATTATAGTATCCACATACGCGGGATTCTTGAAAATTGGTGATGAGGGCCACTTTTTAAAAGAAAAATGATAGTCAATTGTGTATTTTAGCATTTTTATATTGAGTAGAAGAAATTATAAAAAGAGAAAACACTATGATCTACAACTTCTAGTCTTATAAGGGTTTACTCAATTATGAACCTGTGGAGATTGTAGCAGAGTCAGGAAAAATAATAATTTTCTGAGAGTTGTATAGAATTAGGTAAAATCTTGCAAAGTTATGAAGATTTTTATACAATGCCTTACGACGATTTGTAGAGTCCCAAAGAGTTGTAAAAACAAATTCTTATATCGATATTTTTTTTTGAAGCATTCTATATATAAAAACTAAAATTATAAATATCTGTATAAATCAAAATTATATAAAAACTAATACTATTATGAATATAAATATAATCATACCTTATTTATTATACTAACTTCAGCTAATTAAATTGAAAATAAATCTTATATAGATAACATCTTTCTTTTGTTCAATAAAATCCAATTAATAGTAATAATAAGAAAAAATTATTATTACACATTTGTACAAAATAAATAAAATAAAAAAAGTGTTTAATCATATGATATATATACACCTATGACTAATTAAGCATATATGCATCTATGATATGAGTTTTATATAGATTGAATATTTATGAGATAAAATAAAGACAGAATAAGAAATATTTTTAATTTTTTTGGGAAGTCTTCCAAAATCTTACATATTTTGAAAGACTTTCATCAAGGCATATACACAAAAATCACTCAATGCTTGAAAATATGCAAGTAGGCAAAGTCTTTAAATTTTTAAGTTTACATCGAGTAACACAAATTTTGTAAGACCTTTTAACAATCTATAACCAGTAAGATAAACTTTGAAAGAGATTTTAGAAGTGGACAACCAATAACACAATACTTTAGAATTTTTAACTAAACCCCCGTTAATATATTTTCTAGTTCATTGGAAAAAAAAACGCATTTGTGATTTTATCATTTCTATATTTAGATCTTAAAAAAAGAAAGAAAAATGAAAATCATTCGTTGTTTCTTCATCTTTCAAAAATTGTTAGTTTTTTCCGTTTTTTCTCGGTAAGCATAAGCACCAGTGACTCTCTGGTCAGTGTTTACCTTTCTATCCCTTGTTTATAAAAAGCACCTAAGCAATCTATTGATGTCCCAAGTGCAACCTTGACCCATAAAATCTGAGAGAGGTGATTTTCGATACTCTGATGATGGGATGCACTTTGGTTTCGGTAGAAATAAAAAATAATGTGATTTTAGATGTATCTTATGTGAAGAAATGACTTCTTGCATAAACACTGGGATATTTGAAGAAAAGAAAATTAATAACATTATTGGTCTCACATTTGAGTTTCAAGTACTAGAGTCGAGTTTGATCTTAGAATATTTGCAAGACTCTCGATCAAATGAGTTCCACATATGATCCTAATTTAGGAACTTAAGGGATAACGCTTAACGATATATCGTCAATAAATTAGTGTAACAAGTACAAACAAATTTGTGGATTCAAGCAAAAGAAATTGCAGCTGCGCGAATGTGCATTAACTACGTAGAATATGGATAATCCAAACGTAATCCATGTAATTTATTGATATAAATATTCAAACTCTCAAAGTAGATCGATACTAAGAAGTATCCACATTTTTTTTTAATTGTTACATTTTTTAGCGCAAACAAAATTCATACAATTTTCTACTTCATTTCGATGAAGGCTTCCGAGAGTAATTTCACTCATGCATATTGAGATTGCACAACCAAGCTTGCAGTAATCGTGAGCAGAAGTTACCTGATGACCACATCTATGTAAACAGATGGATGGGCACGCTTCCGTTCCTACACCCCCTTTTGCAATTGTACATTGGAAAACACATTCGTTATAGCAATTCTTTCTAATTTGTGCTGAACTCAATCCTACACACATTCCCAACATAAGCATCGCCATCACGAAAGCAATCTTCATATGTTTACCCTCCATTTTAACTTATTGTTAAAAGTCTGGCGTTAGCTCACTCTTAATTTCGGTTCTCTCAAAATTTTGATGCACAGTATTCCCTTCCGAGATAAATTTATAGGATTTACCGAGGCACATAGCATTAAATGTATAAGAATTTATTCGAAAATGCCTTTCAACACCTTCTTTTCCACCTTCCTGTTCACCTCCCTATAATTTAAGCCCACATTTGGATTTAGATTCACATTCAGGTTCACTTAAGGTTCACCATTCCCCAGATGTGGGGTTTAGATTGTAGGAATGAGAATAGGGAGGTGAGAAAAAGGAAGATGAATAACATTGCCTATATTTATTAAGCAAATCATCTAGCTTTTTTAATACCATATCTTAAAGATTATAGTATGGTACCCATAACATTAACTATTGCATTTAACTAATTAAGATACTGAAATAATTAACTAAAATATATTGCATTTAAATAATCATGTATAGATAACAATCTGTATATTAACTTGGGACAGTTATATATAAATAATATAATAATAATCTTTATGTTTTAATAATAATATTTTCTCACTCCCTCTTAAAAATGTTAGCTCCATAATATAACAATAATCGGTAATATATTTGGGTAGGACAATTTTGTTACCGTAAAATTAATGATGAAGTAATCAACCAAAATAAAATATGATGAGGTAAAATACTCATGTCCGTTGAGAAAGAGAGGGTAGCAAATGTACGACTAACTTTTTTGTTGGGATACCTGTATGGATAACGCCTAATACAATTACAAGTAAGTCAAAGTAAATTCAGACCCTTAAAGAAGATTGTATATAGAGTTTTTCTCTTTCTATTCCACAATCAATATGTTTAGACTAAAATCCTGTGAACCTGATTGTGTAGAAGAGTTTTTGGACGATCTCAAAAATCAATATCCTAGATCAATCTATTTGTCCAGATGCAAATGCAACAAGAACATGTCTTGTTTTGGATCTCAAATAATAAGGACTTAAAGTATCTAGATTGATTAAGTACTACTTGTTCTTATCATATTATAATGATAAAATAATATAATGTGGAAAAGGAGAAACACAAGACACCATAAATTTTGTTAGCGAGGAAAACTGCACCTGCAGAAAAAGCCGGGACCCCGTACAACTTTGAACCATAGTGTATTAAACCGTTACAGACACTAGCCAACTATCAGACTGAATGTAGTTGAGACAAAATCAACCCTCCAAGCAATTCAGTTGCATTCGTGTTCCTTATGCCTCTTGAACCTCGCAAGGTTCTGCACACTTGATTCCCTTAAATGAAGTATTTTACATCCTACGGGTTGCTTCAACCGCAATAAATACTTTTGATACCTATCTGCCTCTTACATATAATCCTATTTGATTTCCCTTTTGATTTTGCAATCTTGGTTTATAAATCTACTTGCAGTAGACAAACTCCAGCAAACCTCACAAATATGGTAACTTACACTCAGTTAGATGATAATCCTGAATCCTTAACCACCTCTTAAGAATAATCCAAAAAAATCAAAGAAGAGTTTAGATATCTATCTTGAGGAATCACAAAGTATGAGATGAATAGAACTTTGCGATTTCTATCTATATATATTTTTCCTGTATGAGATTACAGAAACCTCAAAGATTAATAAGAACAAGGTATGGATACAAGAACTTTCAGGTAAATGATAATATGAATGGGCTTCACAAACTCTTAATTGAAGTCTTTAAGTCGTAATCTTATTATGTTTCACAGAGGAAACCTAGGTGTTTGTGCTGATTTTTAGCTTAGGGTTAAAATTGTAAAACCTTGCATCTGATGTGACGTCACTCTGTAAGGAAACGGAGCCATGAATATTAACCTCTCCACTGGCATATTTATTGAGTCATTCAATATATTTACATGAAATTTATCCAGACTGGCGCATGTAGAAACCATCCCAGATGTTCTGTAAAGTTCGGGGCCTTGCTTATATTCGCTTAATATAAGTTTCTTCGAATGCTTTCTATGTTATGTTCCCCGGTTGAACCCTTAATGTTGATATGACATGACAATTTGTGTTCACTCGCAGCAAAGTAGCACGAATTTCCAAATATCAAGGATAAGGTCTTTGCATAAGGTATTCAATCAGAAAACATGATGCTCTCTGGAAATGAACTTAAATAACTCTGTGTCAACACATATAATTCAATCAATTACTTTTGCGCCTTGCGCAGCATACCAGACCTTGTTTGTCGAAAGTAAGCCTAGGCAAACTAGGAAATTAATCCGCCATGGATTAGTAGGTGCAAAACCTCGCCCAGAATCAGAAAACAGGGAGCCGCAGCAGCAAAGGGAGGCGTGGCCATGCCTTAGGCCAGCTGGCGCCACATGCCATTGGCCACGCCCCATCCTAAACCGGCCCTATTTCCCTCGACCAATCAGGTCGCTTTAAACTCGCCACACGCACATAAGTTGTGGATGGGCCCATACTTGCCGGCCCCATTTCCCATCGACCAATCAGGTCGTTCTAAAGCCGATACACTTACACCAGAAGTGTATCCACACCCATGCTTGGCCGGCCCCTCTGCTTCCTACCGACTAATCAGGTCACTTTAAAATGTGCCACAAGCACTAGATATGTGGTCGCTCCTTATGTTTGGTCGGCCCCTTTTCTTGAACAATCAAGTCGCTCTAAACTCGCCACCATACATTAAAGGCGAAACACGCCCTGCCGCGCCACCACACTAACTGGCAAGCCAAACGCTCCCTGCCACAAGAACATATTAATCGACATGCCAACATGCCACTCTGCCGCAGTAACATGCCACGAGCCACTTTAACCTTGGTCATGCCGCCAAGCCCTAACTTTGGCCACGGCGCAAAATCCTAGCCTTGGCCACGCCTCCAAGCCCTAATTTTGGCCACAATGCCAAATCCTAGCCTTGGCCACGCTGCCAATCCCTAATTTTGTCCACGACGCCAAATCCTAACCTTGGACACGCCGCCAAGCCCTAATTTTGTCCACGACGCCAAATCCTAGCCTTGGCCACGCCGCCAATCCCTAACTTTGGCAACGACGCCAAAATCCTATCCTTGGCCATGCCGTCAAGCCCTAACTTTGGCCACGGAGCCAAATCCTAGCCTTGGCCACACCGCCAAGCCATAATTTTGGTAACGACGCCATATCCTAGCCTTGGCCACGCCGCCAAGCCCTAACTTTGGCCACGACGCCAAATCTTAGCCTTGGTCATGCCGCCAAGCCCTAACTTTGGCCACGGTACCAAATCCTAGCCTTGGCCATGCCTCCAAACCCTAAATTTGAACACGACGCTAAATCCTAGACTTTCCACGTCGCCAAGCCCTAACTTTGGCCACGGCACCAAATCCTAGCCTTGGCCACGCCGCCAAGGCCTAACTTTGGCCACGACGCCAAATCCTAGCCTTGGACACACCGCCAAGTCCTAACTTTGGTCACGACGCCAAATCCTAGCCTTGGCCACGCCGTTAATCCCTAACTTTGGCCACGACGCCAAATCCTAGCCTTGGGCACACCGTGAAGCCCTACCTTTCGCCACGACGCCAAATCCTAGCCTTGGCCATGCCGCCAAGACCTAACTTTGTCCACGGTGCAAAATCCTAGTCTTGGCCATGACGCCAATCCCTAATTTTGGCCATGGAGTCAAATCCTAGCTTTGGCCTTGCCACAACGCCACATGCGTGCCCATGCCACAACGTCATAGGTGCGGCTATGCCATTATGCCATTAACAGGTGCCAAAAGAATGTGGCATAATCAATGGCCACCCTCTCTCCTGAATTACAATCTCAGCCATCCAAGTTCGCCACCAAACTGACAGACTTGTGGAAAGTTTCAGGCGACCAACTGCCTAAATCTAGTGTCCATGGCTACGTCAGGTGCCACTTGCACCATCGTGCCATTGACATGCACGAGCCGTACCAGCCATGCCACATTTCCACTGGCGTACACCGAAACGCCACCGCGCCATTATCAGGCGCCAACACAAGGTAGCCATAATCAACGGCTACCCTCCTTCATGAGATGCGATCTCAGCCATCGAAGTTCGCCACCGAACTGATAAACCTGTGGAAGGTTTTAGGCGACTAGCCAAAACGAGCCTAGTAGCATTACATGCTATTTTCCTTCGATAAGTTCCTTGACTTTTACTTGCCACACGTGGAAAAGTGTTACATGTTCTCCACGAAAACACTCGAGACATCAAACATGTCACAAACTGGGGGATGCTCGTCAGGGTATTGGTCTGGCGGTTTACAGCGTGCGGCGTGCAATGCGCCAGTTACAAGAAAGTGTCATGGAGTAGGACAATTAGTGGTGGTAAAAATTAAAGGTGTAAACGAATTCACTTCCTTCATCATGGAAGCATAATGACCAACGGTTACACGTTACTCTATTCTTCCACCACTCAATCGTTTCCACTTCCTACGAGACCGTGGTACGTTTCAATATGACATTTATAAATAGGCTTCACCTATTTTCACCAAAAGAGAAGTTTTGGTCCGCAACAACATAGTATCTAGAAATCACCTGGTAGCTTTCCATTCTGCTAGCCAGTTCTACTTTCAGATAGATGTCATAAACTACCACACCTTCATAATCAACTATTCTGGTCTCAACACTCTCTTCGCTTCCCTCCCTAAGACCAACCCTTCTCCTTCACTTTGTGACCGAAGCAAGCCTGGAACGACTATTTCTTGGTTTAGGCTAGGATTGTACAGATTGATCTCTCGAATCAAAAGTACTCATGTGCAGTACATTGTTTAGGGTTTAGATTCGTTTCTCATCCACACACCCGAAATTACCAAAATCAGCAGAAACGGTTTTCAGCCACAAAAATTGTCGACCACAGTGGGAGATTAAAATATCGGTTGCAATACGAATTTCCAGTTTCCAATTTCGTTTTTTCAATCCCGATCTCAAGATGGTAGAACTCAGGTCCGGATCAGCAACAAACCCTGAAAACACTAGCGCTGAGATTACTCTTGGTATTAACATTTCTTCTAGTGGCATTAATACGCCACCTTTCAACACCAGCAGCGCGGAAAACGTTTCTTCAGGCGTTACACCTCCAGTCACCAGAGTCAGAGCCGCTGCCGCCACCCCCAACGTTTCTTCAAGTGTGACACCTCCAACAGTCACCAGAGCCGCTGCTACTCCACCATCAGGACGAGAGACTGGGGAGCCAGAGGAAGCCGATCCCTTATTACCATTGTTGATTTGATGGAAATACAAGAAGTTTTTTCTAAGGCTCAGACAGACATGGCCACAACTCAAAAGGAGCGGAACAATGAACATCTGAATGATTAGTCAAGAGATTCAGAATTCAGGCGTTAGATTGTCATAAACCAAATGTGACCGAATATCAATTGGTGGAGTTATGCATTAATGCTTTCTGGGGACTCTCTTCACAAAACCATGTAATCTATGACAGGGCATGTGTGTGAGACTTTTTATTTCTCCAAGGTGCAGCGCTGAGATATATTTTCAAGCTCTCAGCCGTGTTGCGTTGGCGCTTCGAACTTTCCTCCAGGAGACGCTTCTACTTTTCGCTCCAGAAGCTGCTCCACTTCGACGTACTCTCCAGAAGCCGCTCCGCTTCAACGTCTCACCTGCAGAAGCCGCTCCTCTTCAACGTCTCACCTGCAGAAGCCGCTCCTATTCAACATTTCGCTCCAGAAGACGCTTCAACGTTTCTTTCCAAGAGTCGCTCCGCTTCAACGTTTTTTTCAGAAGTCGACATTCCTCCCTGCCAAGGATCGTGATCACAACCAGCCAAGGTTCATAGTTGTGGCCACTTTTTGATCCATCCCACCAAATCTCGTGACCGTGGGAAGTTTACTCGCTTACGCATCGAGCCAATCCCTTTGCTTCCATGGACGCCCATGCAATTTCAGCCAACCTATTTTGGTTCCCACGACGATATAGTCTCTTCCGATCACATCTGCTGCCAAGAACTGTTGTTGCTCGTTTGTCAGAGCTTTACCATAGCAACAACCACTACGAAGGTAATCCATACTTCTCCATGTTTTATTTTCACATGGAATAAGTAATAGAGTCACCAGTACGGATGCAAGATGATGTCTTTATGATGGTCAACTCACCGACCATACAAGATAGAAACATGTAAACCACACTTGGGGACTGAGGCTCTACGCGGGATCCCTTCACTGTCAAAGCTCAGAAGACACGGCCAACCAAAAATCATAGCCACGACAAGGTCATCCACCCTTAAAAGGTGTAACATAAGAATATCATCACCTCTCTATATAGAAGGCGCCTGCAACACTTTGCGAGGCCGCGACGGATCCCAAGCCTACTCAGAGAAAAAAACTTCAGTAACCAAAGAGAAGTGCGACTGAGGACTGCTCATCATGGTCCATACCCGACAACAATCAAGCATTCATGAGATAACCCCAGAGACGCGGCTGAAATATTTTTCTTGAAGAGACAGAGGGAGCCACAATTAACGACATAACTCCCTTACTTCTACCTCTTTGTTATCCAGAATATTTTGTCCATGTGATATTCCAAGCATCCCAGCATCACATCTAGGAGAGTATGATAAACTATATCAAATACCATAGGCGTGGATTCAAGGCGATGCAATTAAAGTAGGCTACACTTGGGGACTGAAGCCTCCTTCATGTTTAGAAGCTTAAACGCAGTCACCACCGTACCAGTGAATGCAGCAGAAGCACATCTTCCACACGAAAATAGGTTCAGGATAATTACACATGGGGACTACCAGAATGGGATGCATTTACTTCCCTCAACCAGGTTATTACCGATTTCAACATCATCACTGTCGAAGTTTTACGAGCCGCAAGAATTTCTCAACATGAAGCCGTACACACGCATCAAAGACCCCAAAAGTACGCCACAGAGATACATTCACATATCCGGCCACGCCATCGGATCTAACAGAAGTATAACTTGGGCCTGCTCACCACATCATATTCCGTGCAATAGTCCAAGATTCAGAAGGTGGTTCAAAGGATGTCGCTTGGAACGAAGTCCTTAAAGACTTGATAGCAGCACATCGACAACGGAACGCTCTCATCTCGTCTACTTCACCCAATGGCTCTAGAAGATTTCGACCATGCAAGAATCCACAGCATATCGCCATCGCAATCAGAAATTCCCGGCACCAAATAACCTAAAATCAAGGATGAACCAACAACGCAACCACAGTCTCCAAGATTATCCCTTACATGATCATTGTCGAGCATATATTTCATCCATCTATCCCAAGATCACAATGAAGTTTGGTAAATTTTGAAATCCACTAGAGAGGTTAGATACTCATTCTTCTGGAGTCAGAGCCTTATTACACATTCCGGAGAAGATCGATGGTAATGTTGGGTGGATACACGCGAGAGAAGCTACCTTGAGTTATCCTGGCTTGCCTTGCCGTTGATTATAACTATTGAATATTTATTTGTTTCCATTAGTGCTCGTTCTACCACCGCTAACAAATGACGAAGAGGATCCAGATGCTGCGGATGAAAGCACAGATCCGGACGAACAACAAAAACAGAAGAGGGTTGATACCCCTTTTCATATGAACTCAGTTTCTAGAGTTTGACCAGAATTAGGATTCCTTATTTCTCCATGATCGGGAATAGATGACTAGGCGCACCATACTCATGATCCGTAGCCGAACAAGTAGTGTTCCAACATCTCCTCTCCATACCGAACTAGCAGTGCGCCAGCACGAGGAACACTAGTCTTTCAATCTACGAACGCTCCATGGCTCCAACACTCCGTGGTCCAGCCAACTCTCCATGACTCCAGCACTCTATGATTAAGTTAGCGCCAACGCTCCAGCATTCCGTGATCAAGCCAGCAAGTCTTCTAAGTGCCATTTCCATCGTTCCACGGACTGAAGCCATCGCCACCATCACCATTTGAATCCAAAGGTCCAGCGCTATCATCACTGCTTGGTAGCCAAATTTCCAGTGACATCATCACCGTTTGGTAGCCAAAGTTCCAGCGCTATCATCACCTCTTGGTAGCCAAAGTTCCAGTGCATCATCATCGTTTGGTATCCATAGTTCCAGCGCCATAATTTCACCATTCCACGGACTGAAGCCAGTTTCACCATTCCACGGAGTGAAGCCAGTTTCCATCATTCCATGGACTGAAGCAAGTTTCCACCATTCCATGACCTAGCTAGCGCCATCTTAGCCATTCAAAGTAGCGCCATCTCCACCAGCCAAGGAAGTGCCATCTTGGCCGTTCAAAACAACGCCCATCCACCGTTCCACGAATCAGGAGCCAAGCCGTGCCATCCCTTCTTCTCCGTGATCTAGCCATCCAAGTGCGATCCACCACTACACGGACCTAGCCAACAACACCGCTCCACGTACCTAGTCAATAACACCGCTCCATGGACCTAGCCAACAACGCTGCTCCGCGGATCTAGCCAGCAGCACCATTCCATGGATGTAGCCAAGCAAGAAGCGCTTTCCATCATTCAAAGCCAACAACGCCATCTACCTTTCCTATCCAACCAGCGCCAGTTCCGCGGACCAAGTTGCAATGTCACCTGTCGATCAATAGCCAAAGCTGCAGCGCTGATGCCAATACCCCATGGCCAAGCCGAATTTATGCAAAACCGCCAATACAAGTATCACATATTCTTCAGGCCTTTCGCCAATGGTTAGTCGAATTTCCCTGGCGATCTCTTCACGTCTTGCCCTTTCGATTTTACTCTTGTCTGTCACATCTCATGCTTACCCAGCAACAACGCCACTGTTACGTGCTAAGCAGGGGACTTAATGTTGATGGTGGTTTTTAGATTAGGGTTAAAATTGTAAAACCTTGCATCTGATGTGATGTCACTCTGTAAGGAAAAAAAATCCATGATTGTTAACCTCTCCATTGGCATATTTATTGAGCCATTCAATATATTTACATGAAATTTATCCAGACTGGCGCATGTAGCAACCATCCCAGATGTTCTGTAAATTTCGGCGCCTTGCCTATATTCGCTTAATATAAGTTTCTTAAAATGCTTTCAATGCTATGTTCCCCGGATGAACCTTTAATATTGATATGGCATGAAAATTTGTGTTCACTCGCAGCAGAGTAGCACAAATTTCCAAATATCAAGGATAAGGTCTTTGCATAAGGTATTCAATCAGAAAGCATGCTGCTAACTGGCAATGAACTTAAAGAACTCTGTGTCAACACATAGAATTCAATCAATTACTTTTGCGCCTTACGCAGTATACCAGACCTTGCTTGTCGAAAGTAAGCCTAGGAAAACTAGGAAACTAATCCGTCATGGATTAGTAGGTGCAAAACCACGTCCGGATTCAGAAAACAGGGAGCCACAATAGAAAAGAGAGGTGTGGACATGCCTTAGGCCAGCTGGCGCCACTTTCCATTGGCCACGCCCCATCCTAAACCGGCCCTATTTCCATCGACCAATCAGGTCTCTTTAAACTCGCCACACGCACATAAGTTGTGGCTGGACCCATACTTGCCGGCCCCATTTCCCATCGACCAATCAGGTCGATCTAAAACCGCCACACTCACACCATAAGTGTATCCACGCCCATGCTCGGGCGTCCCCTCTCCTTCCTACCGACCAATCAGGTCACTTTAAAATGCGGCACAAGCACTAGAGATGTGGCCGCGCCTTATGTTTGGTCGGCCCCTTTTCTCGACCACTCAAGTCGCTCTAAACTCGCCACGATACATTAAAGGCCAAATGCGCCCTGCCACGCCACCATACTAACTGGAAAGCCAAACGTGCCCTGCCACAACCACATATTAATTGGCATGCCAACATGCCACTTTAGCCTTGGACACGCCTCCAAGCCCTAATTTTGGCCACGGCGCAAAATCCTAGCCTTGACCAAGCCCTAATTTTATCCACGGCGCTAAATCGTAGCCTTTGCCACGCCGCCAAGCCCTAACTTTTGCAACGACGCCAAATCCTAGCCTTGGCCATGCCGCCAAGACCTAATTTTTTCCACGACGCCAAATCCTAGCCTTGGCCACGCCGCCAAGCCCTAATTTTTGCCACGACGCCAAATCCTAGCCTAGGCCACGCCGCCAAGACCTAACTTTGGCCACGACGCCAAATCTTAGCCTTGGCCAGGCCGCCAAACCATAACTTGGGCCACGGGGCCAAATCCTAGCCTTGGCCACGCCGCCAAGCCCTAAATTTGGCCACGCCGCCAAGCCATAAATTTGGCCATGACGCCAAATCCTAGCCTAGGCCACGCCGCCAAGCCCGAACTTTGGCCACGACGCCAAATCCTATCCTTGGCCACACCGCCAAGCCCTAACTTTGGCTACGTCGCCAAGCCCTAACATTGTCCATGGCGCCAAGACCTAGCCTTGGCCACGCCGCCAAGACCTAACGTTGGATACGACGCTAAATCCTAGCCTTGGCCATGCCGCCAAACCCTAATTTTGGCCACGGAGCCAAATCCTAGCTTTGGCCCTGCCACAACGCTACTGGCGTGGCCATGCCACAACGTCACAGGCGCGTCTATGCCATTATGCCATTAACAGGTGCC
The DNA here is from genome assembly GCF_003573695.1 of Papaver somniferum. Lineage (NCBI taxonomy): Eukaryota > Viridiplantae > Streptophyta > Magnoliopsida > Ranunculales > Papaveraceae > Papaver > Papaver somniferum. Next base: position 4,192,917 of record NW_020632152.1, read on the forward strand.
AACAGAATGTGGTCATAATCAACGACCACCCTCTCTCCTGAATTACAATCTCATGTATCCAAGTTCGCCACCGAACTGTCAGACTTGTAGAAATTTTCAGGCGACCAGCTGCCTAAATCTAGTGGTCATGGCTACGCAAGGCGCCACTTGTACCACCATGCAACTGGCATGAACGAGCCATGCCAGCCATGCCACATTGCCACTGGCGTACACCTAAATGCCACCGCGCCATTATCATGCGCCAACACAAGGTAGCCATAATCAACGGCTACCCTCCTTCATGAGATGCGATCTCAGCCATCGAAGTTCGCCTCCGCACTGACAAACCTGTGGCAAGTTTTAGGCGATTAGCCAAAACGATCCTAGTAGCATTACATGCTATTTTCCTTCTATAAGTTCCTTGAATTTTACTTGCCACACGTAGCAAAGTGCTACATGTTTTCCACGAAAACACTCGAGACATCAAACATGTCACAAACCGGGGGATGCTCATCAGGGTATTGGTCTGGCGGTTTACAGCGTGCGGCGTGCAATGCGCCCGTTACAAGAAAGTGTCATGAAGCAGGACAATTAGTGGTGGTAAAAAGTAACGGTGTAAACGAATTCACTTCCTTCATCATGGAAGCATAATGACCGACGGTTACAAGTTACTTTATTCTTCCACCACTCAATCGTTTCCACTTCCTACGAGACCAGGGTATGTTTCAATATGACTTGTATAAATAGGCTTCACCTATTTTCACCAAAAGAGAAGTTTTGGTCGGCAACCACACAGTATCTAGAAATCACATGGTAGCTTTCCATTCTACTAGCCAGTTGTACTTTCATATACAGGTCATAAACAACCACACCTTCAGAATCATCTATTCTGGTCTCAACACTCTCTTCGCTTCCCTCCCTAAGACCAACCCTTCTGCTTCACTTTGTGACCGAAGCAAGCCTGGAACGACCATTTATTGGTTTAGTCCAGGGTTGTACAGATTGATCTCTCGAATCAAAAGTACTCCCGTGCAGTACATTGTTTAGGGTTTAGATTCGTTTCTCATCCACACACTCGAAATTACCAAAATCAGCAGAAACAGTTTTCACCCACAAACACTAGGTTACAGAGGACGACTCTATATTTGCAACTCGGACATAAGAGTGTCAGGGATTAAGAAATCATGTTTCAAGAGTCTCTCTATTTATAGATTTTCTTCGCTTTGGGTAGCTTTCAATTCAAGATAGGGTTTCTTGGATTTTAATGAAACAATTTCTCAGTTTAGATGGATTTCTTTTTTAAATCCATGTAAACATGTGAGTAGTCTGTCTTGAAAATACACAGAAGAATATGGACTATGGCCTCGGGTTCTGGAACCATGCACAATGATGGTTAATTTTATCAAGTGTGCTTATTGTACTTATAAGCGTAAGTTGTGTTCAATAATTCTCAATACTTAAACCATGATCCACAAGCTCAAGACATTTTGCGAAAAAGTTGTCTTAAAAGTGCTTATAAGAGTTGTAAAAAAGCCGAACCTATTTGTAAAACCGTTTTTGAGCTCCTTCTTAAATGAGAACTTGGTAGGTATGCGTTCCGGGTATTCATACCTACGAACTCAGGTTCCAACGGGCAAGAGTACGCATACCGGGTATATGTACCTTAGCTAGTTTGTGAAGTGAGACCCAAGGGGTACATGTATTGGGTTGCGTACCTCCCTATATTCCCGAACTCAGACCAACATATAATATTTTATGTCTTTTAATTTATGTTATAATTTTTTGAAGATGGAGGGTTTATAAATTTCCCTCACAAATATATTTGGAATCCTAGAATACCCCAAAAAGTTACATTTTCACATGGAATTTGTGTGATAGTGATACCACTACTATAGATGCTCTCAGAAACTCCATTGTGGTGAATGGTTGTACCATGTGTAAGAAGTCTGCACAGAAGAATTTCCGTTTATTCTTGCATTGTGAAGAAACAAGGAAGTTATGGATTTTTTTTTCTTTAGCAGTTTCAAATTGGTGTGACTTTCTAGAAAAGATGTTAAACAACTATTTGGAATGGAATACAAGAAAAATCAAGTTGAATTGGACTATAACAGCTTTCGTTATTTGGTGGTCAGTTTGAAACGAAAGAAACAAAAGATTTTAAGAACTCAAACAGACTGCTTGATGATGTTATGTGTGTAGTTTATAACTGTTTCTGGGCACTAGTATGTTGACAATATCTCTCTGAGCTCGATTTTGAATAATTGGGATGGACTAATATATATTATTTCATATAACTTTTGTTTGCTGATTTTTTGGAGTTTGCTACTTTAAACACCCATGTAACTCGCTCATGGTTACCACATCTTGTGGTAGCTCTGATTTTTCCCTTTTACTCAATGGATCCCTTTTTTTGATAAAAATATAAAGAAATAAACACTTTGTGTCAAAATAAATCATATGCAGGTAAGCAAAGTTATTCGAGGGAAGAAATGGAAGTGTCGAGGATTTAAAATTAATATCAACAACGTTAGAGATAACAAGAAAAATACATGGGTTGGGTCCTGTTGTAGCGAAATTGTTCTCATTTACACCACAACCCTTTTGATCTTTAGGAAATCACCAAAAGATACGATAAATAATAAATCTATCAAACAAGACAAAGATTTACGTGGAAAACAACAAATTGGATAAAAATCACGGATAATAATACGATTTATTCAACTAAGAACAATGATGATTAGAAGACTCCCACCTTCTCTCACAGCTCTTACCTTTTTCCTAGAACAAGGAACTCATAAAGAGACTAAAAAATTTATCTTTAGTTTCCACTCTCAGCAAGAACTTTTCTCTAATGTAAAATTAGTTAACTTTCCTAAGTTCCCTTATTTATAGTAGACACCTCTTGTTTTCTAAGTAACCAGTTCCATAATCTGAGCTGGGAAACCAAGATCAACATGGAATGTCTAACTTAATTAAGAAACATCTTCAATTAAAAATTGATATTAAAACAAGAAAATACCATAAACAAGACATTTGTAATTTCTAAATCGATAGAAATTCTAAGAATTTTCCTCCTTGACAAGATTTGCAACGTTCATAAAGTTCCTTTTGCTTCTGTGACAAATTGATCTCCATCGTGTTCTTGTCCACCTTCCCTTATGGGCCATCGATCATCAATGATGATGACCTACAAAGTCCAAGTTATCCTTGCAGTTTCCAATATTTGGAACCCACTTCTTGATCATACGAGCCTTCGGAACTGCACCCAATGCCGAATTTCCATGAGAATTTACACTCCCAAAAGTTGACTCAGGTCCATCCTTAGATCCACCTACCCATGACTATCTCACTGTATACAAGCCACTACTACAACTTCCTTGCATGATCATAGTTGACCCTTAATAAACTTTAATCACTCCATCATAACAGGAATACTTAAAACCCGCTAAATCTAATATTGTAAAAGACTATTTAGATTCCACTTTAACTCCGGCACACATGTATTACTCCTTGGATTGTCCGAAACTTACCATCAAACATCCAACACGAATATCACCAACTCTCTTAACCGTTAGTTCTGAGACGTCTCCAATAAACACTTTTCCATCATACCCCACATATTTATCGAAATATGACCGGTGTAAACACATATGTTTCGTGGTACCACTATCTAATTTCTAACCTTTCTTTCGATTAAATCAGCGACAACCAAAGAGAGGAATCACTTTCATGGCTAACATGGTTAGCTTGACATTGGAGAGCTCTTACCGGACTAGTCCCATTGTCTTTCTATTTACAATCACGCCTAATGTGACCTGATTTGTGACACTTCCAAAAAAAACTCTTACCATGATTCTTCTTCCCTCCAGAAAATAAGCAAACATCTTCAAACTAGTTACTCTTACTCCCCTTCATCTCCTTTTCTTTAGAGAAAAGAGCACTAGTTACTTCCGCAAGATTCAAATCATATTTTCCATCCTTTAAATAAGTTAACATGTGTTTATAAGATGGTGCAAGAGACAAGATGAGACAAAGTGCATTATCCTCATCTACTGCTTAAACTAACTCTTCAAGTTCATAAACATTTGAATTTAAAACAACGAGATAATTAGAAATAGACGTCCCTTCAACCATCTTCAATGAATTAAATAGCTCTTTTAAGTACAATTTATTTGAACGAGTGTTTGTCATATACCAACTTTCAAGTTTATTCTACATGTCTTTTGTCGTAATAATCTTTAAAACATTAGCCAAAACATTCTTTGCTAATAACAATCGTATTTGAATTGCATTTCTTAAATCAGCATCATCCTAGTCATCAGCCTTGATACCACTTTTTTATTTTCCTTTTAGCATCTTGCCACACCCTGATTGAATTAAAACATCTTTAAATTGGATTTTTCACAAACCAAAGTTAATAGAACCATCAAACCCTTCCACCTAAAACCGTATATTCAAAGCAAAAATCTTTGTTGTCGTCTCGTTTTCCCTTAAACTAAGCTCTGATACCAATTGTTGGGATTTTCACCATAATTATTTTGATCTTTTGGAAAAAATAAGAATAACCAAAGCACTAAGAGATACGATAAACTCTAAATCAATTACACAAGACAAAGATTTAATTGGAAAATCCCAAATTGAGTAAAAACCACGAACAAAAACACGTTTATACAATTAACCACAATGATGATTGCAAAGAAAACTCTCACAACTATCACTTTTTTCCTAGAATAAGAAACTCACAAAGATACCAAAACCGTAGATTTAGTTTTCCCACTCTTAAGAAGAACTTTTCTCTGATATAACTCTCCTAAGGTTTTCTATTTATAGTAGACACCTCTTGCTCTCCAAGTATCTGGTTCCTAATCTGATTTGGGAAACTAACCTCAACTAGGAACATTTAACCTAATTAAGAAAACATCCTCAATTAGGAATCTATATTAAAACATGCAACTATCATAAACAAGACTTCTGCAATTGCAAAACCGAAACATCTTCTAACAGAAACAACTTAGTATTTTGGCAGAGGTTAGGCATAATGATAATGCCAAGACTAACCAACAAGAACAACAATATCATCATCACCAACATCCATGAAAATGTCAAGAGCATCACTAATACCAACAACACTACCACCAACATCCGAAGAAACTTCAGGAGCATCAATATTACAGTCATCAACACCAACAAGTTGGCATGCTCTGAGAATGCCTCAATTCTAGGTATGACTAAATCCAGTACATCTATGTTACTCATATGACTAAAATACTTCAAACATACCTTTAGACTAATTTAGAGCAAATATTATCAGAAAGAGTCTAGCTAGAGTAAGGCTTTTTGTGATACGCAGATACTAACCCCTAGGTCATATCATGAAATAATATCCGCTATTGAGTATTGGTATCACCTAAATCCTCCACAAAAACTCGAATTTCATTTGTCACCATGAAGAGTGAACTTATAGAACGTGCATTGTGCCACTTTCTAAGAATGTTAAGGTGCAGAAGAAGATTACACTGCAAATTGGTCCGGACAAGATTGACATTTAAACTCCTTTAGGATTCATTGAAAAATAAATACAGAGCAATTACGTGTTTAACGTATGTTCTTTTTTTTCTCTAGTTTGTTGCCTTTCCCTCTCCTCTTCTTAGTGTATACTAGATTGTGCCAATTTAATGGAGTTCGTCTTTTTTCATAGGTACCGCCGCTTCTATGGAGAGACCAATCCACTAGGGAATCAACACGAAGAGTGCTTGAAGAAACTACGATGTCTCTTATTATAATACTCATTGAGGAATAAGTCCCAACTAACTAGGCGCGAAGATACTGATATGCTTGTTGTTAGCCCATTTGAGCTGATTTATGAAGATAATATACATTTCAATTGTAGAGCAGCGTGAAATTTTTTTTGCTGTTTCCCAAAGAGACCAACACTTGAAGAATCGGAGAAAATAAAAATATATGAAGAATACTTTTTCGAGGCATACTCAAAACTTTTAACACATACAAGGTAATGACAAAATAGAGTTACTAGTTGGTAAAATTAGTAACCCCTTATCCATTTATCATGACAGTAATGCGCTTACTTCATTAGTGTTAATGATAAAAATTGGAATCTAACATTAATGATTAGTAGTTAATGATTAGTGGTCAGTGTCAATGATTACAGTGTTATTTTCAAAGAGATTCTTAGAGATAGTTAGGGTTTGTTAAAGAAGAAGAATAAATTAGGCTTTTTAGATCGGCTGAACTAATATATAATTAAGGTTTGTTAATACAAAGGTAGACTTTTAAACGAGGTTTAGTGTCTTTTTTGTAAGTTGAATTCGTCAAAAAGTTAAATTTTTACAACCTAGATCGGATGATAGCTTGTCAGCCGAACCAATATTTTTTGAAAATATACTTAGGTTTGGTTGACAAGTTATCAGCCGAACCTAGGATATTCTTTGTATATGAAGGATACCCAGAGGTTCCACTGATAACTTGTCAGCCGAACCTAGGTATATTTTCAAAATACATAGGTTCAGCTAACAAAATATCATCCGAACTTCACTCTGTAGATGGAGAACTTAGATTTGGCTGATTCTAATTAAAAATGGAACCACAAAACTTAGTGTTTATTTTAACAAAGTGAAGTTCGGATATCATTTTTCATGTTTAATTATCAGCTGAACTTGTCATCAGTACTTTCAGAATGAAGAACAACGAGCAGTTTGGCTGATGATTCTTTTCAATTTTCAGTCAAACTTCACACTGTAACGCCATAACACTCCGAGTTTTTCGATTTAAACCTAATATGTCGATCAAATACTAGAAAATAAGACATGGGTTTGTAGGAAATACTTTGTGCATAACCTTACTCGATTTGATTTTCTTCTTCTTCAGTTCGCAGATTAAAAGAACGATTAGAATGATTACGATTCTTCATGCAAATTATTTTATTGTTGTGTTTAATCGACGATCAAAGTTTTATAAACAAAAGATGATGAAAATTTGAAATCAGGTTTTCACGAATAAGTTCTTTTGAGAAGAGAAGATGAGGAAACAAAAATTGATTTTTTGGTAATTAAATTTATTGATTTTTTTACACGACTGTAATGGTTGATTCATAAATAAAATATTTTATTTGTTTATAATTGTTTATGGGTAAAATATGTTTCTGCTGGTTTTGGTAAATTTGGGTGTGTGGATGAGAAACAAATATAAACCTAAAACAAATGCACTGCACTGGAGTACTTTAGATTCGAGAGATCAATCTGTACAATCCTGTCCTAAACCAAGAAATGGTCGTTCCGATTTTGCTTCGGTCACAAAGTGAAGTATAAGGGTTGGTCTTAGGGAGGGAAGCGAAGAAGGTGTTGAGACCAGAATGGTTAATTCTGAAGGTGTGGCTATTTTATGACTTGTATCAGAATTTGGAACTGGCTGGCGGAATGTATCAATTCTTTAGTATTTTTCTGGATACTGTGTTGTTGTTCTAACCAAAAATTTTGTCTGGTTGAAATAGGTAAAACCTATTTATACAAGTCATATTGAACGCACCCTGATCTCTTACAAAGTGGGAATGGAGTGATGGAGAAGTGGGGTCATGCGTAAATGCCAAAAACCACGTTCCCACTATGAAGGAAACAAGTTAGTTTACACCCACTACTTCTTGCCGCCATTAACTTCCCTGCTTTCTGACACTTCCTTATAATGGGCATGTTTCACGCCGCACGTTGTAAACCGCCAGAACAATATGCTGATGAGCATCCCCCAATTTGTGACATGTTTGATGTCTCGAGTGTTTTCGTGGAAAACGTGTAGCAGATTGCTATATGTGGAAAGTCAAAGTCAGGAGACTTGCCACAGGAGAATAACATGTGATGCTATTAGGCTTGTCTTGGATGGTCGCCTAAGACTTGACACAGGCTTATCAATTTTGTGGTGAATTTGGAAGCTGAGATTGTAACTCATGAGAAAGGGTGGCCATTGATTATGGCCACACTCTGTTAGCGTCTGATAATAACACAATGGCGCCATCGGAACTTTCCAATGGAGTAGTGGCATATTTAGCGCATGCCAGTGGCACAATGGAATGGTTGGCATAGTTAGCGCATGCCGGTGGCACGGTGGTGCAAGTAGCGCCTGGCGTAGCCATGGTGGTTAGATTTTGGCACATTGGTGTTAGACCCAAATATGGCTTGGCAACATTAGTTCCAGTTGCCACATCAATCCCAATGCTCTAGGTAGCATTACTTGGCTTGGTTTGCGTAACAACTTTACCTAAATTCGGTTTGGCATGCTGAAACCCTAATTAGTGCGTGTGGCATGTGTTCACGGCACGGTGATGTTTTTGTGCAAACGGTGCCATAGCCATGCCAAAGGAACTATAGCAAGGCCATAATATGGAAACGACAACATGATCAAAGGTTTCTATGAGTGGCTATGGTATGTCGCCATTCTTAGGGTTTCCTAGGTCCCGCATGGCTCGTGGCATGTGGTGGGTGAAAAGGCGGGGGTCTAACAACACCATCCAATATTTCGCTTAGCAATCTGTATGGACTAACTCCGAAATACTTTGCTAGAGAATTAATTAGACAGTTAGACTCAATCTAGATAAAAACATCTCAATGAGTTATTATCTCAATCTCTCGATTTGATTTCTACTCAAGCTAAAATCAATAGCGAGTCTTTATCAAAGAGAGATAACTTGGACGGTACCAAAGACCAATGTCCAAGGATCAATCAACTACAATCAACAACCAAAAGTTGGATTAGAGAAGTTGATGATTACGAATGCACAACCTGTATCATTTCTATTATATAAAATATAATGCGGAAAAGAAATAACACAGACACCAGAAGTTTTGTTAACGAGGAAACCGCAAATGAAGAAAACCCTCGGGACCTAGTCCAAATTGAATACACACTGTATTAAGCCGCTACAGACACTAGCCTACTCCAAGCTAAATTCGGACTAATCTATAGTTGAACCCCTACCAATATCCCACTAATACAAAGTACAGTTGTACTCTTTCGCCTCTAATCCCAGCATGACACTGCGTACTTGATTCCCTTTGCTGATCTCACCCAGAACAAAGAGTTGCTGCAACCCAAAATCGCAGACTTGATAATAAATGAATCTGTCTCACACAGAAAAGTCCATCGAAAGGATAAATCTGTCTCCCACAGATAAACCCTAGGTTTTGTTCCGTCTTTAGATATAAAATCAAGTTAACAGGAACCAATTGATAATCCAAACTTTTATTCCCGAAGAACAACCTAGATTAATCAATCACCTCTCTATAATCCTTCCTGACTACACAAGCGGATTGTCGAGGAATCACAAACAGTGAGACGAATATGTTTGTGACTTCTTTATCTTGCCTATCGGAGAACTCTCACGATCTCAAGCTAATCAATCGATTGTACTCGTACGATAGAAGATGCAAGATCAGATCACACAACTATGGTAAAAGTAGTATCGGTCTGGCTTCACAATCCCAATGAAGTCTTTAAGTCGTTAACTCGAGTTTAGAGAAGAAAATCAAGAGTTAATGGAGATCGACTCTAGCGAGAGCACTAGTAGCTCACAGACGTGTGAGGATTAGGTTTACTCAATGTTATATGTCTCCTTTATATAGCCTTCAAATCAGGGTTTTGCCATAGGTACAAAGCAATCTCTATTCACCGTTAGATGAAAACCAGATTCAGATTCAAGCCAATATCTCTCAAGCGTTAGATCGAAAGACATTGCTTGTCACACACACTTGGGTACTGATTTAATTTCAAATGTTGTTGTAGATAGTGGTGAAAACGGGGTTCTTTTCGAACTTGTGAAGGTAACTCTTTTTTTTTAAGATTTAAACAAATAAATAAATGAAGGAAATTAATAGTAATGTCAAGATTTTAGAAAGATTAAGGCTCAGGATTCACTATTACTTCAAGTTGATTGGTTATAAATAATATTTCAGAAATTATTATTAAGCTCTTTTTCTTATTAAATCACTTTTTAATTTAAAAGGTGTCCAAATATTAAGTTGTAATCCTTAAGCATGATTTATCAAAGAATATATTCTAAGCATAAAACATCAAACTGATTCACAAATAATTAAGAAAACCATTTTATCCCTTTTTTTAAATATTTTTATCCAAGTGAATTAAATAAAATAAATAATTAACTAAATTATGAATAAAAATATTACCAATCAAACATGAGTGAATAGATCCTCCATTGCCTCAATCACCAGGTATTTTATCCGCTCATCATGTTGGAAAACCTCTCAAAATATTTCATTGATGCTCAAAAGTGTTTTTCAATGAAGAGAAAGACAAGAAAATGATATAAAACAGGATTCTGCGACCCACAGAAGGCGTCCAAGTCAACGACAGAGCTGAAGTGCTGTTGTCGTTGGGAAACTACGACCCACAGATGACAGTCGATGTCACTGTTGATAAACGATGGTCTTGGAGAGTCTGTTCTTCACGTTCTTCCTCCTCTCAGCAGCAGCAGCAGCAGTAGCAGAGCCAGAATCTCTGCAACTTGGATTTTCTTGCTCTGTAGTGCTCTAAACCTCTCCCAATTCTCTTTAAACTTTGCTAGCTGACCCAAAGAGCCTTTATATACTGTTTAATGCCTTCAAATCTTCACAATAACTCCCAGAAATATCCATTAACGTCGGGAATATTTTCTTTGTATTTCATGCAGGATATGGGATTTTCTTCCCTGTTTAACTCTTCTACGCGTCTCTGGATTGTCTTAAATTGTTCGTATAATATCATGAGAGGATATCTTCCCAAATATCCTCTCTCAATCTTCGCACAGCTTCCGTATAACATAATCTTCTAAAATATCTCGGTCCCCTGTTTACTTCCAAACTCGGATTTCAAGCCCATCCCAACCGTTTCTACCGATTGAATCTCTCTGAAATCCCTCCAACAATCCGACCCAAAATCAACAGCATCTGCATTAAGTATTCCCGCCAAAACCAAATTCAAACAAAGAAGATGACCTCCCCCTATCCAGTTCAGGGGTGCGAATAGCAAGTGGTCACCCCTTATCAAGTGGGTGCTCCTTATCCAAAGTAGAGAGTCCGAATAACAAATGTCCTCCGGGGATGCTCCACATAATTTTTCGAGCCGATTTTTCCAAAATTATTTATTTCCAAAAAAATACCTACAAACACATAAAACACCATAATAAGGACGAAAACGAGTACTAACAAAATACACAAAAGAGATGAAAATAGACACATAAATGCGTCTATCAGGTACACGTTTACTGGGTTTGAGAAAACCATTCCCAAACGAGTACACGTATGTTGGTTCAACATGATAAACCGAAAGGTCAACCATATGAGCATCTCATATTAATCATGTTATTCTTCACCATAACTAGTTCAATTGACTCAAATGAACTAGTTAAGAGTTGTTCAATTGCTATGAGATCTTATGTAACTACACAAGAAAAAATTGAAACAAAGATGATTCGATTCGATTAGAATCGTCTCATGAACATTATAGACACGGTTTGCATAAAGCATTTCTTAATAATTAATGTTCCATGTTCAGAGCACATCTTTAGATCATAACCTCTTAAGCTCACAAACAAGTTCGCAGACTTAAGATAATCGGTTGAGTTTTCCAAACTCAGCAGAAATTCTCGGGTCGAGAACTTCCGCCAGTTCGCGGACTGGGTTCGCGGACTGAGTTCGCTGACTTAACACACAAACGAGTTATGGAAATCCCAGCAGAAATTCTCGGTCGAGAACATCTGTCAGTTCGCAGACTTGGCAAGCCAATTCCACAATCCTAATGATTTCTCTTGATCAACAAAGATCGAAAACTTCGGTTCAAGGAATACATGGTTATATAATCTAAACTCTCATTTCAATCATTGAAACATTCTCAGAGGGAGATATTCAGTCGTGAAGAACAACAGACCTTTCTCGTCAGAGCAATTTCCAAAGTGATTGAAACTTTCATGACTTTCGTCACTAGGTGAAGATAAACCCGATCAAAGCGGAACGCTTTACCAACACATGATTTTGAGTAAAATATAAGCAATGAATACTCAACTCGAAATATCAAGTGTATATGATCTAGTCTATATAGCATACGACTTTTATTTCACAAGAAGTAGAAGAAGAATAGATATACTTTCGAGTGATAGATAAGTTCAAGTCTTCACATACCTTTTTGTTGATGAAGTTCCACGGTTCCTTGGTGTAGATCTTAGTCGTTGTCGTTGAATCACCATGAATTCCTTGAGCTCAACTACACTTTTCCTATCCTAGTCCAAGACTTAGCTAATATGCTAGAAATCAAGACTTTATAGTTTTGATCACTAACATTGACAAACATGCTTGATATAGCAACGCATGCGAGGTTGACCGAGCTATTCTCTAAAAATCTCCCCTTTGTCAATTTTAGTGACAAAACTATTAATACATATGGAATACAAAAAAGATAAACTTTAGTGGATCCTATTCCATAGTCCAATCTTCAACGTTCCTTGAAATCTTCGTCCTTCCAAGTACTCCAATGATCCCAAAGGTTGTAAGTTAAGTGTCACCGTTGTTGAAGATCCGTAGCTATAACAATGAGAGAAATCAAGATTTTCGATCATTATTATGCAGTGTCATAGTATTATTATGAACATCAAAGTCCAATTGCATCACGAATTTAACAATAATACTATGGTGATATGTATCACTCCCCCTTAGTCAATAATCCATCTCGATCATGGAAACCACTCCCCCTTACACAATGATCCGAAAACCATATGTATTTGTAGTGTGACCTACAATATTTCTCCCCCTTTTTGTCAATAAAATTGGCAAAGGTACAAGAACGGGTTCATAATGAAATTTCCACAAGAGACATTTCATGACCAAAAGAAAGACAACATATCATCTTAATTTAGATGCAATCTTATTGCCGAAGCTAACAACATTCAACAAGGAGCTTTAAGACGCAAGATAATCCCTTTAAAATTCCAAAGCCGCACTCCCCGCAAGATATTACCATTAAGAACAAGTTCAAAAGAAATCTCCCCCATTTGATGTCATTCCCAAAGTAACAACAAGAGCGACCTTTAGTTTCGAAAGAAAAGAAGTATTTTTATTTGGACACCAAAAACCATGTGAATGATTTTTTATATCCAAAACTCAACCAAAATACTCACAAGTAAACCCATGAATATTCTAATTGGAATACGCAATTAAATCAAAACCACAAAAGTGATTAATTTAATTGAAAGTGCTCAACATAAGTAAACTCACAGAGCAACATGCTACGACTAAGTTAATCATATGGAGGTGACTAAATTAACCGTTCAAGTACTCAACATAAGGAATACGTGACTACATTAACCAATAAAACATGATAGTGTAGCCCGTTCATATACTCAACACAAGAACTTGTGGAATATATGAAAACTCAATTAGATTAATTACAATAGATCCTATAATTAATCTAATTGGAATACAAAAAAATAACCAAACTAATCACCGAGGTAATCAATTTAATTATTTTGGGCTCAACATAAGAGATTATGGAACCCCGAACAAAGATTATCATAAGACATGACAACCTTAACCGTACTGTACATGTACTCAACATAATAAAGAACACTTATGGAGTACAAAACTAAATAACCAAGGGTGATTAATTTAGTTCATGATGTTCAACATATAGCATCTTACGGAACAACCAACAAAGCCAAGGTTAATCGACTTAGTTGTAAGGTGCTCAACATAAGACACACAATGGAGCCTTCACGGTAAAACATAATAAAATGGATCAATGAAGATCAATACCGTGGATAACATACAAGGATCTATTCTATCTTTGCATCATTATACGCATAATAACATAATAGACTTTATCCTTGTCACACAAAAGATTTAATCCTATTTTCCATCAATTACATGATTGCATAGACATAACTTTTGTATATGTCAAAAGTCCATTCGTCGTTTCATCAAATACTAATTCATGGACGACTTTATTTTTGACCGCAATATGGGACCTTCAAGTTCACGGACGCAAACAATACATATCCCAAAAAAATATTGCAATATAACAAACTAAGAAAATACTGCAATAATCATCATCCTCCAAATATTTTTAGATTTTAAAGCAATAAACCTAAAAAATAAACATAAAAAGATGAAACAAAAATAGCTATGTGTAGTCACAATCTTCGCTATTCAAAGCACTAGTTATTCTTCCATCTAATCCAAAAAGAAGACATACTAGGTATTGTAGATCTTTCTTAAGAAATCATTGATAATGGGATCGTTCAACTCCTCCAAATCTTCAGAAACATCAGTTAACTCACTAAGTTCCCTTTTTAGGTCACCAAAGGTATTCTTGGTTAGAGACAACCTTTGTTCATAGTGAGTTATTTCTTCCACAGAGGAGAAGATTCGAGATTTTAAATCATTTCGCTTATTGATGAAGTCTTTCACCATTTCTCTAAAAAGTTATCAGCACGACACACAGAAAAGAGACAGTTAGAGGAAGAATCTTTTCTCTTGATTGTAGACTTCTTCTTTATCATCCTTGAGGAAGTGATTCCTTTGCACAGGTGTACGTTGACTGCTTCTACTGCATTACTTTTAGAAGAACTTCTAGTTACATGAGCCATGAAAACGTAAAAGAGGAAAGAAGAAGATAAGATGATTTATAAATGTCAAACCCTAATCTTTGACAGAATCTTCCATAGTTTAAAGATCCACAATCAATAATGTTAGCAGAAAATATTCTTTACAAATATAGATACATACTTGAGCCACAAGATGCATAGCCTCAACTTCTCAAGCTAAGGATGAGGATGCAGGCGTCTCCGAGCTTAATCAAAGACAAACTGAGCCAGATGCTCCCCTTGCTTGTCAAGGTTTGTTGTATGAACATATTTCCTCCTTCTGTTTCTGGAAACCTTGGTTTTGCACGACCTTTGATTATCCAGATTCAGCTTTTGCATGTTCTCTTGTATTTTAGAAATTCTTTTGTTCCTCTGCTTGAACCTCCAATACAAGTTTTGAACATGATTAGCATTTCCGCAAAACGAACAAGTCGGTGATCCATCAGACTTTGTCTTTCCAAGAAACTTAGGAACAGTGTTGACGGTACCTGCAGTCTTGCTTTTAAATCCTAAACCATTAGTGTTTCCAAAGGATTTCTGACCAAATAACAGTGCTGAGATTTTATCAGAACTTCCAGACAATCGTTGAAGATCATCTTTGAGAGTATTGATCATTAAGACAATCTATCTCAAGATCTTTCACTTGGATCAGTGATTCTAGCTTCTTCAATGAAGCTCTTAATTGAAGATTTTATTGAAGGACCTCTTTATTCAAGAATTCAAAAATCTCTGTGTCAGACTCAATCTTTGAATCAGACTTTGAGCATGTGGATGTTTCTTCCGTAAGAGCTGTGATTTTGTCACATCCAATAGATGCATTTAAAGCTTTGACAGATAGAGATTTTTCTTCCATAGAATCATTAGAAACAACATTTGACCATAGATGTTTGCCAGACTAAAACTCTCTTTTACAAAGTCTTTGATACTTTCTGTTATCCATGGTTTATTAAACCGATTACCAATAGAAGAACACTCATCAACCCATGACAAGTTTGAGGATTTACTTGTTTCGGAAACAAAATTGAATGCAAAGGTAGAAACAAAACCTGGATCATGAAATAACACTTTTCCACTAGAGGTATTCATGGAAAAAGTGTTCTTATTGTTTTTAACTCCTGGTGAAGCGTCAATTGAGACATTAAGGTCCATATAGTCAGATCGCTACAAACACAGACTGGTGAGGTCTTTAACGTGTTTGCCTGCTCTGATACCAATTGAAAAAGCTGGGGTCTAACAACACCACCCAATATTTCTCTTAGCAATCTGTATGGACTAAATCCGAAATACTTTGCTAGAGTATCAATTAGACAGTCAGACTCAACCTAGATAAAAAGTATCTCGAGGAGTTATTATCTCAATCTCTCGATTTGATTTCTACTCAAGCTAAAATAAATAGCGAGTCTTTATCAAAGAGAGATAACTTGGACGGTACCAAAGACCAATGTCCAAGGATCAATCAACTACAATCAACAACCAAAATTTGGATTAGAGAAGTTGATGATTACGAACGCACAACCTGTATATATAAAATATAATGCGGAAAAGAAATAACACAGACACCAGAAGTTTTGTCGAGGAAACCGCAAATGCAGAAATACCCCGAGACCTAGTCCAGATTGAATACACACTGTATTAAGCCGCTACAAACACTAGCCTACTCCAAGCTAACTTCGGACTGATCTATAGTTGAACCCCTACCAATCTCCCACTGATACAAGGTACAATTGTAGTCCTACGCCTCTGATCCCAACAGGACACTGCGTACTTGATTTCCTTTGCTGATCTCACCCACAACAAAGAGTTGCTGCAACCCAAAATCACACACTTGATAATAAAAAAATTTGTCTCACACAGAAAAGTCTATCGAAAGGATAAATCTGTCTCCCACAGATAAACCCTAGGTTTTGTTCCGTCTTTAGATATAAAATCAAGTTAACAGGAACCAATTGATAATCCAGACTTCTATTCCCGAAGAACAGCCTAGATTAATCAATCACCTCTATATAATCCGTCCTGACTACACAAGCGGATTGTCGAGGAATCACAAACAGTGAGACGAATATGTTTGTGACTTCTTTATCTTGCCTATCGGAGAAATATCACGATCTCAAGCCAATCAATCGATTGTACTCGTACGATAGAAGATACAAGATCAGATCACACAACTACGATAAAAGTAGCATCGGTCTAGCTTCACAATCCCAATGAAGTCTTTAAGTCGTTAACTCGAGTTTAGAGAAGAAACTCAAGATTTAATGGAGATCGACTATAGCGAGAGCACTAGTATCACACAGACGTGCGGGGATTAGGTTTTCTCAATGCTAGATGGCTCATTTATATAGCCTTTAAATTAAGGTTTTTCCTTAGGTACAAAGCAAACTCTATTCACCTTTAGATGAAAACCTGATTTAGATTGAAGACAATATCTCTCAACCGTTAAATCGAAAGACATAGATTGTCACACACACCTGGGTACATGTTTACTGGGTTTGAGAAAACCATGCCCAAACGAGTACACGTATGTTGGTTCAACATGATAACCCAAAAGGTCAACCATATGAGCATCTCATATTAATCATGTTCTTCTTCACCATAACTAGTTCAATTGACTCAAATTGTTCTCTGCAACTCGGGAACATGAAGTTGGAATCGCTAGTAATCGCGGATAAGCATGCCACGGTGAATCTGTACCCGGGCCCTGTACACACCGCCGTGGCTATTGAATCTTGTTCAGAGATGTTTTTTGCTGGTAGTGACCCAGATTTAGATGCTCAAGTAGAATTTTGAGCATTCCAATCAGGAATTCAATCACTACTAATTGGTCTCTTTATTTATGCATCAATGACCATAAATGCATTCGCCATAGTTCCAGCATTACGGCAAACCCGTGTCAAATATATAGCGGATTTGGGCGCTCTAGCCAAAACGAATCCTATTTTGGCTATTACCTTTTCCATTATTTTTAGGGGGTCTCTTTCTGCGAGTTGCAACACAGCAAGTAAGTGCCTTCATCCCTCTCCTTTCAGACCTTCAAAGGGGCAGATGGGCCTTCGCCGTTAGGAGTAGGTGCTTGTGCTAGGCGAATGCCTGATGGGGGAGTCTTCAGGAAAGCTAAAGAGTGACTTTAGCCCGTCCCTTTCAATATAGGTTCGTCTTAGCGGCCCTAGCTTCTTGAGCTTCCTTCTTTCCCCGAACTAGTTAAGAGTTGTTCAATTGCTATGAGATCTTATGTAACTACACAAGACACAATTAAAACAAAGATGATTCGATTTGATTAGAATCGGCTCATGAACATTATAGCCACGGTTTGCATAAATCATTCCTTAATAATTATTGTTTCATGTTAAGAGCACATCTTTAGATCATAACCTCTTAAGCTCACAAACAAGTTCGCGGACTTAAGCTAATCGGTTGAGTTTTCCAAACTCAGCAGAAATTCTCGGGTCGAGAACTTCCGCCAGTTCGCGGACTAGGTTCACGGACTGAGTTCGCGGACTTAGCACACAAACGAGTTTTAGAAATCCCAGCAGAAATTCTCGGTCGAGAACTTACGTAAGTTCGCGGACTTGGCAAGCCAATTCCACAATCCTATCGATTTCTCTTGATCAACAAAGTTCGAAAACTTCGGTTCAAGGAATACATGGTTATATAATCTAAACTCTCATTTCAATCATTGAAACATTCTCAGAGGGCGATATTCAGTCGTGAAAAACAACAAACCTTTCTCGTCAGAGCAATTTCCAAAGTGATTGAAACTTTCATGACTTTCGTCACTAGGTAAAGATAAACCTGATCAAAGCGAAACGCTTTACCAACAAATGATTTCGAGTAAAAGATAAGCAATGAATACTCAGCTCGAAATATCAAGTGTATATGATCTAGTCTATATAGCATACAACTTTTGTCTCATAAGAAGTAGGAGAAGAATAGGTAGACTTTCGAGTTATAGATAAGTTCAAGTCTTCACATATCTTTTTGTTGCTGAAGTTCCACGGTTCCTTGGTGTAGATATTCGTCGTTGTCGTTGAATCACCATGAAGTCCTTGAGCTCAACTACACTTTTCCTATCCTAGTACGAGACTTAGCTAATAGGCTAGAAATCAAGACTTTATAGTTTTGATCACTAACATTGACAAACATGATTGATATAGAAATGCATGCGAGGTTGACCGAGCTATGCTCTAACAGTGGGGACCGAAGTGGCGTAATTTGGGCCACGACTGGAAATTAAGGTTTCGATTAACGCCACTAAAGTAAGGTCGTGTTTCTGATTAGGATACCATAATTGGAGTTTGTTATGGCGTTGGCCATGAACAGAAGGTGGGTTAGCACGTAGGCGTGCTATTTATGGCACGTTCGGCATGCTATTGCGGCAAAGTGACACTTTGGTATGCACGTTTAGTACATTATCGCGGCATGGCATGTTTGGCATGCCATTAGCATGCGAAGCGGAATGGAAAGTTTGGCACACCATTGGCATGTTGGCGCAGTTTTGGAAAGCCAATTTGGCATTGTGCCCATCTGGCGCAATTTTGCCTCTTTTAATACTGTGGCAGGTTTTGAGCGACCTGATTGGTCGATAAAAAAAGGGGCCGGGCAAGCATGGGTGTGGCCACACTTCCAGTGCGCGTAGCGGATTTAAAGCAACCTGATTGGTCGATGAGAAATAGGGGCCTCCAAGTATGGACCCATCCAAAGCTCATGTGCGTGTGGTGGGTTTAACGCGACCTGATTGGTCGATGAGAAACAGGGGCCGGTCAGGCAACATGGGGTGTGGCCACTTGCAAGTGGCGCCGGCTGGACTATGGCATGGACACACCTCCCTTTGTTGCTTCTCATATCCCGCGATTCCTTTTATTCATTGTTTCCTGATATTGGGTAGGATTTTGCACCTACTAATCCATGGCGGATTAATTTCCTAGTTCTCCTAAGCTTAATTTCGACCGGCGGGGTCTAATATACTTCGTAGGGCGCAAAACCCTAATTTTTGCAAATTAGTCAGAGTAATATCTGAATCTTGTAAATTATCAAAAAATTGATTGAATTATATGTGTTGTCATAAGAGTTCTTTAAGTTTATTTACGAAGAGCAGTATGCTTTCCGATTGAGTACTTTTATGCAAGGACCTTAACCTTGATACTTGGAAATTCGTGCTACGAGTGAACACAAATTGTCATGCCATATCAATATTAAGGGTTCAGCCGGGGAACATTGCATTGGAAAAATACTCGGCATGCTCCAACATTAATGAGTAATGCAGCTAGGAGCCTATACACTCATTAGGCTCTATACTAGTGAACAATTCATCTAGAAGCTCGAGTTTCAATATAATATGAAGAGAGACATATGAACTCATCAGATTTGATATATTCTCCAAATTCCCTGCGGAATATAGACATATCAATGCCTACTACATCTGATGCCGGGTAAGGTAGATAGACTTTTACAAATTTAGCCCTGAACTAAAAACCACCATCAACAATTATAATATAATATAGTTTATGATTTGAAATCGGGTTTTCACTAATAAATGAAAAAGCAATTTTTGTATTTAAAATATTCATGGGTATCTAAGTAATTTGAAAAAGCGGGGGTCTAACAACCACACTCAATATTTCGCTTAGCAATCTGCATGGACAAACTCCAATATACTTTCGATATAATCAACTAGATAGTCAGACTCAATCTCAAGAAAAGTATATCCAAGAGTTGTATATAAATTTCTCAATTCAATCTGCAATCAAGCAAATAGAAATTTGCGAGCCCGATTGTATATAAGAGTAGTAACTTGAACGACACCAAAGATCAATGTTCAAGGATGAATTTCAATCAACCACCAAAGGTTCGATTTACCAATTGATCAATTCAACGCACAACCTGTGATATTTCTTTTATATAACAAAATATAATGCGGAAAAGAAATAACACAGGCACCAGAAATTTTTTAATGAGGATACCGCAAATGCAGAAAAACTCCGGGACCTAGTCCAAATTTGAACACCACACTGTATTAAGTCGCTACAGACACTAGCCTACTCCAAGTTAACTTCCTAATGGAATATAGTTGATCCCTAATCAATCTCACACTGATCAAGATACAATTGCGCTCCTTACATCTCTGAATCCCAACAGGACACTACGAACTTGATTCCCTTAGCTTGTCTCACCCACAACTAAGAGTTTCTACGACCCAAAGTCTAAGACTTGATAAACAAATCTGTATCACATATCAAAGTATATAGTATAGATAAATATGTCTCCCGCAGATAAACCTATGAGTTTTGTTTTGTCTTTTCATAAATCAAGGTGAACAGGAACCAATTGATAAACTAGACTTATATTCTCGAAGAACAACCTATTATCATCAAACACCTCACAATAATCTTAATCAATTAACGAAACAAGATACTGTGGAATCACAAACGATGAGACGAATATGTTTGTGAGTACTTTTCAATCTTGCCTATCGGAGAATAAATCTCGAGTAAATCTTAAAGAAGATAGTACTCAATCACGATAGAAAACAGCAAGATCAGAACACATAACTACAGAGAAAATAG
The DNA here is from genome assembly GCF_003573695.1 of Papaver somniferum. Lineage (NCBI taxonomy): Eukaryota > Viridiplantae > Streptophyta > Magnoliopsida > Ranunculales > Papaveraceae > Papaver > Papaver somniferum. The sequence goes on from NW_020632152.1 coordinate 4,214,088, forward strand.
TTGGGTCTGGCTTCACAATCCCAATGAAGTCTTTAAGTCGTTAACCAACAGGGTTTAATGAAAAACCTAAGGTTAAAAAAGAATCGACTCTAGTCGCAACTAGTATCGCACAGGAGGTGTGGGGATTAGGTTTCCTAGTTTCTAGAGTTTTCCTTTACATAGCCTTCAAATCATGGTTGGCAATCAATGTTACCTTGGTAACAAAGAATTCAATATTCACCGTTAGATGAAAACATGATTAGATTCAAGATAATATCTTTCAACCGTTAGATCAAACTTAGCTTTTATACACAAATGAAATGTTCCATCATTTAGATAAAGGTAACCGTACCTAAACGTGTACACTTAGTTGGTTCAACAATAGTTAACCAATGGTTATCCATATGAGCACTTTCATATCAACCTGATTCATCTTTATCATAACTAGTTCGAATGACTCAAATAAACTAGTTAGAGAATTGATCAATTGTTTATATTCTCATAGAAGTATACAAGACACAATTGAAGCAAAACTGATTTTGATTCACTTGAATCATTTCATTAACATTATAGCCACGGTTTGCAAAATATTGCATTTATTATTATATAAATGCATTAGTTCATGAACAAACATATTTTAGAACATAACCTACTTAAGTATGCAAATGGGTACGCATACCTAAGTAGCCGGACTGAGTTTGGTTACGCTAGTACGGGTACGCATACCAAGGTTCACGAATTTTGGATTTTACACAAATGTGAATACACACAATATGTTTATATCCAATCATGGTTATGTGTTCTAAACCCTCATTTCAATCATTGAGACATTCTTGGAAGACGAAAATAGCTGTCTCACACAAACTATTAGCTTCAAAGAAATTTTCAAGTGATCGAACGACCAATACGAAAGATTCCGAGTCTACATCAAATGAATGTCTCACACAGATCATGTAAGATGTTACAAGGCGATTTTCACATGATCATATTTTGACTTTCGTTAAGATTAAAAGATGAACTTGGTTAAAGTGAAATGTTACCAACACACATTTCGCACTAGTCCAGAAAGGGCTATTAATCACGTTTTTAAATGACGGATTGATTATGTGAATGGAATCTTACATACAAACTCCGTGATATAACTTGAAAATAGTTGGGCCCATCATTTAACGCAGAAAAACCATCATTCTTAAACGTGGTAATTTACCAAGTGTTTGATTTAACGAAAAACCATTATATCACGTAATAAGCCCGATGAATATTTTTAGTATTTATACGCCCACCACTAATCTTTTATTGCATACCCAGAATGTGGCTAGCTACATTTAATTCCACGTTATTATAAGTCTCAAAATGGTTAGCCGCCCGCTAATTTGCCCGAGTCTTTCATTTAGTTCGGTATTGGACCTATTGGTCACTGGCAGAGGATAGAACAATTCCTGGAGCATTTATATAGCCCCAGGTTTTATCTGCTTTCACCGTCTCTCTTTCTCTTCATTCCTTTTCGCTCTAACCCTAACCTTTTTGCGCCTCTCTCTTCTCCATCTTCTGTATCTCAAAAACCAGAAACTGAAAAGCAGAAACTGAAATCTTCAGAAAAACTATACCGAATCCCAAACTTAAACCCTTTTCTCATTCTTTTTCATCTTCTCCATAGAACCTAAATTCTCCAACAAACCCAAAGACAACAACAACCGTTTGTTTCTCATTAAACAAACCCCTCAATTCACGTATGATTCTATTTCTTCGTTTTCTCTTCTTTGATTTGTATTTGATTAGATTTAATGTTCTTTTCAGATTCTAGGGTTTTCATGAAAAAAAATCAAATTCGGAAAGATTGTTGTAAAGACTCCAGGGTTTAAGTGAAATTGGGAATTTGGTAGAGATTTTGATGTCTTCATGTTTGTTAATGCAGCTTTTATACCAATAAACATCAATCTAAATCGATTTAAGTTATTTTTGTGATTTCAGTCATGTGAAGGGTCTTACCAAGGTAAAATCGATTTCTAAATTCTGTTTAAGTTCCTTTTTAAAAAGTTAGCAGAGAAGTATTATTATTGTAAATTTGTTTCCTTTAGGGGTTTCTATGGTATGGGATTCTTGTGATGTTCTTTCATTTTAATCAATTTTATAGATCTAGGTTTTTCTATCATTGCTAGGATTTTATTTTATTGTGTGTGGCTTTTGTGTCTCAGTCTTCGATCTTAGAATTTTTAGAATTTTAGGCTTTTATTTAGAAATTTATCAATTTACATTGATTATTTTCTGATTCACAGCTAGGGATGGGAAGATGAAACTCAAGGCAATGCTTCCATCATATATGTCATCTGATATCAATTTGGGAGAATTCCAAAAGCTTGGCCTCATGCTTGTTCAGAACTATAACATACAAATCATGCCAAAGACACAAGAAAAGTAAGACCATTTCCTCTATATTGCTTGTTGTGTGTGGGATTAGTTATTGTGATAGTAACTGATCTGAGTTCTTCATGAGTTTGATTGTTTTGGGAATTGAAGTCATTCCTGTGTGCTTGAATGTGAGATTGTAACTGATCCTAATATTCAAGACTCTGGAATTGTATTGAAGCCAAAGCATACTTCAAAGCAATAAATGGTTGCTTGATCTGCAGATCATATCCGTTCTACACCTCTTAACATGTTCATCATTCTGAGGTCTTATCTTTTATACAACCTTTACTTTATCTCCCTAGTTAGATAGAACACTCCAGTGAAGTTTGATTCAGATGCTTGACTCCTACTATCTAACAATTAACATACCGCTTGATGCCTAACACTTTCGTTAGCCTTGTACTGTTTTTTATACAGTTTCTATACAGGTGACACAGTTCGAACTTCCTTGTGAATTTGCTCGGAAAGTGTAAGGAATCTGAATATTCAGGTGTCTAGTTCATTCCTGTTGGTGGAATTGCTTACTACATTACTTCCCCCATAAAGGTAGAAATTGCATTACTTTTCTTTCTATTATCTGACACATGACATTTTCTCCGCTACTTATAACTTTATAATTTGCAGTTTGGCAGATATGGTTGCCAATCTTTTTCATGTGATGTTTTATCTTCTATTTATGTTGTTATCTTGTGCTTTGTTTTTTAAGACTTGGATTGGAGTTTCAAGATCATCTGTTAGAGATGTAGCTAAACAGCTCAAGGTAATCTTATATATTGCATACTGAAGACTCTGAAAATCACTATATATGTTGTGTATAAGTGGCATTTAATTTATTTATAAGGGTTTTCTCTGAATGGTGTTTTTTGGGTGCAAGTGTTTGTATGACCATGGTTTTAGCTTAATGGTTACTAGATTATATTGTTTTCCCATAGTGAAGATCGATAGATCTTTTTGTTCCTGCTTCTTAGTCAGGATATTGGGATTCGAGCAACACCTTCGTTTTTTTTCCTTTTTTTAGGAACTTCAGGAAAAAAGCGGTTGAATGTGCATGTTGATAGACCAAAGCCACCAAATGATTGATGAAATTATGGATGCAAGGCGGCGATGTTTTGCGATATAGATGGAGTACTTTGGAGATGTTTCAAGAGGTGTTTTATGTAAATTCTACAAGAGAGGGTTCAAGTTAGAGTGACAATATTGGGTGACTGTAGACTGAGTTCAATTTTAATGATTAGGTGACTGTAGATTGAATTCTGTTTTAATGTTTAGACTTTGGGTAGCTAGAGTTCTTTCATTCAATTTATATTTGGATATTCTTTGTTTTTGGTAACTGATATAAAGTTAATATCAGCTGTTGTGTTTAAGATTCTATTTTTTTTCTTCAGAATTTGCAAATAAAGAGATACACCAAATCTGAGTCCGAATGAAATTCAGATTCAAAAAACCTAAAATACTGAAATCTGAATTAGTAGGCTGAAAGTGACCGACCGTTATTGTATGTAACACCCAATAGCCGTTGTAATTAGTCCCTCCTTTATGACAAACGTCATCCGTTATTTTATTTAACATACGATAACCGTGGTACTAAATAACGGATTCTATTCGTGATTTAAAGTCACGTATTTTATTCGTCATACCTAATAACGTTCTCTATTAGTTATTTATAAAAAGTCACACCAAATAAATAACGATTCGAATAACAGATGAAAATCGTGATAAGTCATGTTTAATAACAGACTTCATTCGTCGTTTATAGCCCCTTCTGGACTAGTGTCGAGAAATAGATAAGCGAGATAAACTCGGCTCAAAATACCAAATGTGCATAATTGAAGTCTATATAGCAATACGACTTTTTGTCTCAAATAGGAGATAAAGTAGATAGACTTTTGAGTGATAGATGAGTTCAAGCCTCCACGTACCTTTTGTTGATGAAGTTCCACAAGTTCCCTTGAGTAGTTCTTCGTCTTCATTCGATGAACGCCGTGAAGTCTAAAGCTCAACTACACTTACTATCCTAATCCGAGACTTAGCTATAAATAGACTAGAAATCAAGGGTTATAGTTTTGACAACTAAATTTGACAAACAAGCTTGAAATAGCAAGGCTTAAGAGTTCGGTCGAGCAGTGCTCTAACATAGTTTACTACCCATAAGCCACCCCTTAGCACCCACCCTAGGTATGATAGTGAATTTTTATGTCTCAAAATTTTTGAGTATGCCTCAAAACAGGTTCAATATGAAAACAAAATTAATTAGTTTGTATAGTTGGGCCTTTGTTTGCTACTGTTATTCGTGGAAGACCCAAAGGGTATTTGAAAACACCGCTACTATTGTTGCATTAGTTATGTATATATGGGCTTGATATTTATATTGGGTTTTTATGCTACCAGCATAGGGATGAACAAAAACATCCACATACACGGATTTTACCCAAACCAAGCCGCATTTTGGCGGCTGGACACTCAATCCATTTTTCGGCGAATTGAATGCAGGTGAATTTTTGGAAGCCGGTTGTTTAACAGGTTGGAGCGACTGTAATATCATCCATCTATTGGAAACCCGATCCTAAGAGTAATGTTAGTATTGTATATGTATGAAGGTTCCTAACTTATTATAAAAAGTTAGTAGATAATATATATAGTTCGCTATTGGGAAGCATTGAAGATCCCCAATAATATTCCAAAAATGTTAGTTTCGAATTGGTCGGAAGCCTTCATATTAATAAGTATTATAATTTTGGTTGTTGGAAGACATTGTGTTACTATTTTTATGGTAATTACTTATTTTTTAGTAAGCTAAGTTTTTACAACTAAGTTATATTACTCATGAGCAACACTTATCTGTTTTCGTTTATAATTTATTTAGTGAATGGGTAATTTGACCAAAAAAGTATATTTTCCGGTTGAAATGGACGTGTAACAATTTGGTTTGGGTGAAATGGACAAATTCCACGTGGTTTCAATTTAGAAATTTGTACCCCCACGTCGTTTCAATTTAGATCTATCTCTTTGCTATATTTTTTCTTCTACCACAAACAACATTTCTTCCTCCTCCGTCTTCATTAGCAGAAAACCAACACTACCAGGATCAATATTATCTCCACCACCATCAACATCTCGTTCTCCACCATCACAAACACCAACAACAACATCATCAACACCACCATCATAAAAACCAACAACATATCATCTCCACCACCAGAAACAACAAACTCACCATCAAGAAACACCACCACCACCATCAACAACATCACCGTATTCCTTCATTATCTCGACCACTACAAACTCCGGAAACATCATCGTCAAAAACGCCACCAATATCAATTTTTTTTTTTGAAATACCCTAATTAAATTGCGGTTAATTTCTTAGATTGATTGAAGCTAATTAAAGAAATTGGTTTTGTTTTCAGTCAATTTCACAAGATGAGTAAGTTTCCTAAACCCAATTTTGATAAAGCCCTAAAAAAAATTGATGCATTTGAATGAATGTTTCATATATCTTGTGTTATTACTGGATGAAACCGGTTTCATCTTGTGTTTCCACAGGATGAGCCTGGTTTCATCATCTGTTGCTACTAGTTGAATTTGTTTCATCTTAAGTTTTACTGGATGAAACTGGTTTCATCTTGTGTTTCCTCAGGATGAGCCTAGTTTCATCATTTGTTGCTACTAGATGAATGTTTTGCACATCTTCCTGTTTTAGATTGGACTGATTTCAGTTTCATACAATTTTTATACTATGATGAAACTGGTTCCATCCTGCTTATATTGGGTTAAATATGGTTTCGCCCATTTTTAACTAAGATGAAACTGGTTTCATCTTGTTTTATATTGGGTTGAATTTGATTTCGCTCATGTTTAAAGTAGGATGAAACTAGTTTCATTCTGCTGTAATTTAAGATTTCCGTAGTGGGTTTTCTTAAAATTGCTTAAAAACAGTTTTTTTTTGCGTTCTGTGTATGTTTCTTATGATTTTTGTAGTGAGAAGTCTTGTTTGAATTTGTCATGGATGTGGTGTTTCTCATGTGGTTGATCTCTATATCTTACACCAAAGAACTGTACATTATGTCCACAAAAACGTAAGAAGAGTTGTTTCTCAGGATGTTGCAAATCTTGTAGTGAATCTTGTTGTTCGCCCAAGTGCTATTGCGGTGACTGCGACTGTGGCTGCTTCAGTAAAAGCTCATGTAGCAAGTGTTGTTGTGATCTTCCAACATGCAAATCAAGCACCAGTTGATGTTCTTGCTACAAATTTACGAAATTGTTCTTTCTTTCAATGTCCGAGAGAAAGAGAAGACGATGTCAACTATTGATTTTGAGATGTAGACCTCTGTATTTCTTTGATTTTCAGTTCCTTATCTCAAACTGGGAGTCGCCCCCGATACAAGTGGCTGGTTTAGTTGATTTTGTACCATCGTAATTCAGGAATTGTTGGTTTTGGTCTATTTAACCAATTTTGTGTAATTTATTTTGGGTCCACAAATATCCGCATCTAGTCGGTTCATCCGTCTACCCGTGGGTGTCACATATACTGGGTAATGTACTGGATGTGGGTAAAAATTTCCACGAAAGAAGGGTGGTACCGTACAACAGAGAACAATGAGATTGGCTACAAATTTAGTGTTTATCATTTAGGAATATCTGATGACAGTTGAAACTTCCACCAGCTTACGTTCTGTACCACTGTTGTCACCCATCACTTATCGTGATGGCACATCAAAAGTATGGTTGTTGCTGGTCCAAGCTTTTTCTGACTTACTCTTACTCCAAGCATATTGTTAACCCGTGACAAGCTAGCATATTGGCTTGTGTATGAGCGCAGTACCCTCATCTGATCCACCAAATCACTACAATGTGGCCTTTATAAATTGATCTGCACCCAAACGAGCATTGGTACTCCAGAGCCAATCGATTCCAATACTACACCGAGTTCAAACCACAACGAGTCAAGACGATCCAACAGCCGCCTCATGTTTCAAACTTCCAGTATCAACTCTTATGGAGCCCATCTCTGATGACCAATGCTCTACCAGCCGTTCGATCTTCAAACCATGATGTTACCATCCCGTATTCGCTCGACACATGTCGTACAGTGGGTTCTTTCACACACCGTACAAACCTGATTCTACTTTTTTCTAATCCAACCCTAAAGCTTCCATCGGAGTAATTTAAAGAATCCTATTATTGGGCTTAGAAAGTCAAGTTTTTTGGGGCTTTCTAAGGTCACCAAATATCAATTGGGACAGCCCTCAACATATATTTCTTGAAAGACTAATATGACCCATATGATTTTAGATAATAAAACCTCATTAACATTATTAACAAATGAATTAAGACTAATTCATCTCTTTAAGTGAAGTGATGAAACTGAAAATCAAAACTAATGAAATTCAGGAGGGGGGGGGGAGGAGGAGGAGGATTTTTTTTTTGGAGGAAATGAGTGATTCAAGCAAAACTTTTGATGTAGGTGACCCTTCATCTTCAAAATATGATAACATATTATTACCCATCAACAACGATCAGTACTTTGCTGAATTTTCAGAAAATCATGAAATTTTTTCTCAAACTCAAAATAACCCCTATGAACCTTACTATGATTTCGAAGGACCAACCCAAGAAGAAGAAGAAATTGAAGAACCCAATGTTCAAGATTACCAGGTATACCTCTATTCTAGCTTCGGTTTCAGTTATTAAGCTCATAGTGGCTAGAAGTTTCGATTTTTTCCTTCCGAAAACCCTAGGTTTCCAGCCGCCAGGTAGAATAACGGCTCGGAAACAATGCGTTCCTGGCCGTAACTCTGTTATACGGCTCACAGTTCATGATCTCCCAGCCGTAACAATATATTACGGATGGGACGATGAAAGTTTCCTGGCCGTAATTAGTCAATTACGGCCAGGTTTTTTCTACGTGCGTGGGTAGCATTTAATATTGTCGGCTGCAGTTAGGTTTCCTAGACGAAAGTATTAAATGCTATTTAATGCTGACGGCGTCGTCTGGGTTACCCAACCGTTTACAGGTTTGCGGATGGATTTCTAAGCCGAAATCAGACTCATCCAAAAAACAGGGAAATAAACGGCCAAAAAACTCCTATACGTAAACACTTTACGGCTAGGATATACTTAATCGACCCAGCCGTAAATGTTGTTACGGCTCTAATTTTTTTATTGATCGTGTCGTACGTTCCGGTGGAAGACAAAGAGGTGGTTATAGAAGACCAAGAGGTGGTTATAGAAGACCAAGAGGTGGTTATAGAAGACCAACTGTCACCGGTGCAAGTTTCCGAGGACACAAGTGCTCACTATGCAAACATCTATGAGTGGAAAGATCCGAAAGATGCAAAGAAGTGGGCTCGAGAACAAGGACTGAAAAAGATGTGCATCATAGTCCAAAATAAACAAGTTACAAAGACAAACTTTCAAATGGTTTGCGAGTGTAATGGAAAGTATGAGAGCCATCAGAAGAAGGATAGTGAGTATAAGCCAAAAACAACGAAGAAGAGGGGACGTCATAATATGAAGAAATGTGGATGCCCTTTTCAGCTTAAATTTAAATTTAACGACGACAAGAAAATGTGGTATATGGAAAAGTCGTCTCAGGTTATCATAATCATCCTATTCCGAAAGGGTAGCGCTACATACGCACCAAAAAGACGTATTTATACCGAAGATGAATCAACAAAGATAATAACCATGGGGTTTGTGAAATGAACCATTTTATCAGCCTCCAATTAAAAGAGGAATGCCCATTACCTCCATTAAGGAGTGAAAATGAAATGTCATTGAGTTGGTGTGCTAGGTTCGAAAAAAGATTTGAATTGTGGACATCATTTCAGAGGTCTAGGGATGCGCCTTGTGTACTAATGAGTTCCGATGATGATGACTATGAGACTTCCGATGACGATGACTATGAGTAAATGTGGTGTCAAGGTTAGTGATAATATGATAACAATGTTATTTTGAAGGGTCGTGTGAACCTTTGTATTTTGAATGTGATGTGAACCTTTGCTTTTGAATGTTCTTGTTTTTTGAATCACTCATTACGGCCAGGTTTTACGCAAACACGACCTAGCCGTTTAGTCTAAACGGATGGGAATACCTGACCGTATACCAAAAAACGGCTGAAAAACCTCACCGTTTCAAAAGTTACGGCCTGAAAACTCAACCGAGATTACCAATTCACAGATTACAGCTGGGAATTCAACCCGTAATGCCAAATGAACTGGTGTTTTAATTTTTTCCCAGAATTACGGCTGGGAATCCCACCCGTATTTCTGGGAACTGTCAAGTTTACGGATGGTGATGCTGGCCGTAAACTAATATACGGCTAGGAATTCTAGCCGTTTCCTTAATTCACGGTTGGTTATCCCAGTCGTTTGTTATTCTGGATTGTCAGTAAATTGTGTTCTCGGCTAGATAATTAAAACACTAGTATGCATTCATTCAAGGTACATTAGTATCCAATTACTGAAAACAAGCTAAATCAACACAAAAACAAAGTCTTGAATGATAAAACCTAAGAAGATGAACATACTAAAACAAAGTCTTAAACAAGTACATAAATCACTTATTCAGCACGACCAATATTCTTGGGAACATCGTCAGAAGATGATGAAGAAGAACTTAGGGGAGTTGAGGAAACACTAGTCCAATCATCAATTTCTTCGTCAGTATATAGATCATCCCTCATTGGATTATGTAACTCCTGAATCCTGCGAAGCAGTGTTTTTTGTTGGTCGCAATCCAAATATATGACCTCCTCAAGGTTATGTCGCAGTACCCTGGCTATCCACTTAGCTCGCTTAACCATCATCGTAGCAATGTCACACATTGGAAGCTCCTGGGCTTCTTTTTGCTTTTCAGGGTTCCTAAAAATGGTGAAAAACAAATCAGAGTTATACAATTACGGTTAGGAACTAACAAGAACCCATCCATGGTAAACTTTATCGGCTGGGATAACTAGGACATCCTAACCGTAAACAAAGTCTCGGCCATAAACAATGTACACGACCTAGCCGTTTATATGATAACGTCTGGGAAATGGCCCTTACCTAACCGTAATCTAGTAAATCGACTAAGAAACATGGATAACGGTCAGGAACTACTGGTTACGGTTAGGATGTCCTATCCGTGTAACCATCAACTATGGAAAAAATCATCCAACATAGGGCGTTTTATGGTTGAGAAAGTCCCATCCGTGTAAATATATAACGGTTTGGATATAAAAATTTCCTAACTGTTTAAGAGGTTAACAGATGGGAGTTCGTGATGTCCTAACCGTTAGGTTGCAATTACGGCCAGGACGCTGTGATATCCCAGTCGTAAACCCTTCAGAAATGAATTTTGAAATACCCTAAAATCATCAATCGAACTTATTTTTTCTATCTAATGATAAAATAACTTGCGGGTTTTTGGATTCTTACCTTGTAGGAGTCATTTGTAGAGGACATGCAGGTGTTTAAACCGATTGTTTCACCACACAGGGATTTTGTGTTTGGAATGATTGGTTCACCACATCTCCATTATAAGAAACATCAATAACTTGTCATGTTTCGGAATCAGGGTTCAATCGGCCGGATCTTGTCACTCTTGGTCTTGCTGCCATCTTGAGAATCAATGGAGAACAAAAGTTTTTGAACTAGGTTTTAGAGAGTTTTTTGAGAAGATGAAGGAGAATAGAGAAAATGAATGGGGAGAGGGTTTGAATTAAAATTATGTTTTATTTAGAAGACAGGGTAAATCAGACTTTTAAATGACTTGAATCTCCCCCCATCTGATTTTTGCCTCCCCAAAGAAAAAAGCCCCCAAAATGGTCAAAGGAGATTGACTCTCTAAGCCCCAATAATAGGATTCAATTTAAAACCCCCGGACTGATTATTTTAGAAAATGTTTAATCCAACATTACTTTTTTTTTTGGAAGGAATAAGGGGCAACTCAGAACCCCCGGACTAATTATATTAATAAAATATCAACAAGTGATAGAAATTCATACATCATCAACAAAGAATAGTAGAAAATACATTTAATGAGAAACCCTAATACATAATATCTAAGATGCATTAAAATTATTGAGAACATATTCAAGTAGAAATCAGATTTTTCTGGGGGATGGTTTTTGGAACTCTTTCCAACTATTTGGATAACTTTTTCAAATCTTGTTGCTCCGATATCAAGGAGTAATAAGCACATAACATCATAACCAGGATTGGAACTAGTATCCATGGATCTCGTATCAAGTTACAGAGATCTATGTCACGCCGGAGGAGATCCTCGTCAATGATATATTTGAATATACCATCACATGTTAACAAAATGCCATTAAGGCTATTATGTCCTTCACAATGACAATAGTCAGCCATTAGAAGATGATCATGAGAAATATATGCAGAACCTGAATCTAAAATCCCTGTAGAACAATGATAAGTTTTATTGAAAGCATAAAATTTTAATCTAAAAGTTACCCAAATTCATCATAATTAACATTAGAGTAAATCTAGGCGATACAAAATAATCTAATAAAAAATTGATACGGAATTGAAGTTTTATAAAAGAAATTGAAGAAGAAGAAAAAGGTAGTTTGAATTTTTTGGGATATTCAGTTATGCAGACCAATATAAGAGAGAGGTGGGTTTTCACCACTACTACTGACTCCCCCTTTCTCAATGCCAAGAGATTACTAGTTGGTCCAACCTTTCTCAGTGCGCTCAATTTGTGTTAATGGGCTCAGTTTGTTGTCAAAGTAGGCCTGGTTCCTGTGATCCACATAATCCAATACCCTGGCTCTCTACTACATTTTCAAGAAAATCTAAATCCAAGTATCCACACGTCTATCACTGAGAAAGTTAAGAACCATTTTTGGGGAACATGGATTTTTTTTTGTGGGGACCATGATTCTATTTTAGACAAGACATTGTAAGTAATCCTAAGTCACCCCTTATCTAAATGTTTTTCTTAATACCAAATTTACCCTTCTTAATTAAATGTGTTAGTTTAATGATTAGTTAGTTATTAGTTAATGATTAGTATTGATTAGTTACCATTAAGAAGTTCTATTGCAAAAAAATTGAAAATTTTCTTTGCGAGAAATTTTAAATTTTTTTCCGATTACGTTCGTTTACTTAAATTTATGACGAACAACGAACTTAATGATTAGTGATTAGTATGACTAGTATGATTAGTAATGGTTAGTATGATTAGTTACCAGTAAGAAGTTCGGTTACAAAAAAATTGAAAATTTTCCTTGCGATCAAACCGAACTATATATTTGGTGTAACCATTAAATAGTTCGGCTACAAAAATATTTAAAATTTTTACGATCAAACCGAACTATTAGGTTCGGTTGGGAAATATTTTTTGCAACTGACCGAAATACTAGGTTCGGTTGGGAAATATTTTTTGCTACTAACCGAACTATTAGGTTCGGTTGGGAAATATTTTGCGAAACAACCGAACTAAGGTTCAGTTGGGAAATGTTTTCTGCAACTAACCGAATGACGAGTTAGGTTGGGAAATGTATTTTGCAAATATGAACTACTAGGTTCGGTTGAGAAATGTTTTTTACAACTAACCGAACTATTAGGTTCGGTTGGGGAATGTATTTTGCTACTAACCGAACTATTAGGTTTCGGTTGGGAAATGTTTTTTGCTACTAACCGAACTAAGGTTTGGTTGGGAATTTTTTTTTGAGAAATAGCCAAACTTTTCTTCATGTTCATCATTTCCATTAGGTTCGGTTAGTTCGACAAAGTTTTTCACATAATTCATAGCCGAATTTCTCTCTGCAACTTCCATTTTCAACTCATTTGATGGTTAATACTCATTTTTCAATTGAACGAGGAACGTCAAGGAAAGAGAGAAGAAGAAGAGTATAATTTTTTTTTTCAAAACTAAAAAATTTCGATTCCCCCTGTTTGTGTTTTTGATTTTTATTTTGGTTAATAGATTCATTTAGATTAGATATATAGGATTAAATTTATATAGTTATTAGTTTAATTTTAATTTAAATTAAAATAAAAGATAAATGTGTATTTACCTAATTTTAGGACACCCCTTATAAGTATAGGAAGGTTGGCCTAATAAGATCATGGTCCCAAAAAAAAGTCATGGTACCTAAAAAATGGTTCAAAGTTAATGCCATCAAAAGTTCGTTGGGTTGTAAAAAGAACTCTAGAATCGCCATCTTTCCAAGGCAGCTGGCTGGCTTCCAAGGACCAAGACCTTCCACACCAGTTTGTTGGGTTGTAATGGTCTTAAGCAGTAAATGATCTTTTGTAAGTAAAGAAGGTTGATTAATTAGTAATTCTCAAATCAGAATTTGATATGTGCAATATATATACCAATTAATTATCAAGCAAAAAAGCGTGTGTACCTACATAATATTAGATTTTCATTTGTTCGTAAGTTTAAACTTTTTTTCATTCATGCGGCAAGTCTCAATACCTGCATTACACCAATAACCAAGTTAGTCATAATTGTTGATAGAACCGCCTTTAACAGTGACATCAACCGATTTTTGATCCGTTGATACCACTTTTCTTCTCAAGGAAAAATCAAACAACTCCTTGCATATTATTATGCGAAACCATAATAAGGGCAAAGAAAAAATTGAGATGACGCAGAACGGCTTTTGACACAGACATTAATTGGATAAGCTGCTTTCCATTATCTTTTTGCTTTCCATTTACACCCATTTTATGCTCTATGAACTGGAATCGACTTGCAATAGAATAGTATTTTATTCGGTGAACTGAATTTGAAAGTTCATTAAAATCCAACTGCTTTGAAGAGGTCTATTCTCAGTGCTTGTTAATTTGTTTTTTGTTGTTATTATGATGCTGCTTTGAAGAGGTCTCTATTCTCTTCTACAAGTGTGTGTTCTCTTCAACTTTAAGCGTCAAGTTTCTCGGTATTATAAAGGCTACTTTCTTTCTCTAACACTCGTTCTTAGTGAGATATAAATTAGGCCATTGTATTTGTATCTATCAACTCTCACTGCTTAATTGTTTGTTTGTGAATTTCAAGTCTTAATATGATACCCCATTTTACGTGCACTATTCAAACGATTTTTGATCCGTTGATTCTTATAGCAAAAGTAAACAACTCATTGCACCGGTATGCGAAAGCATAAAAAGGAAAAAAGAAAACTGATGTTGTGGAACAGCTTTTGACATAGACATTAGTTGCTGCTTGATATCTCTTTTTGGTAGTTTGTTCTTATTTTGATATTGACGCGGCTTTAACCTCCAGTGCGAATTCTAGCACTGACCGAAGTAGTTGAAAAAGTATATCATTCTCGGCTTCTATAAGTGTGTGTTTTCTTCGAGTTTAAGCCTACTTTCTTTCTCTATGACTCTCTCCCTGATCACCAACTCTTTCTTAGTGAGATGGACAACAGTATGTACTTTTTCCATAAACGTATCTACTAACCTAAAGGTGTATTCCTTTATACGTGCACTAGGTATTACCGGGGCCTTACGGTCCCTCGCTCAACCTCTCCTTTTAGTTTTTATATGTACATATTTTAGATACACACTTCTAGCAAATTAGATACATAATTCCAGCAAAAATAGATCTTGAAACAATACCATAAATCACTTAAAAGTAGTAGTGCATTAATCATAACTCAGAATTCAAAACACGATGTGGAATGCAAATATCAAAATAACATTTATGTCGCATCCTAATACATGATTTGTACACCTACTTAGAGGAATAATATCTCAAACAAAACGAATCATGTCAATTTTTTAAAGGAGAAGATATTATATACTTAAAAGTGTACGTGGTAGCACTTCGTTTTAAGTTGAGTTTGAACAATAATCACATTCAGCAATAAACATGTGTTAAAATGCTTGATATTAACAAAATAATATCACAACATTGCAGGCAAATAACCAACAAAAAATCTCATTGAGTAATATGATTTTAGATAAAAATTTGCAGAAATTCATTAACAAAGTAGCTGACGAAATTTTTTAACCCTTATAAAAGAGTAAATTATAATTCCAAACAAAAAAATAATTAAAAGCCTTAGATAGGTACATATTCATACTTATTGTAGTCTACATTGGTGCATACATCACGTTCAAAAAAAAAAGAGTTGTTGATTAAAAGACGACATCAAAACGGTCATAAAGTTTAACGTAAAACATAGCATGGCATTACCTTTTAATCATATTTGATTTCTGCCAGTCATTTAACCCGAAACCAAATCTATATATCTTTGATTTGCGCCCGACCTCCCATATTGTTTCTTCAGTTTTATATACTATAAGAGATTCTTTGCATATTTTCATTCTTTCCCGATCCCAAATTCTATCCATGTCTAAATTTTGTTTTTGCTATAAATTTTCTTTGAAAGTTAACATCCTACGTTATTGTTTTTTTTTTACTTATCGTTCGTCTTTGTAATAATATTCACAGATTCTTCTATTCGTTCTTCAGATACATGATTTGGGAAAAGACTCCTATTATCATGTTGTTTATATTTCTTTTAAGTATTTTCTTCTTCAATACAAAATCTGGAAAACGAAAATTGTCTATTTTTTTTAATGCTGCAGAGATGTCTTTGTAGTTCTTTTAGCTTCCGACCCCTCATTAGACTATGAATTTTCTCTAAAAATTTTCCCAAGTAAATAAGCTTAAGCATTTTACTTGTAGAATTTTTTCCTGCATATTTCGTCAGTGTCATCCAATTCTAAAAATTTGCTAAACTTGATGCCATCCAAGTATTTGTCTAATTTTTTATATTGTTTTAACTTTGTCAGCTCGTGATTTGATCTTCTCTTTTCGTTGTACATATATACGACCCTGCTATAATTAAAAACATTCAAGTGTTTTTTGGTCAGTGTCTCTTGGTCACAGTTTTTTCCGTATGAAGATGCTTGTGAGTTTTGAATGGCCATAGTCTATGAAGATTAGCAAACAAATGCTTATTAGATTTGTTGTTGTAGTGAAATCTTATTGAAAATGTTAATGTTTAATATAGCACTCGTGCAGTAGTCGTGATTATTCGAACTTTATCCGGTAGCTTTAGAACTTAGAAAGAAAAAGAATCATAATTATTCGAACTTGATTCAAAGGTAACCTCTTAAAATAACCTTCTCCTAAAGAATACGGCATCCAAATATAAAAGTTTAATCTAACAACAAATTATACGGAAAATGGGTCATTTGTCCAAATATTTTTAAATCACGGTTCAAATGGACGAGTAAAAAATAGTTTGGGTGAAATGGCCAAGAAGAAAAATAATAAGGATGAAACTGGTTTCATCATAGCTTAAATTTAAAAAATAGTAAGGATGAAACTGGATACATCCCGTGTAAATTAAAAATAAGAAAAAATATTTAAAAATGGGCACGATGAAACTGGTTACATCCTGCCTATTTTTACATTTTTGTCCATTTGAACAGTATCAAAATCTAACTGTCCGTTTCACCCAGAAATTATTGATTTTAGTCTTTTTAACTAATTTTGTGCAAATTATATAGGATCAACCAACAGTGAGAGTATCTATGCCCGAGCACGATTAGCTCTCCGGTCAATAATTCTTCTAGAATGCAACCGAAACTCCATAAGTCAATACCTACATCGTAGTTTGAACCCTAATATAAGTTATGGTGCTCTACAACAAAAACTCTATAAGGAAACACTTACACCGTAGAGTCGTGCGAAAGGCCTCTCCTGCTGAAATATGAGATTTCAGTGTTTAACTTAGATTTCCATATATAACTCAGAATTCTTAAAATGGACATAAAAAATTCTAGCAAGTAAAAATGACCCATGCAATAAAAGAAGCTCATTTTGTATGATCAAGAGGTAAATGATGGTGGCTCTTCTCTAACACAGAAATACTCAGTAACTATTGCGGCACCAAGAACTATCGTTTAAGCAAGTTTCCCCAACACAACCTCATCAAGATGACCATTATTTTATAATATAAAAAATATGTTAGATAGATAATCCTGAACAACATCAATTAGATGTCCTGAACTCAAATCTGTTTTGCTCCACCCGATAAAGCTTCTATACCCAGAAATACGTGTTACCTATTAGGGAGGGGAAGTCTTGTGGCTTCTCTCCACAATTTTCCAATGTTAAGTTCACTCAAGTATAGCTTACTGGAAAGCTTTTAAATAAATTTTTGTCTTTGTCCTTTGTCTTTGTCCGCACTCTCCATCCTAAAAATGAAATTTCATTATACATAGCAAGGGTCATAGTAAACTTCTTCAATGCGTACAATGCAGCCTGAGCACAGTCTTCAAAACACCAACAACCAAGTAATATCAAGATACAAAACATTGACTCAGTCACTGTCTATGGGAGTCGAACCCACAACATCATGACTAAAAGACATGCGCTCTACCTGTTGAGCTAAGACAGTGAAGGGTACAGAATCGTACTTTTCTCTTTTACAATACTACTTCAATCAAGGACATCATCTACATATATTACCAAGGTCAGATCTTCTTATGCCTCAAGTCCTGATAAAATATGCATAATGATTAGCTTAGAGACATAATCAATATGCATAATGCTTAGAGACATAAGAAAATCTTCATCATCCTCCGATAATTTTTCATGGTGACCATATATGATGGACGTTGGAAGTATGCTTACATGTAAGATAGTAGTGCTAGTTAATTCCGAAAATTATAATATCACCGTCTCAGAATGATTTCCACTGATTTTGATTAATTACTGTCGAAAAAATTAACCTATTTTACATCGAAAAGGTTTTCTACTAAGTCATATATGATCGCTTCTCCTTCGAGAGGCCCTTTTAGTAACAATATTTCAAATAAGCAGGAACAAATAGCAATTTGGATGACATCATTAGATAATGCTCAGTCAGGTAATACCAATGTTTGACCTAAACAAAAGTCTAATGTAGCAACAGGAAACAACCTTTCAGAACAATGAGGCATTAGCAGCGAATTTGTTTCTTAAATGAACAGTTGTAGTAGTTAAAGTACATACCACAGGAAAATAATGATTCCTTATATTGCCATAGTCTATAACAACCTTGTGTAACTCGAGGAACGTTAGATAGTGATGCTTGTACTCTCTCATGATCAGCAAGAGATAAATCAACATGATTCCTTGTGAACACTTCGGAGTAGATATAAATTGTAGCTCAAGATATTTCTAGAAATATGTTTTCTTAATTTTTAACATTAGTTAGTAAAATATGTCACTTATCTAGCCCCTGGAGAAGACCACCCTTAGAAGTTTCCAAAGGCTGCTTTCTTCAATAAAATTAAAGACGGTGTTAGAATGCTGGTTGTAGCTAAAATCCAAAAAAAGACCGCATTATTTTAAAGAAAATTAATATCAGCAAATGTAAGAGTATCATTCAGTGTTGACAGATAGAAAAGAAAATCGTACCTGCATGAACTCAGGGACACATTAAGGAAAGATCCCCAAACAAACCCATCCTTAAGAAAACCCGTACGCAATCGCAACAATTAAGCAAATGAAGTAAAGAGAAAGATAATGTTAAAGCCAAACTGTTCCATTGATGAGCAAAAGAAATGATGAAACTGCTAGAACATAAATCTATAGCATAGCATAGCGAGACGATATGTGGGGCTTTACAATTATTACTGATCCCCATATCAGGAGATGAAGAACTGAAACTTTTGACAAACTTTGCTTTTCACTGATACTCACACTTGTCGTGTTTACCCTCGCGAAAACCATAAAAGATGAAAAACATAATATTAGAGGATCAAAAAAAAATCGAGTAGCTAATAAATTAAAAATTGTGACTACAAAAACATGAGTGAAGCTAATATTCTATGAACAATAACACAAATAATGCTAGCATTTTCCAAACTCACGGAACACGTGGCATCCTTATGAACCCAGAGTTTGTAAGGAACCCGGTCCTTCTACGTGCTTCAAGGTTAGTTGGCACACCCATTGCAGAATCTTATTCCATTCAAAGATAAGTAAAAGAGAAATTCTAATAGCACGTTGTGGCAAAAAGGCACTTCCCGACAGAGAGAAGGGGGATCAAAAAAGAGTCCTTCACCCTGGGAATCTACCATCTGTAATGTTTTTAGACCCAATTTCGCTTCTAATACCACCATCATTGTGTCATAACTACTATCTGTAATGGTCGTTTTGTGTTATTTATGTTTTTTATTTTTTCGGTTCTGGCTATAGAAATCAGAATTGCTTCACCTAGAAATAAGTACCTACTGTTGGTCTCCAGGTGTCGCCAAAATGAATGAGCATGTCTTAACAACACGTGGGAGTTTTAGTGAAAGATTCATATCCAATGAGTTATGTCTATTAGATTAGCAGAAACTTGTTTTTATGGACAAACTCATTACTGAAACTATGAAAAAGGGAAGAAACTTCCAGCATATAATCTACAGCGATAAGTTACAGAGGCAGGGTGACAATTTTTAACGAATGTTTGGCAAGGAGAAGATAATTTACATAATATGACAGCCCGTATAGGTCCTATATTGTCTACCAAGTGATCCACATGGAAATCATTTCTTAACATAATGTGTTTTTTGTCTCACTTTCCTGATAATGAGCAAAAGAACATTCCATGCCCAAGAGAGTGGCTTATAATTACGCTAGAACGTACTTAATTATGCATTTTTATCGAATGAGTACATCATATGAATCTAACCTAGAATCATTTCCTCTATGAATTATAAATCCAAGCCAATGCTTCCTCTTGGTATTAGAAATACCACTCAATAGCCATTAAAATACAGTAACTACTTGGCTTGCTAATGCAATCATATATGGACTATTGTACATGTATACATACTAAATCAAGAGACCTACTTGAGTTGATTCAATTGAATTCTTTCTATTCAGTATTTCATTTGAACAACAAAACGTACCACAAAGCACGGATTCATGATGCTATCATTTCCGTCCTTGCCAAGCTTCGACTTCACCTCTCCTCCCCACTTCGATTTGTTATGGTCCATACGAATATCCTGTGCAAGAACAGAAATCAATTAGGCAAACAAATTTTTTGATGCCTCAACACCAAAAAGAAAAATCAGTAAAACAATTCATACTCTCAGGCACAAATACCTCTCGCTCATACATGTCCATGCGTCGTCCTTGAGTTTCTCCACACTCTCAGTTGTATCCAATTGAATTTAGACCAACCATGCCATCGTATTGCAAGTGTGCACGGCATTAATCCACCATCAATGGGCTTGGCCGCATATGGACTTGACAGAAGTTTAGCATTAAGCGATACATTACAAAAACTGCTGATATAAACCCGAGAGAATTTATATCAACCATTCATACATTCCGTGAAAGTCTAATCTGATCCAAGCTCTGAATGCAGAGGTAGCCTGTCTCCCCTGATACACAATCACATAAAGAATGCTTATGTATAATTTGAAATGATGCAAAATTAGAAAAAAAACACACATTGCTGCAACAACGTACCATGCATAAATCTGGTATTCATGTATATCAAATATACTTCATCATGTTTCCATATGTATCCAAAAGAACCTAACAATCTGCACACAGATCCAAAAGAAAATGAAAGTAAACTGAGTAAGGTTGCTGCTTAGGGGTATATGGATAATGTTCCCAAAGTAAACACCATTAGCAAAGCAAGCACGTAAAAGAACGGAATTAGATACTTAATATTGCAATTGAGCATCCGCATCATGACTGGGATTTGTGTAATAAGCATCAAACCTCATAATACATGTCTACGTTGTCCAATTTTTCATTTTTTTCCCCTAAAGCTAAAACCCACGAAGACTTGTACCCATCCTTGATTATGGAAAAGGGTAGTAATCCCATAATACTGATGTTTTATTTGATATTTTCTAGGCTTTTCCAAGATTAAGCTCTCAGCTTCAGTTACTCATTATAGTATAGATTACGCTTAGATTGCATATAATCTCAACAGATGATACCCAAGTA